>NW_006408643.1:6034808-6036563 GCF_000296735.1 Chrysochloris asiatica | reverse complement strand
ATTGTGATTCAAACCAAAGGTGACAAAGCTTTCAGTGTCACAGTAACACACTAGCCATCAGTTTGACAACCGACAGAAGACTTGAGGGAGCTGAATACTGATTACTTTATTGCCTTTGTATTTGAAAGCCGATCCCAGATCATTATTTTTGCAGCAAATCCTGGTTGGCTTCCAAGGACACCATCTTGATCATGTTTCCTGGTTCTAGCTAATGATTATGGAGGGTTTATCAACATTGTGGCACAGTAGTTAAGTGCTTGACTGCAACAGTTGTTCTGGAGGAGAAGGATTTGGCAGTAACCTACTATAGAGACGACAGCTCTGGAAACCTGAAGACTCAGCTCTGTGCCGTTACATAGAAACGCTTTGAACCAGAATCAACTAAGTGGCAATGTTTTTGGTTTTGTTTTTGACTGGGGGCCAAACCCAATCTCTGGGAGGGGTGGAAGATGTTGTGATCTACCCCAAGGTGCAGGAAGCGGATAACTGAAGCCACACCTGGAAGCAAAGAACTTGGAATATTGAACCTACAGGCCTGGAAGAAACAGATAACAGATAGTGTAGTTATGAGAAACCATCCAGAATTTTCTGAATTATAACTACATTTCTCCAGGCCTTGAAAACAGAGTGTCCCAAATTCAGCCTGGGTGACAGCTTTTCCCTGGGCTCTTGTTGTTAAGTGCCATTAAATCCGTTCTAACTCATAGCCACCCTGTATAGGGTTTCCAAGGAGCAGCTGGGGAGTTTGAACAGCCAACCTTGTGGTTCAAACTGACCTTGTGGTCCAGTGCTTTACGCCACAGCACCACACGGGGGCTCCTGCTGTTCCCCTAATTCTCCCTCGATCCCCAGGACAGGGCTCAGGAGCCATCGATTTGGTACTGTGGTAAAATGGAATGGTGGTGTGTGGTGAAACAGGTAAAATAGGCATGGCTTAGTGGTAGACTAAGGAACTCTGGTAGCGTAGTGGTTACGAATCGGGCTGCGAACCACAACGTCAGCAGTTCGAAACTACCAGCTGTTCCGCGGAAGAAAGATGAGGCGTTCTGCTCCAGCAAAGATGTACAGGGTCGCTATGAGTCAGAACTGACTCCACAGCACCTCCCATTGAGGGGAGTTATTGTTAAGTATTATTAACTTGGTTCTCTGACTCATAGCAGCCCTGTTTAGGGTTTTTCCAAGCCTGTAAATCTTTGCTGAAGCAGAAAACCTCATCTTTCTCCCGCGGAGTAGCTGGTGGGCTCGCACTAGTATCTGTGGTTCGAAGTCCCATGTTTATCCTACAGAGTCACCTCACAATCCCCAGTCAATTCCCAGTTCTCTGTCAGTGGCAGAGAAGTTTACAGGAGCAGAAAGCCTCATCTTTCTCCCACGGAGCCGCTGGTAGTATGGAACTGCTGACCTTGAGGTTAGCAGCCCAACTTGTAACCACATGTTGGCATAATGCGGAATTTATAGGGACGTGGCGCCACGTGTGTAGAGCACAACGACTCCATGGGTTTTTCAAGACTGAACTTTAGAAGCAGATCGACAAGACGGTCTTACAAGGCATCTCTGGGTAGGTTTGAACAGCCAACCTTTTGGAGAGGAATCAAGTGCTTAACTGTCTGTGACATCCATGAGTTGGAATTGACTTAGGGACAACTAACACAATAACACAATGTTCTGGTGTGGCACTGTGGGCTAATGTGTCAGACTTCAAAGTTGTTTGAACTGCAAGGTCGGTGGTTCAAGCCCACCAGCTGCTCCTTGGAA
>NW_006408643.1:6016888-6034092 GCF_000296735.1 Chrysochloris asiatica | reverse complement strand
GACACAGGTTGTTGTTGTCAGGTGCCATCGAGTCGAAACCGACTCATAGCGACTCCATGCACAGCAGAACGAAACAATGTTCGATCCTGGGCCAACCTCACCACCGCTGCCACCCCCGAGTCCATCAATGATGGTTATGAATCAAACTGCTAATATCATGATCAGCAGTTCAAAACTACCAGCTGTTCCGCAGGAGAAAGATGAGGTTTTCTGCTCCCATAAAGATTTACAGCCTTGGAAACCCTGCACAGGGTCACTATGAGTGAGAACCGACTCCACGGCACATAACAACAACATTCAATCTGTATGCTGAGCACATAATCCAAGAAACTGGATTATATGAAGAACATGGCATCACGATGAAAGGAAGACTCATTAACAACCTATGATATGAAGATATGAAATGATACAAACTTGCTTGCTGAACGCTAAGAGGACTTAAAATACTTACTGATGAAGATCAAAGATGATAGCCTTCAGTATGGGTTATACCTCGATGTGTGTAAAGAAAAAGGAGTTCTGGTAGCGTAGTGGTTACGAATCGGGCTGTGAACCGGAAGGTCAGCAGTTCGAAACTACCAGCTGCTCCGTGGGAGAAAGATGAGGCGATCTGCTCCCGTAAAGATTTACAGCCTCGGAAACCCTATTCAGGGTCGCTATGGGTCGGAACCGACTCGATGGCACTTAACAACAACAACAATGTAAAGAAAACAAAAATCCTCACCACTGGATCAATAAAATACATCAAGATAAATGGAGAAAAGATTGAAGTTGTCAATCACTTCATTTTGCTCAGATCAACCATCAACACTCATGGAAGTAGCAGTCAAGAAATCAAACAACGTATTGCATTGGGCAAATCTACTGCACAGGACCTCTTAAAAATGTTCAAGACCAACGATGTCAGTTGGAGGACTAAGGTGCTCCTGACTCAAGTCATATTTTTTTTCTAATGTGATAGTTTATATGGGAGAACATTAGTTTTACATTCATCCTATTGTATATCGTTACATTGCCATGGTCACAATCCCCTCCATGCATCATCAACCAACCAAAGGGTATACCCAGCAAGCCTCACCCTTGGTCGTCAGCACACAGCCCCTCTCCCTCTCTAGGTCTAGAGTCCCCAGCCTCCATCTTTCCACGTCATGGTCTCTGCCTCCATCTCTCCGTAGGGTCCTGCACTCCACTCTTCTCCCTTGATGTTCCCAGGGACCTCCGCTCCTGGCCTGCAAAGTCAACCACTCCCCTCCTTTTGCTGCAAAACGTCTACCTTTACATTTCCAATCCTCACAGTCAGTCCTGATAGCAATTATGTTACCACATGAGTGCTATCCCCAGCTCTTTTCATCAGTCCCACCCAGACAGATTGGATACTCAGTGGAGATTCTACCTTCCTCTGTGCCCTCTGGATCTAGGCTCCGTCTTGAAAACTTGTAAGCCAGTCACTTCTTGCCTTTGTAGCACCCCTATTTTGGGTAGCCAATGTCCAAGTTGCCCATCCCTGTCTACCCTGTGTATTGAGGGGATGGGAATGATCATCGCTGTAAAGATGTAGGTCAAGTTCATCAAATTGTAGCCAATTACTCTTTTTTTCCTTTTCTTTCTTCAAGTCATGGTATTTTTAATAACCTCATATGCATGTGAAAGTTAGATAGTGAATAAGGAAAACTGTTGAATTGATGTATTTGAGTTATGGTGTTGAAGGAGAATATTAAAAGTACCATGGACTGCCAAGAGAACAAACAAATCTGTGTTGGAAGAGGTACAGCCAGAATGGAAGCCAGGATGGCCACATTTCATCTCTCATACTTTGAACATATTGTCAGGAGGGACCAGTCACTGGAGAAGGATATCATGTTTGGTAAAGTGGATGGTCGGAGAAAAAGAGGAAGACCCCCAATGAGACGGATTGGCACAGTGGCAGCATCAAGGGGCTCAAATGTAGCAATGATTGCCATGTTGGCCCAGGATTGGGCAGTGTTTCTTTTGTTTTGTTGTGTATTGGGTCGCTATAAGTACCGACTCAATAACATCTAACAATAACATGTTGGAATCGACTCCATGGCACTTAACAATGAGTATAAGTTTTATTTTGAGAAATGTCTATCCAGATTCTTTGCCCAGCAATTTTTCTATCTTGTTTTCTGATGTTATCTTTCTGGCATTCAGAACCCCCTGCAGGAAATGCTTGGTGAATGAATGAATGAATGTGCTCAGCAGCCCTTGCAGTTGAGTTTGTAAATACCTGTTGCTAATCCCATCTGCTAACACTCTTGGAAGCAGCAGTCAAAAAATCAAACAACATATTGCAAATCTGCTGCACAAGACCTTTTAAAAGTGTTGAAGAGCAAAAATGTTAGCTTGAAGACTAAAGTGCGCCTGACACAAGCCATTGTATTTTCAAAAACCTAATATGCATGTGAAAGCTGGACAGTGAATAAGGAAGACCATAGAACAATTAATGCTTTTGAGCTATGGTGTTGGAAGAGAATATTGAAGTGCCACGGGCAGCCAAAAGAACCAACAGATCTGTGTTGGAAGAAGCCAGAATGCTCCTTGGAGACCTGGATGGCCCAACTTCGTCTCTCATACGTCAGACATATTGTCAGGACAGGAGGGACCAGTCTCTGGAGAAGGATATCAGGTTTGGTAGGGTGGAGGGTCAGAGAAAAAGAGGAAGACCCCCAGCGAGATGGATTGGCAAAGTGAGAGCATCAGTGGGCTCAAGCGTGGCAAAAATAGTGAGGTTGGCCCAAGATCCGGCAGTGTTACGTTCTGTTGTGCATAAGGTCGCTATGAGTACCGACTCGAGCACCTAACAACAACAACAACAACAACCCCATCTGCGTTCATCACGTGCCTGATTATGGTGAGTCTGGTTTAGCTCTACCCTAGGGGGGGCTTGTTTTTGGGAACTGTCAGTAAATGATAACCACGCCCTAAGTAGGATAGAGCCATTTCCCCATACCAGTCCCTGCCTCCTCCCGGAGGCCCGCCCACTTCCGGTCTTGGTTGCCCTCGGCAACGCGTGGTCGCGCTCTTCCTGTATTGATTCGAATCGCTTAAACGTCACGTCCTCCCGAGATGCATAACAGGCGCAGGCGCAGTTGTGCGGAACAGGCGGAGCCTAGAGCGTGAGATCCAAGCTCTCGAGGCCGTGGCGGGGGAGTGGCCAAGGGGCGCAGCGTGACGGAGCGGAGTGGGGCGGGACCAAGCCAACCGACGTGTAGCGATAGGGGCGTGGCTGGGGGGGGCGCCTCGCGCCGGCGCGGGGCGGAGCAGGGCCGCGGGGGCGCGCGCGGCGGATTGGGGGAGCAGAGAGGCCGCGGAGCCGCGACCGCCGCCATATTAAGGACCGCGGAGCCCGGGAGCCTGTCAGCGGCGGCCGTGGGTAAACCCGGTGGAGCTGCGGGACTGGAGGCGGGCGTGGGCCCCACCCCGGAAGACGCGGGGCCAGTGGGTCCAGCAGGCGACGGGAGCGAGCTAGGTGAGGCGGCCGTGATCGGGGACCCGCCCCCCGGGCCCGCGGCGGCGGGGCTTGGCCTCGACCCCCCGAATTGGGTCCTGGCAGTGGCGCGGGCGGGTGGAGGGCTCCCCGAATCCGACCCAAACAGGTTGGGCTGTGACCCCCAAGCTCGGGTCCTCCAGGACCAGGCCAGACCCCGTGAATGACCCCCAGCCTTAGTAACCCTCAAATCTGCATTCTCTCGTCGGACCCTGCCATGCCTTCCCCATCCCGAGCTTTTGAGACGGGATGGCCATCTCCAGCTGCAGATAACCTCCACTGACCCTTTTTCAACCTGAGGCCGAGCTCTGCCCCCCAAACTAGGGAAGGGGCCCTGAGCGGCCTTAACCTGTGCTCTTTACCTGGGCCTTGTCAAGCCGGGTCTTCTAATCCAGAGCATCCCAGCTGGGGCCCGCCCCATATTTAAACTGCTCCTGAGAGCAGAACCTCTCCCGCGACCCTACAAAATAAGATCTGTGCTTTGCGGATCTTGGAGGTGTCCGGACATTGTATTCTTCGTACCCCATTGTGTTCTTGGGTCTTGGTCTGGAAACACCTAGCTCAACATACTTGAATGCATAAATGCCCTCTCACCCCAGCCCCCGCTCCCAAATTTAACCCATTCCAGCCACGATCCAAAATCTTCCGTTTCAGTACTGACACCCCCAAATAGCCCGTTTGGGTTTCTAGTCTCTAACCCTTCAAATCCATTGCACCCCATAATCTCTCCCAAATTAGAGCCGACCCCCTAATCTTGGCCTAACCCCCTCCATCTGAATTGCCCTGTGTCTTCCCGCAAACACAATGCAAGCCACCTTGGGTTCCCCCAAATGTGGAATGTCCCCTGCAAAACCAAAGCCATTTTCCCTGCAAACGCAAACCACCAGGACCTCCCCATACCTCAATCCTGCCCCGCCCCAGCGCCTGAACTCCGCCCGCTTCTGTGAAGAGGTCTAGCTGAAACCTGTTTTTGTTTTTTTTTTCTTTCTTTCTGTTTTGTCACCCAAATCATCCCTTGTTCGGGCTCCTCCTTGGCTGGGAACCAGCCTCCCCCACCCCCACCCCCTGTCCACCAAGCGATGACCTCATGCTTCTTCTGGGTGAAGTTGGGCCCCGCCCCCATCCCCTTTACCAACCATCCTTTGAATGAGGCTGTACCGTCTATAAAAACCATCTCCAGGGTAGGGACTTGGGAATGAATGAAGCCGTTAGCCTCTCGGGCCAGGACCGGGTTTTGCACATGCTGGACTTCGATGAGATGCTGTGGGGATGGTCCCCAGAGATAACTTGTTATTTCCAGAATGCGCCCCGGGCCTTGGCAGACTCTCTCTAGGACTGTGACCACCGTTTATATTCAATCCCCACACTGGACTGTCATTTCCTCCCAGAGCTAGAGATGGGATCCGGTGGTGGTTGGCGCGGCGGCCTGGGGACCTACTTGCCTGATGAGCTGAGTGGAGGGGTTGTGGCCTTGGTCTGCTAGGACTCTTGCTCAGGGGGTCTTGGGCCTGTGGTGAGCTGCTGGCAGCTGCTGGGCCTGACCAGTTCTGTACTATGGAGGGAAATGGCAGGATCAACCAGCCACTTGGAGATGGTGGTTCCAGGCGGGTTGAGCTGGAAACTGACAAAAAACTAATCCCCAGAAGTCATCAGGGTGGAGACTAGACCAGGGAAATCATGTTACTTCTTGAATTGACCTTTTTCCTCAGTGGTCACCCATGGCTGTGTATGTGCACTTTTCAAGTAACCCTAAGTGTTGGGCTGCTAACTGGAGGGTCGGCGGGCATTTGGAACCCAGTAGCGGCTGTGTGGGAGAAAGACGAGGCAGTCTACTTCTATAAGATTGACCCCCTCACACACCCTATGGGGCAGTTGCCTCTGCCCTATGGCATCACTGTGAGTCATCTACTAAATGGGTAGTGGTTGTGTCTGGTTGTGTGTGTGTGCCTGTGTGTGGTTTTCTTTCTTTTTGTTTTTTGTGGGCTTCTGATTGGGGGTGGGGGTGAGGAGGGGACTGGTCCCTGCATGGTGCAAATGGTTAAGTGCTCACCAGAAGGTTAGAGGTTTGAATCCACCCAGAGGCACCTTGGAAGAAAGGCCTGGTGATTTACTTGTGGAAATTCAGCCATTAAAACGCTATGTAGCCATTCTCTGTCACACAGGGGTCTCCAGGGGTTGGGATGGAGTGGATTTGTTGGCACCTGTTTTGTGTTGTTTTGCTGGGGCGGGTGGGGGTGGGAGGAGGTTTCTAGTCCTAGAATGGGTGATAGTTATGGGACCGCTGTCTAGTCAGTTACAAATTCCGGAGACTGAGCTCTTCTTAGTAGAGCCCCGGTCCTGCTGCTTTAGGACCGGCCACATCACTGCTCTTTGTCCTTCATCTGGATCCTTGCTTCTTAACCCGGGGTAACTCTGCCTCCCACCCCTCCCGATGTCTGGGGACACTTGTGGTTCTCACAGCTTGGGGGTGCTACTGGGTCTAGTGGGTGGGGAGCAGGGATGCTGCTCCACCCCAGAGAGGGAACAGCATCACCCAGTGATGAGAACTCGTGGTAATTATTTGGGGAAGAAAGAGTCCAGCCGAAGACACTCCCGCTGGTTCAGGTGGTGCCAACCTAGGGGACATCCTGTCCCCTCCTCTCTCGTCCCCCTCAGTGTGGACTTCAAGTGGGCAGTGTCCTAGGGCATCAGGGGGTCAGATGATGATAGGACTCAGAGTCTCGGGGGGTCAGTGGGTTTTCAATTGGGGGTGATTTTGCCCCCAGGGGATACTGGAGAAATCTGTGGTCATCCCAACCGGAGGGTACTACTGGACCTAGTGGATGAAGGCCAGGGATACCGCTTCACATCCTCCAGTGCCCAGGGTGTCCCCCCACCTCTCACCCCCTATCTGCTGTGTCAAGAGGGAGCAGTCGTGTCCTAGGCATTCTGCTGCCCTGCTCTGGACCTGTGGGTCGAGCCACTGTGAGTGGACAGACAGAGGAAATACTTTCTGATGCTCAGTCCTGTAGCTGCCTTGCAAGGAGGTGAGCTCCCTGTTCTTACAGGTGTGTAAGCCGTGGCTCAGGTGTGACGGGCTCAATCTGTTTAGTCCTTGTCTGCGGGGTCCACATTGACAGGAGGCGTCTAGTCCCTTGGGCAGCTACAGGCCCAGTCCGGCGCCCTTGTTGTCGTTGTTGGGTGCTGTCCGGTGGATTCTGACTCGTAGTGGCCCCAGGTAACAGCAGACTACACAGAAGGGTTTCTTAGGGCGCCGGCGAATTCTGCGGTGCAGGTTCGTTCACACCACGGACCTTCCTCATAGCAGCGGAACTTTCAAGTGTTTCACCACCAGGTTCCTTCAGACCCCCCTTCATCTGAAGGTTACCCCAATTCAGAGCAATGCTTGTGCCCTGGTGGCGGGGAGGGAGGAATTGCCCTCCCTCTGCACCCCTCCCATCTCCTGGACACCGCTTCCCCTACTGTTGGTGGCTTTCATGCACCTTGTCACAGAAAAAAATCGTGGTGTCCCCACAGAATCCTCAGACCTGCTTCACAGCTGTGGCTTCCATCATGGCAGGCAGACAGACAGACAAACGAAGGAATGAATGACTGTGTTCTGGCTCCTGTTCAGGAACCCGGCCTCCCTAGATATAACTCACTATCATTGGGTTTTGCCTTTAGTAGGGAGGTCTTCCAGTGTCTTTAGGGTCAGGTCCTTCGTTCCTCAATTCCCATCTTGGACCTCATCTCACTGCGATGCTAGGTCATCCTGGTGAGGCGTGGCCAGCTCTCAGACATCATCTCTATGAACCCTGTGGGCAGCGGGGGCAGGGCCCTGCCTGGCCACCCGCCCAGGTGTGGCCAGGAGGTCACTGGGGCACCTAGTCACTCAGCCCAGGGCTTGGATAAGAAACAGGAACTGCTCATTTGGAGACCTGATGTAGGCCTGTTGTTGAGCTCTTGGGACAGGCTGCTGAGTAGCATGGGTCAGCGATACTGACCAAGTGCTGTGGGTTAGGCCAGGCCCATTGTCTCACAGAACCAGAACCAGCAGCCTAGAGTCACCCCCCTGCGATGCCCCGTGTGTTACAGTAGAACTGGGCTCTCTAGGGTTTTCAGTGACTGGACTTTCAGAAGTAGTTTGCCAGGACTTTCTTCATAGGCACCTCTGGGTGGTATCTGACCACCAGCCTTTTGGTCAGCAGCCGAACACTTTCACCATTGGCGCCCCCCGAGGTTGCCTGTTGCTTACAAACACAGCTGAAGAATCTGTGCCTCAAAGACATGCCGGACCTCACCCACAGCTACACAACCTAGCAAGGGTTGTCTGCCCCCCTCCCCGGAAGCCCCTTCTTTCCACCCCAGCCTTGGGGTCCACCTTCATGTTGCCTGGTTTTATTTTTGTGGGCGGGGAGGGCTGGTGGGGGCTTACCTTCCATGCAGCTTTATGTGGGGAGACTGAGTGGAAGTGAGGTGACTGGTTGGCACAGGGCTGAGTGCTGTTGACCCCAGGGCAGGGCTTGTGCTAGAGCACGGACCCAGAGGACAGTGTTCCAGAACATTCTGTGCCGATCACTTCCCAGGTCTCCTTGTGTGGTGGGATGGAGGGGTTTTCCGAGTTCACCCTGGTTGTCTGGGGTTGGACCAGGCCTTGAATGAGATGGGGTCCTACCACTGTGAGCCCCTCCTGAGGTCCCAGACACATGCTCCCCCCCCTTTCTGTCCTTTGAGCTGTAATTGGATGGTTGAAATAGTGCCACCCGCCAAGTGGCCTTGAAAGTTAGTCAGGGGACAAGGGGGCAACCCTGCACAGACACACAGGCCCCCCGACCCCGTGATGGTGAAAGGGCCCCAGGCCGGCCACCATGACTGTGGGCTCTCTCTGCAGGGGCTGTCTTGGGGACAGAATCCGACACCTGAGTGTTTACAACTGTCCAGCTGTTAGGAGCGGTGGCCGGGGGCCCACACCACTCAGCTCGGGACTGTTTCCTCTCTCCCACCTGTTTGTGTAGAAAGCTGGTGCTCCAGACGTGGAGCTGGGGGCACAGCCGACTCCCTGGGGCTCTCACCTGCAAATCTTCCCCCAGAGGACACAGGGCCATGTCTGGGCATATCTGTGGGTCTCATACCTCGGGGGGTGCTACTGGCATTGACTGCTCAACACTCCACGGTACTTAGGAGACCCCACCCCAGAAAAGGATCCGCCCCTGTGTCAGAGTGCAAAGGGGGAGGGACCCTGCTCTGGGGCAAGGCCTGGAAGCCATTTGAATGAGCGGGCACTGGAGATGGTCGGACTGGACCAACCCTTGCCCCACCCTGGCAGAAGCTAGCAGTGGACCCGCTTTATACCCAGGAAGGGAAGCCCGGCGATGGGGGGCTGTGAGAGGCTGTGCGTTCTCAGATCACGAGTTCTGAGTCCAGTGTGGGCTCAGCTGCCCGCTGCCCTGGACCCCATCCTTGCCGGCTCACAGTGGCCCCGGATTTCCAGTCCTTCCGGGTCTGTCACCTGCTCAGCTGGAAAAACGGGTCCCTGCTGTCTCTGTGTGTCATCAGGTCTAGACGGAAATGATGACTCAGTTTGAAGCAACTGTGGCCCAGGTTAGGAGCCCTGGTGGCGCTCGACTGTGAACCCAGAGTCCAGTGGTTTAGACTGACCCGATCCTCCACAGGAGAAAGATGTGGCAGTCTTTCACCGTAGAGGAAACCCGCTGGGGCAAGTCACGTGGGTGTGGTTGCTGTGCGCTAGAATGGATGTTAGTTAGCCCCAGGTCGGGAAGTGGCCCCCATCCAGGTTTGTCCCCCAGGCACAGACACAGCGGTGTGTGTAGCCAGCCGAGCCACCACCCTGACCCCTCCATCACCATGTGACTGTGTCTCCGCCACCTGGTTGGTTACTTCCGCTATTACCGTCCGTCTCAGTGATTCTGGATTCCCTAAAGAAATACTGGGACCCCACTGAGGCGGCTGTGACGTCCCCAGAGACTTTGTATACACGTGACTAATGAGACAGGAGGGGACACATTGTCACAGTGACACCAAATTCAAGAGTCACAAAGTGCTGCTGCTGCTCATGGCTGGAACAGCCCCTCCAGTCCTGGCGACCCCATGTGTACAGCGGGGTAACAAGGGTATGGCCTCCCAGGAGCATTTGCCAGGCCTGTCTTCCACAGTCCCTCTGATTGGCTTAACCCACCAGCGCTTAATGTTTGTGACACCCAAATGGAGCCCACATGGTAGCTGGAGACAGGTCCCTCCCTCCAGCTCCTTCTCTCTAGCTCCTCTCCTAGAGTCCACAGCTTTTGCTAGAACCTTCCATCAGCCTGTTTGCACTGTTCAGTGTCTCAGACCATCACGGTGGTGTTGACCATCCAGTGAACCTCACCTCTTCCGAGAGACCTGCAGTGAATGCTTTCATATGTCTGGTTATGCCTGTAGGTCCTGAGAAGCAGAAATACCATTTAAGAGGGTGCGATCTCTTTCGTTGGAGGTCCCCAAACTAAACCCACAGCCACTGAGGCACCGCTGACTCATAGCAACCCCATAGAACTAGAGTGCAGCTGCTCCCGAGGGTGTCGGAGGTAGCAGTGTTGATGGGATTAGACCGCCTCATCGTTTTCCCACGGAGTAGCTGTGGCTTTGAACCACCGACCTTTTGGCTAGTAGTCCAATGCTTAACCCACAGCACCACCAGAAAGCCCTTTGAATTTGAAAGCAGCCCAGTTGGCTCCTGCCCACCATGTCTTCCCGCGCCTTGGCCACACGGGGGCAATGTCTGCCTGTTGGAACCTCAGCCATCTGTAGATGGAGACTTGTTTCATCCAGGCGCAGCTCCCTGAGTGGTAACGGACTCAGTGTCCTTTTCTGGAGCTTTGCCTGTCTCTCCTCTGTGGCTGAAGGAGGCCTGGTTACCCGGTGGGCTATTAATATTAAACACAGGGTCAGTAGTCTGAATCCACCACTGCTCCACTGGTGGAAAATGAGGCTCTCTGCTCCCAGAAAGATTTCCAGCCTTGGAAACCCTATACAGGGTTGCGATGAGTCAGAACCGACTTGAAGGCTCTCAACTACTACCACCACCACCTCTGTGGCCAGAAGTTCCCAGTGGAGCAGTGGACACACTCGGCTGTTCCCTAAGAGGCTAGAGGTTTGAGTTCACTCACCGGTACCTCAGAAGAAAGGTGTGAACAATGAGGTACTGAAACTCTATGAAGTCCAGTTTTTCTCTGCCACACAGGAACCTGCCACGAGGAGAAATTGGGTTGGTTTTTTTGAGGATGGATCTGGTGCAAACTCACTGAAAGGTGGGTAGTTTGAACCCACCCAGAGGTGCTTTCAGAATTCAGCCATTGATACCTGGGGAGCCCAGGTCCGTTCTGACTCTGTGGGACCACGGGGAGTTGGGTTGGCTCCCTGGCAGCTGGGGGTTCTTTATGGGTGACAGATATATTTCCCATTTCTAGGTGTTGTGGGGGGCTCTGCTTGCGGACACTGTCCCATTGCCCTCGGTGGAGACGAGCACAGTCTGGAGGCGTGGGCCGGGGGTCTCTGAAGCAGGCATCTGCTCCTGACAGCACCCATGCATGGAGACTCTTCCTCCCCTGGACCTGCTCAGCTCTCTGAGACCAGTCGAGCCCCCAGGGCAGTCCCCAGGGCAGACGGGAGTGGGTTTCTGGGAGTTCTGTTCACTGGGGCTGATTGAATGCACTAGTTGAGCTTTCCCTGGGAGGTCCTGGTGGGTTCCTTGTAGCATCTCTCTGTCTCCATTCTTCATATATATATATATATATGGAGCTCTGGTAGCGTAGTGGTTACGACTCGGGCTGTGAACCGCAAGGTCAGCAGTTCGAAACTACCAGCTGCTCCGCGGGAGAAAGATGAGGCTTTCTACTCCCGTAAAGATTTACACCCTCGGAAACCCTGTACAGGGTCGCTATGAGTCGGTTCCGACTCCACGGCACATAACAACAACAACAACATATATATATATATGTATATATATATATATTTTTTTTTTTTTTAAATAAGTTTTTATTGTGAATTGCATGATAGTTTACATGGGAGAATGTGTTGGTTTTAAACTCATTGTTTCATTGCAGTGATTATAATCCCCTGCATGCATCATCATTTAACAGGATTTGCTTCCATGTCCTCTGGGTTGTTTGTTTTTCCGGGCGGGGGGCAAGGATGTACCCAAAAAACACTCAGGAATATATAATAATTTAAACAACCAAAGGGCAAGTCTGCCTCCTGCCCACCAGCACACAGCCTTTTTCTTTCCATGAATCTAGAGTCCTCATCTCTACCTCCATCTCTGGTGTCGCTGTTTCTCTGGATAAGGTCCCACATTCTGCTCTTGCTCTTCTCCCCTGATAGTCCTAGGGTTGTCTGTTCCGGGACTGTAAGATTAACTACTCTTCCCCCCCCCCCCACACACACACCCCTTTTTGTTACAGAACTTCTATCTTTACAATTGTGACAGTCACAATTACTCAATATTTAATCATAAGAATCTTATTCCCATCTCCTTTCACCACACTGTCTAGACAGGATGGAAACTATTCAGTGGGGATTCTACCTTCCCCTGCCCACTCTTAAACTAAACTCCCTCTTGAAAACTTGTAAGCCAGTCATTTCATGTCTTTATAGACCCCCCATTTTAGGTAGCCAATGATTAAGTTTCCCGTCTTTATCTGCCCTGTGTACAGAAGGAATAGGATTGATACTTAATGTGAAGACTCCTTCCCTCTCAGTTGGTATTTTGAGTTAATACATCCATAAGTATAGGTCAAGTTCATCAAATCGTAACAATTTACACTTGTGTCATTTATCAAAAAAAATTTTTTTTTAATCTTCCTCTAGTCGAGTTCTGATTATTAAGCCATTGAGGCTAGGTCAAATGAGTACTAGCTGCAATTTTGAGTGTTCTTGTGCATCTCCCCTCACTTCATATCGGCTGGACACTTCACTCTCAGCTCTAGCCCTCTGTGGCTATGTCCTTGTCCATGGGCTTAGGAGTCCCCAGGTCTCACCACACTTCAGACCAGCCAGCCCTTCCTCGTCTCTGTCTCCGGGTTGTCTAGCTCTATTCCTAATTCCTAAAGAGAAGACCTGGGTGCGGCTGAACCTGCTATGGGAACCTCCCCGTGTGTGGGAGGTGGGGCTACTGAGGTTCTGGGTGTCTTGTTGCCTGTTTGTCGTTAGGTGCTGTGAAGTCAGTTCCAACTCATAGCCACTCTCTGTACAACAGATGGAAACCCTGCCCGATCATGGGCCACCCTCACAATTGTTGTTTGAGCCCATTCTTGCTGCCGTCTTGTTAATCCATCTGGTTGAGGGTTTTCTTCGTTTTTGCGGACTCACCTGATTAAGAATGAGAGACAGAGTCTCGCCACGCTTCCTTCTAGGAGCAATCCGGCTGCTTTTATTTCCAAGGCAGAATTGTTTGTCCTTCTGGCTGTCTGTGGTACTTTCAATATCTTGCCAACACTGTAAAACAAATGCATCGACTCTTCCCTGGTCTTCACCCATCTCGGTTTTGCTGTACCGCGCGGCTCTGCCAGGAACAGTACGGGATGCGCTCTAATAAGTAGACGTTTATTCTCTCAGTTTAGGAGGCAAGTACACGTTCCGGGAGCGGCTCTAGAGGAAGGCTTTCTCAGTGTTGGTTCTGGGACCATCTCGGTCCTTGTCTCTTCAGAGCTGCTGCCCCCCCCCCCCAGGTCATCTTCGTGTGACTCAGCACCTCTTTCCCCTTGTCCTGGCTTTGTCTCCTGAATTCGGTGAAACCCACAAGAGCCAGAACCCAACAGCACTGCCTTGTTTTTCCGCCTTTGACAGGGTGCAGCCTTACCATTTCCCATCATTCATTGTAATGGAAAAAATTTGCGTTTTCCTCTCCGACAGGTTTCCACCTTCCACAGGTTGTGGCTTTTACTGTATCTCAAAAGAGCTTGGCTGAACATGAACCCTACACTAATCTTGTTTCATGAACTTAACAAAGAAAACCTATTCCCTAAGGGGAACATAACCATAGGCATACACAGAACCCTATAGGACAGAGGAGACCTGCCTGCCCCATAGGGTTTCTGAGACTCAGTCTTTATGGGAACAGACTGTCTCACCTTTCTCCGCTGGAGAGAAACCCGCTGCTAGTGGGTTTGAACTGCCGACCCTGCGGATAGCAGCCCAGTGCTTATAGGGGTTAGGATTTACAATGTACACGTTTCTGGGGGGCACAGTTCAGTCTAACCTAGGGTTGCAAGTTCACAAATATGAGAGCGATTCCCCTCTGGGTCTGCAGAACGGGCCGCCCCTCCCAAGCCCATTCTGGTTGTGCCCTCCGGAGCCGGCTCTTTGGATCCACAGAAGACATGGCGGGGCCCAGCTCATGGAACTGGGTTTTGTGGTAACTCCAGCTGTGTTGGGGTACACACCACCATCAGTACTCCCTGTCCATCTTGCCCTTAGCCGTGTGACCAACTAGGGTACCACTTACTAAGGTTGCTTCCCGGGAGTACATGTGCTGCCTCAATGCAGGTTCTACCTGCCTCCCTCCCTACACCATGAGCGCATGCCTGTCTGGGCCCGGAGATCCCAGGACGGGAGGGTGGCCCCATGAATGAATACCCAGTATGTTCCTGACAGACCTGGGATGCCCTCAGACTGGTGCAGAGAAGGTCTCTGGAGACGCTCTCAGCACCTCACACAGACACATTCACACACCAGAAGAGATCCCTGCTCTCTGGTGGGCCGCTCTGGCTCATGGGTACAGTTCTCACCTCCTGGTGTGACACTGACCAAGCACTGCTTTGACAGTGAACAGGTTTCCGCAGAGCTTCCAGACCCAGGTAGAGTAGGAAGAAAGATGGGTCATTCTGAAAATCAACTGGTGAGAGTGCCGTGGGTCACGTGGGGATGGCGCAGGGCCAACTCAGCAGCAGCAAACGCCTTTCAGCTGGAGGTCTACTGCCTCCAGGGAAGGGGCTGGCCGGGCTGGGGGGCTCCTGCAGGTGCCGGGGAGTGTCGGTAGCGTGTCCTGCCTGTGCCTTCTACAGCCGTCCCCTCCACCAACACCCCAGCAGTCTGCCTTTCCGCCTTTTACAGAAACTTTTTATTGTGGTTTGGGTGAACTTGCAGAGCAGGGCAGATTTCCATTCAGGTCACACCTGTCATTGTGTCTCCTGGTCCTGATTACAATCCCTTCAGTGCGACAGAGCTCTTCTCGCCTCCTCTCTGTTTCCCGTTTCCAGTCCTCCACCTTCCTGCCCTGTCCTGCCTTCTGAGCATTCTCCTTGGGTGCATGCTGGTGGTGGTCACCCTTTATGCTTGTCACCCAGAGCACCAGTTTCCTGCGGCTTGCACATGAAGCCGTTGGGGAAGACCATGGCTTGGGTCTTGGGCTCTGAGCAGGTATGCTCGGAAATGACACAGACTTGTCTCTCACCTGGTGGAGCAGGTGATGTGGGCTGTGCAGATGGTGCTCCACAGTAAATGCTGTGGCTCCTCTGCCCCGGACTCTCTGTCCTCAAGCATGAAAAGTCGCCACAGATGGAACGTTCAGGAGTGGCCGGAGCGGTGTGCTGATAAGCCTTTATTTACAGACGCAGGTGCCTCTGACTTGAGGATTCGTGTAGACAAAGCGCAGGCGGGGCCCTTGGCCCTGTGTGCTGGACAGGCTGCTCACCCAGCCCCGCCATGGACCAGGACTACGAGAGACGCCTGCTGCGGCAGATTGTCATCCAGAATGAGAACACCATGCCGGGTGTAGGTACCGCGCCTGCAGACCCGGGTGCCCTCAGCCACTCTGCTGACTGCAGGGCCACGTCTGCCCGCTTTCCAGGCGGGCGGGTGGCGGTGCAGCCCCAGGGAAAGGGAGGCAGCCTGGAGACACCTGCATGTGGCATTTGTGGGGTATAGGTGTGTGTGTAGCCCAACCTACCTTGCCTCGCAGCTGTCTGCCCATCTGTCTGTGTGTTGTGGCCTCGCCCACCCACGTGTGTGCACTGCTCCCCCTATGGTGCATGCCTCCATGGAGGCTGGGGCTACCCTCCAAGACCCCAAACCAGTCTTCTGAGATGGTGGACTTTGCTCATAGCACCATACTGTCAGAGGGCAGAGGCGGCAGGCTGGGTGGCACGGGGTCAGGGGTAAAGCAACTGCATTTAGCACAGGCTCTGCCCCTCTGCAGGTTGCAGAGATGCGGCGCACACTGACACCCGCCAACTCCCCAGTGTCGTCACCTAGCAAGCATGGAGACCGCTTCATCCCATCTCGGGCTGGGGCCAACTGGAGCGTGAACTTCCATAGGATCAACGTGAGGGCCAGGGCTGGGGGCCTGCAGACGTCCTCCTGGGGTGGGAGCACCAGCTTCTGAGCCTCACCTGCCCCTCTCCCTTGTCCACAGGAAAATGATAAGTCGCCCAGTCAGAACCGCAAAGCCAAGGACGCCACTTCAGACAACGGCAAAGGTGAGGTGCCGGGTCCCCCATGGGCTCCCCTGTGCCCCAGAGTGCCCCTGACCCTCCTGTGCCCACAGATGGCCTGGCCTACTCGGCCCTGCTGAAGAATGAGCTGCTGGGGGCCGGCATCGAGAAGGTGCAGGACCCACAGACCGAGGACCGCCGGCTGCAGCCCTCCACGCCGGAGAGGAAGAGCCTCTTCACGGTCAGACTCCGGGGGTGTGTGGGTGCGGGGGCAGGGAGCACGAGGTGGGGTGGGGGACACTCATCACATGCCTGTCCCCACCAGTACTCCCTCAGCACGAAGCGCTCCAGCCCGGACGACGGCAACGAGGTGTCCCCATATTCCTTGTCCCCCGTCAGCAACAAGAGGTGAGGTCCCCAGGCAGGCCACTGGGGGTTCTCGGGACAGATGCCAGGCAGCCTGCGGAGACCAGCTCTGCCCCTCTGGGTCCTGGCGGCTTCAGCTCTGCAGGAGCCATAGCTGATGATAGAAGGTGCCAGAAATTCCAGGCGGCCAGACTGGGGTGGTACAGTGGAGAAGCCCAGTCTGTGTGGGAGAGTCTACGGGGAGATGCAGTGGAATGTGAAACAGAACCCCACAGGACACCAGGCCTTCTGGGCACAGGGTGACTCTCAGAGCAGGTCTGCTGGTGGTCATGAGTGCGACCCTGGAAGAGCCCCTCATACCAGCAGAGGGTACAGGGTCCAGCACTGTGACGTCCCCGTCTCTGGTTCTCCCCACAGTCAGAAGTTGCTGAGGTCTCCCCGGAAACCCACTCGCAAAATCTCCAAAATCCCCTTCAAGGTCCTGGACGCTCCCGAGCTCCAGGACGACTTCTACCTGAACCTGGTGGATTGGTCCTCCCTCAACGTGCTCAGCGTGGGGCTGGGGACCTGCGTGTACCTGTGGAGCGCCTGCACCAGCCAGGTCAGTGCTGGGCCGGGGGCTGGGATAAGTGGCCACTGTGTGGTCTGCTTCTGTGGGGTATGTGGAGGGTGTGTGTGGAGATGGACTGGTATATTTCTGTGTAAGGGATGGATAGATGGTGTGTGGATGGATGGATGGATAGATGATGTGTGGATGGATGGATGGATGGATGGATAGTGTGTGGATGGATAGATGGTGTATGGATGGATGGATGGATGGATAGATGGTGTGTGGATGGATGGATGGATGGATAGTGTGTGAATAGATGGATGGGGTGTGGATGGATGGATGGATAGATGATGTGTGGATGGATGGATGGATAGTG
>NW_006408643.1:6008123-6016612 GCF_000296735.1 Chrysochloris asiatica | reverse complement strand
ATAGATGGTGTGTGGATGGATGGATGGATGGATAGATGGTGTGTGGATGGATGGATGGATGGATAGATGGTGTGTGGATGGATGGATGGATGGATGGATGGATGGATGGTGTGTGGATGGATGGATGGATGTGTGGATGGATGCATGCATGCATGGGTACCATGCCAGATTACCCAACAAGCGAGGTCAGCACAGATTCCCATGTGCGTGTTTATTAATCTGTAATGAACAGTTTCACATGTCTCTCACCACATCACGGATTCTGCTTTTAGGTCTGACTGTCATATCTCTCTCCCAGCTCCACGGCATCTTCCTATAGAAGCAAAGCCTTTTTTCACATTTACAGTCCCTGACTGGGACACAGTAAGTACCCAGGAAGCAAGGTAAGTGCAGACTTACTTGTGCATACTTACTGATCTGTAGTGAACAGACAGATTAGTAAATAAGTACAAGTAAGCCTGTGCTTACAGTTGTGAGGGTGATACAGAACTGGGCAGTATTTCATTCTTTTGTGCTTGTGGTCACTATGAGTCAGAACTGACTCACCGGCACAACAACAAGAAGCCTGTGCTTACCTTGCTTATTGGGTAATCTGCCCCACGTGGACTGTTGGTTGGATGGGTGGGTGGATGGAAGAATAGATATGTCGGTGGGCGATTGGCTGGCTGGCTGGACAGATGGATGGATATGTGATTGAATGATGGTAGATGGGTGGATGTATGATTGAACAAACGTGTGGATAGTGTGGATAGATGGTTGGATGGGTAGATGTGATTGGATGGATGTGTGATTGACTAGACAGATGTGGGGATGAATGGATGGATAGGTGGTTGGCTGGATGGTGGATGGCTGTGGGATTGGATGGTTGGTTGATTGATTGGCTGGATGCACGGATAGTTGTTGTTGTTAAGGGCCGTTGAGTTGACACCGACCCATAGCGACCCTGTATAGTGTTTCTGAGGAGCAGCTGATGAACTTGAACCGCCAACTTCGCCGTTCAAACGGCTTTACAGTCTGGCGCATTAACCCACAGTGCCACCCCAGAACTCCATGGATAGATGTGATGACATCGCCGTGTGGATGGATGCATGAATAGATGGCTGGTAGGATGGCAGGTAGAAGGATGGTGGATAAAGTAGATCGCTGGCTGGACAGACCGAGCCCTGGAGGACCAGTGGGCCAACATGCAGGCTCATGGTGACACTTGTCTGCTTCCCCCAGGTGACCCGGCTCTGTGATCTGTCTGTGGAAGGAGACTCAGTAACCTCTGTGGGCTGGTCTGAGCGGGTCAGTGGAAGCCCCTCTGTAGGGCAGGGCTGGAGCGGGAGCTGGGGGGCGCCCTAGGGAAGCTGCCACATTATTGTGTTCACACTTTGGTCTCCAGCAGGCTGCTGCAGTGAGCGGGCACAACAGTGGGGTGATCAGGTGGGATGCGGTGGGGGTGACGTCCAGCAGGTGGTCCACTGGGCTGTGAGGAGGAGAGTCTGCTGGGAGTGGCACGCTCAGAAAGGCAGCCTCACCTACCCTCTGTCCTAGGGGAACCTGGTGGCCGTTGGCACCCACAAGGGCTTCGTGCAGATCTGGGACGCGGCCGCAGGGAAGAAGCTGACCATTCTAGAGGGCCACACAGCACGAGTTGGTGAGGCCCTGACCCCAGACTCCCCACTCGGTGACTGGTGGGCAGCTGTGGCATCACCTGCTTGTCCCCGCCCCCACAGGTGCCCTGGCCTGGAATGCTGACCAGCTGTCTTCTGGGAGCCGAGACCGCATGATCCTGCAGAGAGACATCCGTATGCCGCCCCTACAGTCAGAGCGGCGGCTACAGGGCCACCGGCAGGAGGTCTGCGGGCTCAAGTGGTCCACGGACCACCAGCTGCTTGCTTCAGGTGGCAATGACAACAAGGTAGGCCTGCTTAGAGGCTCGGGGATGACTCCAGCTCCTCCATAGAGGAGTGCCTTCTCCCCCCCCCCCCACAGGGCCGGACAGAGTTGGGGGATCCCGGGGCCCTGGGGAGACGGGACTGCCTGACTCACTGCCCACCCACCCACCAGCTGCTGGTGTGGAACCACTCCAGCCTGAGCCCCGTGCAGCAGTACACAGAGCACCTGGCCGCCGTCAAGGCCATTGCCTGGTCCCCACACCAGCACGGCCTGCTGGCCTCGGGCGGGGGCACGGCTGACCGCTGCATCCGCTTCTGGAACACACTGACCGGGCAGCCGCTGCAGTGCATCGACACAGGCTCCCAAGTGTGTAACCTCGCCTGGTCCAAGCACGCCAATGAGCTGGTGAGCGTGGCGGGGGCCCTGGCAGGGGGGCTGCTGAGGGCCGTGTCTCCTCCATGTCGGGGAGCGAGCGGTTAGGTTGTGCACCCAACCCTGGGGACACCCATCCCCAACCTGGGGACTCTATACCCCTAATGTGCCTGCCAGATATGGTGACTTCAGGGCCCATGACCACCTAGGTTGTGAGTGGTCCCCCCCAAGTCCCCAGGGCTCCTGTATCCCGTGCTTCCAACCTGTACCCTTCTCCACCCAGGTGAGCACTCATGGATATTCACAAAACCAAATCCTGGTGTGGAAGTACCCGTCCCTGACCCAGGTGGCCAAGCTGACTGGCCACTCCTACCGTGTGCTCTACCTGGTGAGTGTGGCCACCCCCAGATCGGGCCTGCGCAGCAGCAGTGTGGGTGGGCTAGTTCTCAGCGTTGGGTCATGTCAACATGTGAAGATGCTTCCCCAGGCATCCCAGCCCATCTGGTAGGAGCTCTGCCCACCTCCTGGTAGAAGAAAGAATCCACACTGCTGAGTGGCTTCTGACCATAGCCACCCTCTGAGACAGGGTCTCCAGGGCTGGCATCTTTATGGCTGCCATGCATGTCTTTCGGTTTGCTGTACTGTGGTGGCCTCCGTGTTGCTGTGATGCAGGAGGCTACGCCACTGATGTTTAAGATATCAACAGGGCCTCCTGTGGTGGACTGAGGCAGACTAGGAAGAAGGACCTGGCGGTCCTCTTCTAAACAACAAACTTGACCCATGACAACTTAGTGAACAGAAGCAGAATAGTGTGGCTCCAGGGCCCGAGACGAGCCCCTCAGGTGGGACGGCACTCAAAACACGACTGGGGAAGAGTTGGCCTTACTGACGTGGATGGAGTGATGCCTTCAGGGCCTTTATGTTGGCATGGCATGGCTCAGGATGTGAAGAACCAGCTGCAAACCTCCAGTAGTAATCAGGAAATGGAATGAAACCTGGAGGTGGTCAGACATGAAATGGGACCTCTGCAGCTTGAATGGATGTCATAGTGAGCTGCTTTCAATTGAAGTCAGTGACATGTCCTATGGTCTACTGCACCAGGGTTGACAAATACGTCACACTCATTGTCAAAAAGAACGTCTCCTGAAGACCAACGCCATCAGTGACAGGGTAACAGCCATGCACCTTTCAGGAAGACCAGTGAATACAACCATTACTCAAGTTTGCTACCAACCACTGAAGCCAACGCAAACCAGCTCACTTCCCTCAAGTGGACTCCGACTCCTAGTGACGCTGTGTAAGGTTTCATGGCTATCAGTCTGTGGGAGCAGACAGCCTCCTGGTTCTCCCTTTGGGTAGCTGTTGGGTTTGAACTGCTGACCTTATGGTTAGCAGCCTAGTGCTTATCCTAAAGGCCACCAGGCTTTCTATTGAATGCCAAAGATGTGGAGAAACGGAACATTTTTCCAACTTTGGCCCTCTGAAATTCATCATAACATGTAATCAAGATGCATTGATTACTACTGGTAATACTGTGAATATGGGAAACAGAGGAAGAAGGATCAGTAGTTGGAAAATGCAGACATGGCAACAGAAATGACACTAGAGGGGGCATGAGAGAATTTTGCCAGATGGAATACACAGAAATCAAATCAATTGTCTGTGGGAAAAGATGGTGGAGAAGCTCAGTAACATCAGTCCAAACAAGGCTAGGGGCCAACAACAGAATAGACCATCATCTGCTCATATAGTTCACGTTAAAGCTGAGGAAAAGAAAGACCAGCCCACGACCTAGAGTATATCCCACCTGAATGGAGAGTCCATCTCAAGAGTAGATGTGGTGCATTGAACACTAATGGGCAAAGACTATATGAGTTGTGGGGACATCTAGAGCATCGTACATGAAGAAAGCAAAAACAAATCATTAATAAAGAATGAAAGAAAAGACCAAAGTAGATGTCAGAAGAAACTCTGAACATAAAGTAGCTAAAGCAACTGGAAGGAAAGAGAAAAGAGCTGAACAGAAGATTTAAAAGGCAAAGTCTAGCTCTGGTAGCATAGTGGTTACGAATCGGGCTGCGAACCTTAAGGCAAGCAGTTTGAAACTACCAGCCGCTCCACGGGAGAAAGATGAGGCTTTCTGCTCCCATAAAGATTTACAGCCTCGGAAACCCTGTACCGGGTCACTATGGGTCAGAACCGACTCGGTGGCACATAACAACAACAACAACAACAGTGTTATAATAAAACCTGCAAAGACCTGAAGTTGAAAATCAAAAGGGAAGAATGTACTCAGCATTTCTCAAGCTGAAAGAATGGAAGAAAAATTTCAGACTTCAAGTTGCAATATTGAAAGTTGTAAAGGGCAAAAGAATGAATGGTACAGAAAGCATCAGAAGGAGATAGAAGGAATATACAGAGTCTCTGTAACAAGAAGAAATGGTCACTAGTCAAGCATTTCAAAGGGGGCATCTGATCAAGAACCAGTGGTACCGAAGGAAGACATCCAAGCTCCACTGAAGGCACCGGTGAGGAACAAGGCCCTGGAGTGGACAGAATACAAATGGAAATCTTTTAGCAAATTGATGCAGCTTCAGATTGCAGGGGGGCTTCAAAGAAGTCTGTGGGAAAATGAAATTAGGAGACCATGGAATTTTCCCATGAATTTTTTAAAGCTCCCCCCACCCACATACACACGTACATATATTTTAAAGTTCTTTATATTAGTTGTTTTTTTTTTTTTAAGCAAAAAAAATTAATAGGGAGACGCAAACCCAGAGTAATGCGCATTGGCCCTCTGTAGGGGCTCCTCTGTGGGTGTTTTACAAAGTCGGTCTGAGGGAGGCCAGTATGTTGTGCAGAAACCACTGGGTGGGGCCTGTCTGCCCTTCCTGCCCATAGTCCTTGGTTGGTCCCAGTGGGCTCTGTGCCCTCAGAGCCCCACACACTGAGGGGTCTCTGTTTCCACGTCTCTCGCAGGCCATGTCCCCTGACGGAGAGGCCATTGTCACCGGGGCTGGAGATGAGACCCTGAGGTTCTGGAACGTCTTTAGCAAAACCCGTTCAACAAAGGTAAAGTGGGTCGGTATCGCAGTGCCCCCCACCCGCCACCCCCGGCCCCACCAGCCTTCCCTGCTTCTGCCATGGAGTCATCCCAGACTACAGCCCGCTCCTGTCTCCCCCGCCCACAGGAATCCGTGTCCGTCCTCAACCTCTTCACCAGGATACGATAAAGCAGGTGGGGCGCCACGCCAGGATCCCGTCATCACGGCCAGGGACCCACAGACAGACAGACAGACAAACAAGACAGCGGCCAGCTCCCCGTGCACGTGCTCGGCCCTTCCCCTGCACGCATTCCCCAGGCAGCAGCGGGGGGTCGGGAAGCTGGGCTTGGAGAACCCTGAGGATTCCAATTAAATGCCCGATTGTGAACTGTGTTGGCCCGTGTCTGGGGCAGGGACGAGGCTGGGGTACCCAGCAATGTTCCCAAACGGCAAGTGCCCACCCAGTGGACTGGAGGCCTCCACCTGGACTGTCCCCCTCTGACGCACCTGTCCCCACTGCCCGCCGTGGACAGGACCTTCTGGAACCCCAGCCCTGCCACCTGGGGCCTGCATGCTCCCTGCACACCCCCCCACTGACCCCTGCTGCTGCACCTGAACAGACAGTGGAGGGGACATGGGCGCAGCAGCCCCGACAGCTGCCAAAGCCCACCGGCACCTGGATGAGCACCTTTCCCTCCCATCCAGACCCCCTGACTCCTCCCCGCTGGACTCGGGGTCCCTTCCCAGCCAGTCGTGCCCTCAGCGACCCCATACTTGGCGCGGTGACTTTAAGGGGATGCACTTTTGTCTCAGGCTGGGCCGGGGTCGTGCTTTGGCCCTCGGCTGCCACTTTCGGAGCAGGCCCTGGGAAGAGCAGCAAGGCCAGGCCAACTGGACACAGCAGCGGGACCCAAAGGAGACAGTCGAGTGACAGACCTGGACAAGGGCACTGCAGCCGAGAGCCACGTGGGCCCCACCCCCTCGGCCTCCCGCCTCATCCCCACCTCCCCATGACTGGCCGTGTGCTGGCCCCTGGGGGGCGTTTACAGGGAGGTGGACAGAGGCATGGGTCTGCAGGTGGGGCACTCGGCTCTTGTTTAGGAAACCCCGCTTCTCCCCCACCCCCACAGAACTGTGTTGTCCCTACCAGGTGTACTGCGCATGTACATACGTATCTGTGACTTAGGGGTGTGTGTGTTTCTCTAGAGTCCTGGGAGGCTAAGGTCAAAGGTATGGGGGGAGTGGTCTGCCAACCCCCACCCCACCCTAGGCCACGGCTTCCCAGGAGCAGCTAGGCCCCCACCCTGTTGTTGGGGGCTCTGTATGTAGATGTGTGTGCTTGAGCGGTCAGATTTTTTTGTTGGTATTTTTTGTTTTTTTAATAACCCCGCGCCGACCTGACCCGTCCCGTCCGTCCCAATGCGGTTGCCAAAGATCCTCTGGTGGTCTGTGTGGGGTTGGGCGAGGCGAGTGCCCATGTCCAGGAGGATGCCAGGGGGGTGGCGGCTGGGCACTCAGACCCGTCATGGATGGTGATGTGGCGTTACCACCAGGCTCTCATGCCGCGTCCTTGTCATTAAACAAGTTGCCGATTCGCAGCAGGGCCGCTGTTTGTCTGGTCACATGTGTGTGTGTGTGTGTGGGGGGGTAGCCCCAGCTAGCGCTGGACACCCGTGTGCACAGCTCACCCCCTTATAGCTCATGCGCCCCGCGTTTCCCAGGCCTAGTTAACGTAGGAAGTGCTCTGCAGCGAGGGGTCAGGTCCTGTGGGGGACGCACATGGTGGGGAGCTGCTGGTTTGCTGAGTTGTGCATTTGCCCTGGTTCCCGCAGGATTGGTAGCCCTTGGGACCAGGTCTGCGCATCAGCAATGTGGAGTCTTAATGCCTAGCGTCCCCATGTTGTTGTTGTTGTTAAGTGCCATCGAGTCAGGTCCAACCCATAGCGACCCTGTACAGGGTTTCCGAGGGTGTAAATCTTTCGAACCGCTGACCTTAAGGTTCACAGCCCAATTCGTAACCACTACGCTACCAGAGCATCCCCATAGGGCCCAGCAAAGACCGGCATGGATGGGACACGTTGTAGGGGAAGGGTTAGGCAGGGTTTGTGCCATCGTTTTCCTCTAAGTCACTTTTAGCAATAAAGGGTGACGGGAACTAAAAATGTGAAACTGCTAACAGGTGCCGCAGTGCGGGCCAGCAGAGGGGCTTCTGAAGGTGGAACGGGGGTAGGGTGAAATGGAGTAATGGGATGACATCCCTGGGAGCCAATGAATGCAGTGGGGGCCACAGCCAGATGGACACCCTCCAGAGACAGGTTTGTACAGAGAAGAGAGTGACTTGGGCTGGATGAGCGGCTGTGTGGGGGCTGGGCCCTGATGGAGGAGAGGGAGCAGCAGGCAGGCCCATTTCTGCAGCGGAGCCCTGCTGATTGGACCACAGCAGGCCCAGGCCCAGCCTTGCACTGTGAGTGCAGCTTGTGGGGAAGTCAAAGGAGGAACAAGACAGAAGTGTTATTCCGGAGAGTGGTGTGGAAGAGGGGGCTTTGAATTCAGGCTCACTGCTAACCTAACGTTCTAGAACAGACCTGAAGGAAATCAGGGAGTGAGGGAGAAAACTGGGGAGAAGGTACAACTGGTACACACGCCCTGAAGCAGGACGGGGTTGGCGAGTTGGAGGAACAGCCAAGAGTTGTTGGAGCGGAGTGAGCCAGGGGAAGAGAGAAGGATGGGCTAGGGAGGGGGCGGTGCCTGAAGAGTCCTGTGGACCTAGCCGAGGACTTGGACCTAAGGGAAGTGGGAGCCCTGGAAGGCTGGGGGCAGTGGGGATGGTCTGACTCAGGTGCTCACTGGCGCCCTCTGGCTGCCACAGGGAGTCTTCAGTCCCTACAGAGTGGGCAAAGAGACCAAGGCAAGAGCTAGGGACAGGCAGTGGAAGGTTGGATTCTGGGTTTTTTATTTAAGGACTCCTGTTGTGGTGTTGTAGGATCTGATACACTGGACTTTGTTAGGATCAACTGCCGAACTACAAGGTCAGCAGTTCAAACCCACCAGCTGCTTCTCGGAAACCCTAAATATAGGGTCACTATGAGTCAAATCATTGGTTTTGCAGAACTCTATCATGTGTTCTCCAGCATCATTGCAAAACCAGTGATTTGTTCATTTCAAATACTGTCTTTAGACAGCATAACAGAC
>NW_006408643.1:5983775-6006243 GCF_000296735.1 Chrysochloris asiatica | reverse complement strand
ATGGACTGCCAAAAGAACCAATAGATCTGTTTTGGAAGAAGTGCAGCCAGAGTGCTCCTTGGAGGCCAAGATAGCCAAACTTCGTCTCTCATACTCCAGACATATTGTCAGGAAGGAACAGTCACTGGAGAAGGATATCATGTTTGAAAAGATAGAGGGTCAGAGGAAAAGAGGAAGACCCCCAACGAGATGGATTGGCCAGGTGGCAGCATCGATGGACTCCTCAAGTGTGGCAACAGCAGTGAGGTTGGCCCAGGATCGGACATTGTTTCGTTCTGCTGTGCATGGGGTCGCTATGAGTCAGTTCCGACTAGATGGCACCTGACAACAACAACGAGTCAAAACCAACTTGATAGCACTTAATAACATTCAAACTTTTGTTTTTAAAATTTTAGTAAAACACACATAACAAAATTTACTAAGCCATTTAAAGTGTACAATTAGTGACGTTTAGTGCGTTCATGATATGGGACTGTCACCTCACCTACATAGTTCCAGAACATTCTTATCACCCCAAAGGGAGACCCCCATTTCCATTAACAGCCCCTGGCAACCATTGAAGAAGTGATCTTAAGTGGGTTTGCCTATTCTGGATGTTAATTGTACACTGTGCCTGGCTTCGTCCTGAACCGCATGCCATCAAAATTTGTCCATGATGCGCATGGATCAGAATTCATTCCTTCTTATGGTCATCTAGCAAGCCTTGTCTCTGGAAAGGGCTTGATTGCCGGGACTGATGTTGGTGAAGACAAGGCTTTGTTCTGGATATCTTCTGGAAACCGAGAAGATGGAGGGATGGGGTGGGGCTGAGGAAAGGTGTCATGGGCATCAGGTTTCCAGTCTGAGGTTCCCAGCAGGATAGAGTGGTTGTGAGAGTCTCCCGCTCCCCTCAACCCCTCAGAGAAGTGGAGAGGAGGCAAGGGCAGAAGTCCAGGGCGTGGGGACCCATGTACCCATTGACAGATGACCACTCTGTCTCTGACCGCCCGCATCCACACCCAGTGTCAAATGTTTGGAATGAAGTACTCCTCCCAGGAGGCCCCTTCCCCCCAAGTCTGCCACACAGCCCATCAGTTGCTGGGGGGGGGAGGGGTCAGAGCCCGGCCAGCTACCCTCTGTTGCTGGGACACAGGGTGACCTTTGTTGCTGTCAACAATGGCCCCAGAGGTCCTTCTGGCAGGAGCCGCTGGAGAGCTGAGGCAGACATGGAGATCCTGAGGCGGCGGGCTGCCCAGCCTTATGTTCCCCGACGGACCCTCGAAACTGACTTCCCCGCACCACTGTACAGGTGAGGCCCGTCCCCAGTCCTCAACCCAACCTGCCTTCTTGTGAGCACCACCCAGCATTGGTGGTGTCCCTTCCCTGCAAACCCAAACGTAGAAGCTCAGCTCCCCACATCTCCGGCCATCTGGCTGATGTTAGGACCCGCAGACAGACCGGGGCTCCTACACCAGCGTTCAGTGCAACATCATTCACAGTAAGGCAAAAAAGCGGGAAGCACCCAGGGGGCCGCCCACAGATAATGAATGGCTACTCACACTGGGTCCAGCCAACAGTGCAATCGGACCCAGCCATACAGAGGAATGGCCCATTGCTCAGTGAGCGACCAGAAGGACAGGCATCACATGATCCCACAGATGTAACTGTTCAGATGGACAATACATGAAGATGGAAGAAGAGTAAATGATTAGGAAGAAAAACATAGAAATGATTGCTTAACCTTTTTATGACCCCTGGAACCTAGGAAGGAGTCTTCAAAAAAGTTTGTGGAAAAAAATTCCATTCTCTTTCAATTCCATTTTTTCCAGTAACTTTTTGAAGTCCCCTCATATGTTGCGCATGAATATTTTCCGCCTTTCGAGTTTCTAAGGAAGCCACTTTCCCCGTTGTAGTATGTGCTGCCACCTGGTGGGAATCTGAGTAACCACAAATCTGAAGAGACAGGCCTCACTCCATCCATCCTACTCACCTCTGGGGATATGCGTGCTACATCACGTCACAATCCTTGTTGTTAAGTGCCATCAAGTAAATTCCAACTCATAATGACCCTGGTTGGCTGCATCCCAGCCCGTGGGCGTGTACTTCCCATCGCGTATCGGTTTCTAAGGAGCTTCTTGGTGGTTTTGAGCCACCAACCTGTGGTTTAGCAGTCCAGTGCTTATCCAATAGTGCCACACACACCAGGACTCCAAAACTCATTTCCCCACACTAAGAGGCCTGGTATTGGTGTGGGTTAGGCATTGGCCTGCTAACTACAGGCTGCTGGTTCAAACCCACCAGCCTCTCTGAAGGAGAAAGATTGACTCTGTCTACTTCTGTAAAAAGGAGCTCTGGTAGCGTAGTGGTTATGAATCGGGCTGTGAACCTTAAGGTCAGTGGTTCGGAACTACCAGCTGCTCCGTGGGAGAAAGATGAGGCTTTCTACTCCCGTAAAGATTTACACCCTTGGAAACCCTGTACAGGGTTGCTATGGGTCGGAACTGACTCAACGGCACTTAACAACAACTTCTGTAAAAAGGAGCTCTGGTAGCGTAGTGGTTACGAATCGGGCTGTGAACCTCAAGGTCAGCAGTTCAGAACTACCAGCTGTTACGAATCGGGCTGTGAACCTCAAGGTCAGCAGTTCGGAACTACCAGCTGTTCCGTGGGAGAAAGATGAGGCTTTCTGCTTCTGTAAAGATTTCGTCTGAAAAATCCTCTATAAGGGTGGCTGTGAATCAGAATTGACTTGGCAGCAGTGAGCTGGGTTTGGGTTTCCTGATACTGAAAACATATGGCATCAACAACAACAAAAAAAAACATCCAGAGCAGACAGTAATTGGGCCTTGAAAGGATCAAGGGTCTCTCTCTCCATCTATCTCTCCAAGACCCCCTGGTAGCTGTGTGAGTTAGGATTTGGGCTGCTAACCACAAAGTCAGCAGTGCAAACCCAGCAGCCATTCTGAGGAAGAAAGATGAGGTTGTTTTGTTCCCGTAAAGGGAGCAATTCTAATCTGTCCTGAGGTCTGTTGTGAGTTTCCGGTCTCTGGGGAGCTGGTGCCCCTTGGCTGCCTCTCCCAACGAAGGGCCTGTTGAAGTTTCCTCTTAGACAAAGGAACACTTCCTACAGCTTCCCTGTTTTGGGGTTTTCACTTCCCTGTGTTTTTCGTTTTAATGGCATCTGGTTTGAGGTTTGCTTTCTGATGTCTTTGGTCTGTTTTCACTTCCCTCTCTACACAGTGACTTCGGTTTTCTTGAGTCTCAGTTCCGTTCCAGCCCCGGGGCCTTTGTACATCCTTATCTTCAGGTTACTGTGGCTCCTTCTTAGTAATCCTTCAATAAGGCCTGCACTCTCCTCCCTCCCGCTGGTCACCCCACTTCCCAGGGGCATGGACACCCACACCCTTCCTGTGTCCCCCTCCTGGGTCATGCCACTCCATAACTCCCCCCTGCCCCCCAAGCCTCTCTTCATGCACCAGAGACCTCCCCAGGCGCTGCGCACTTGGGGGTCTGGGGCAGGCTGGGAGGAAGGGATCTTTGGGCCACAAAGGAGGTGAGGTGGCATGAGGATTTATGCCCCGCCCCTCAAGTGTCAGAGGCGGAGGACAGGACAAGCAAAAAGACTTAAAGGTGTAACAGGAGTCTTGTGGGGCAGGAAGCGAGGGAAGCTATGAGCATCTGCCAGCTATGCAGTGGAGTTAGAAGAAGGGATTACAACCTTGGGAGCTTCTCACCGACCCCACATTCACCCCTCATTGAGGGTGGGTGTGGCCATTCAAGAGGTGAGCTGGCAGAGCCGGCGGCCCCCAGACTCACAGCCTCCTCCCATCTGCCCCCTTAGCGATGACTACCTGTCCTTGGAGGGCCCCCGCTGGGCACCAGCCATCAAGCAGGCCACGCGATGGAAGTACACGCCCATGGGCCGGGATGCAGCCGGCCAGGTGTGGTACACGGGGCTGACTAACTCAGACCCGCGGGACGCGTGGTACACACTGCCACGTGAGCTGGACAGTCCCCACCGCACCGCCTACACACACTGGCACGGCTGTCATAGTCACCGAGAGCATGACCTGCCCTCAGGTGAGTTTCCCATACCTCTGGGCCTGGGGACTACTGGGGAAGGGAACAGACCTAAGGGACCACCATCTCCTATAGCCTACGGTCAGCGCCTGCAGGAGACTTCGTGGTACGACCCCACCATCCCTGCTCAGTCTGAGGCACCCAGAACGCGGTGGGGGAGCCTGCTGTGGAAAGATAGACCCATCCGGGGAAAAGAGTACGGTGAGGGGCCCTCGAATGCTGTCCTGCTCTGCTGCCTCCTCCAGGGAGCCTTCCGGCCTGCCCCAGCTGAAGCAGTTGAGAACAGTCACCTGTGGGGAGTGGGAGGGGAAGCTTGGGGCAGGGAGTGATAAGACCACCCAGGCTGAGTGGGAGGTTCCAGTCCCAAAGGGATCCCCCCAGAACCTATCCCCAGGCAAGTAGGTGACTCCAATCCTCCTCGGCCCCACAGTGCTCAACAGGAACAGATACGGGGTGGAGCCGCTGTCTCAGGTGTACAACTATGTGCCATACCTGTCCCCACCCCAGCGCCCGAGGTACACAACTCAGAACTACCGGAAGTGGAACCTTGAGCCCTACTGCCCCTCCTCCAACCAGCGGCCCCCGCTCACCTACACACCCAGGTACTGATAAAAGTCATGCTGCCTGCCACCATGCCTTTCACTACCTCTCCCTCTTCTGTCTCTCTGCCCTCAGCTGGGCGCTCTCCCCACGTTGCTGGTAGCATTACAGGTGCCCTTCAGTGGCACAGACGGTTCACATCTTGTGACTTCTAACCAAAAGGTTCGAGGTTCATGTTCACCGTAAGGCATCCAGGAAGACCTGGCAATCTATAGAAAAGCATGTGGTGCACAGTTTTCTGACACACAGCTAGGGGGCCACGAATCAGTCAAATCCATGACATCCCGTTTGGGTTTGTTTATGTGTGGGGGTGGGGGAGGGAGGGTTGGTTTTGGAGAGGGCAGGCCTTACAAGTCCCAGGAGAGCAAAAACCAGGAACAGAGCAGACCCCAGTTGTGCCTGCTGCCCTTCCCCCACCAGGTCTCCTGGTGTCCCCAGAAGGAAGGTCCTACCCCACCCCTGACAGACAAGAGTCCAGAGGCCACAGTTCTGACCCACGGAGGGTACCTTTTATTCATGATCTCAAACTCCCCAAGTCCCAGTGGGCCCTCGAGACCCCTGAGCAGTCCCGCTGCCCGCTGCACTTCAGGTCTGGGTCCAGCCCATGACCCCATAGCAGGTCTCCTGGTAGGCTCCTTGGACAATGCCATTCTCAAGGGGGCCCCCTGCCAGCATGTGGGGAGACCCCAGTCCAGACAAGCGGATGGAGGGGTAAGTCTGGGCAGGTCCCGGGGGCCCAGGCTCCATCAGGACCCTCTCACCATCCCCCAGGATCCTGAGAAAGGAGGCCATCCAATCCAGAGGAGGGGTGTCAGGAGCCTGATTAGGTTATCCCACGCACGGGACCAGCCACCAGCATCTTCCCAGTCCTGCTCTCACCAAGCCCTGGGTGACCAGGGTCCCTCTAGATACATCTGCATAAACATGGTGGTGTTTGCATAGAAGCACTGGGGGCGTGGGAGTGTCAAGGCTGAGCTCCAGGGTCCCCTGCAAATAAACGGGGTGATGAGTGAGGGTGGACTCTGTCCCAGCCTCCACCCACAGGCCCACCCATGACGGGAGAGGAGGGGGGGTATGTGGGGGTGGGTGTCGGACTCACAGTTCCGCAGGCGGATGGGCCAGATGAGGAGGCTGCAGAGGGCCAGTGTGGCGGCCACGCTCATTCCGCCGGTCACCATCACCATCACCCAGTGGTAGAAACTCACACAGGCGGCGCAGCAGAGCTCCGAGCTGGGGGAGGGCAGGGAGGCGGAGCGCTGAGCGGGCCCACCTCTCCTCCCCAACTCAACTTCGCCTTCCAATTAAATCCCAAACCTGCCTACTTCTCCCCCTCCTCTGCCTCCACCTCCTCAGGAAGCCCAACCCCTCCAGGCCCCAGGGGTGATCTTTTTGGCATTCCATGAGACAGTGATGTGTATGAGTCCATCAGCTCTGGGAGGTCGGCCTTGGTTTCCCACCTCGGGCTTCTATAAGGGCATGACCTCCAGAAAGCCCAGCTCCAGAGCCTTCCCCATCCCACTTCCTCCGGATATATTTGCATATTGCGTACTCAGGGCTTGGCACACACAATAGTTGAAAAAATAAACTGTCCAAGTAAAGAATGACCAGGTCTCCCAGGGCCACAGCTGGTGAAGCCATGAGACCCAGCAGGGCAAGAACCTTCTGGAAACTGAGTCTCCAGACCTAGAGCCAGCCTGGCATACAGCAGACGCTCAATAATTCCCTAGTGGATGGATAAAGGGATGGACAAATGGGCAGAGAGTTGAACACATTAAAGAATGAATGGATGGCTGGGCAGACGGATGGACAAATATAGAGCCAATGGATAAATGAACCAATTACCAGAGAATGTCAGGGTGACTAGGGGGTTGAACAGGTGATCGAATAAACAAGTGAGTATGAATAGCTGGATGAATTAGTGAGTGAATGAACAAAGAAATGGATAGAGAGTTGTGCAAATTAATGAATGAACAGAAGAATCAATGAATGATGGCTAGATGAATGGATGATTGAACAAATTATTGAAAGAATATACATGAATGAATGAACAAACGAAGGACCCATGAATGAATAGATGGCTGAAAATTAATGAACAGATGAATGAACGGATGGCTGAACAGACAGATGGTTGAACAAATGAATGACAGGATGAATGAACGAACAGATGGACAACAAGGATTGAAGAAATAAATAAATAGACATGTGAATGGAGAACTGGTTGAGGAAATTAAATAAATGGATAGACAAACGAATGACTGGATGAAGAGTGAAATTAACGAGAGAATGAATGAATGAATGGACAAGTGAATTGTTGAGCGAAGGGACAGTGCACTTACACACAGGGGTGCAGGCTCTGGATGACCATGACAGCCAGCCCATTGGCCACCTTATCCGAGAAGCTCATAGCGCCATACACGAAGGCTCCGCTTTGCTGTGGGGAAACAGGCAGGGTGGTTGGCACCCAGGATGCCGCTCAGGACCACCCCCCTCCTGCTCTCCAGCCCTACCGTGTGGGGACCGATGAGGTCAGCTGTCATGGCCAGGGAGGTGATGAGGATGGTGGCGCAGCCTGCACCGAGCAGCGCAGCCGCCCCGTACACTGCTGTGCCCAGCCCACTGACCAGTGCCACCCAGGCAGCAAAGGTGAGGATGATGAGGAGGCCGGTGAAGTAGGTCAACTGCAGGCAGAGCAGCCCCGTTTCAAACCCAGCACCTCCCCTCCCTCAGCAGAGAGGGGGCTGAGGCAGATACCCCCCCAGGGGTCCCCAAGACCTGAGCTCAGGGAATCCAAGATCCAAAGGCCATTGGGGTTCTCAGAGCTCTGTAGAACCAACCAGAGTTCTAGAGGGTGCTGTCATATGGTAGCCACTAGGCACCCGTAGGAACACGGTGGCTCTGTAAGATAAGCACTGGACAGAGGTTCGAGCCCACCAGCTGCTCCATAGGAGAAAGATGAGGCTTTCTGTTCCCGCAAAGATTTACAGCCTTGGAAACCCTCTACAGGGGCGCTGTGAGTCCGAACGAACTCAATGGCACCTAAAACAACAGAACAAGCCACCCATGGTTAACTGTTGTTTCTGAACTGCCATCGATCTGATTCCGACCCATAGCGATCCTGTATAGGGTTTCCAAGGAGCAGCTGGTGAACTTGAACCACCAACCTTGCAGTTCAAATGGCTTTGCTGTCTGATGCATTAGCCCACAGCGCCATCCCAGGACTCCACGGTTAACTGTAAACAAACACAAGCTAATTCATAAACTTGCTGTTGGCGGTCCAGTTGGTTCTGATTCATCGTGACCCCCCTGTGACAGAGCAGAACTGCCCCCCAGGATCTCCTAGGCTGTGATCTTTGTGGGAGCAGATCGCCAGGTCTTTCTCCCGAGGAGCTGGGTGCTTCAAACCGCTCACCCTTCAGTTAGCAGCTAAGCACCACAGGGTTACCAAACCTAAACTCGAATCCTCTGCTATTGAGTGGATTCACACTCAGAGTCACCCAACAGTAGACCTGCCTCACAGGGTTCCCAGGGCTAGACATGTGCATGGAAGTTCACTACCACGCTGCTGTGTTTGAACTGCCAACCTTCCGGTTAGCAGCCGAGTGTATAATTCATTACGTCACCAGGATTCCTTTATTCATCAGATGATGATTTGTAATGGAGAACTCAGCCCCCTCAGGGGCCCCAGTCCTATCTGAAGTGATGCATAGTGGTTACCAATCGGGCTGCAAACCTTAAGGTCAGCAGTTCGAACCTACCATCTGATCCTCGGGAGAAAGATGAGGCTTTCTGCTCCCATAAAGATTTACAGCCTCGGAAACCCTGTACAGGGTCGTTATGAGTCGGAACCGACTCCACGGCACACAGCCACCATCGTATTGAAGGGACTCCTGATGTGACACTATAGGAGAGGCACTGGACTGCGAACCATCAGGTCGGCAGTTCAAACCAACCAGTCACTCCTCAGAAACCCTATAAAAGGTTGCTATGAGTCGGAACTGACACCATGCCATTTTACAACAAACACAGCAACCGTACTGAACAAAGAATATACGTCAATCATGCCAGAAGGTTCTAGAACTCTGCAGGCCCAGAAGTCTGAGGACCCATGAGGCTAGAACTCTACACTCTAGAAGTTACTGGGGTCTGGGATCCCCAGGTCACTGGGTCTGACTTTGGTTGCAGAAGTCCCCCCGTTGACCCCATACTCACGTTCCTCCCGATCCATTTGTTGATCGTTTTCATGAGGAATGAGGAGACGAAACCACTGAGGTACATCACTAGGGGAATGGTCGCAATGAACTTCTGTAGTGACACAACCAGGGATGGGCATTTCAGTAAAGGCTGGCAGGGAGGGATCAGCCCCACCCCTCATTCCCCCAGCCCACCTCCACCCAACCTACCTTGGGCAGGTGGAGGGAGTAGGTGAGATACATTGCCATGTATGTCTGGGACAGGTTCACAATGAGCCTGGTGCTCATATACAGCATGCCCACCTGTGAGTAGGTAGAGGAAACACCCAGGGATCAAGTGAGGGCCCTTAGGTAGAAACCCTGGATTAGAACCCAAGGCCCTCCTCTATTCCAGCCAGCAGAGGGTGCTGTAGAAGAAACCTGGGCTTAGAGGCAGGGCCCTCCTCCATTCCCGCCAGCAGAGGTCGCTGAAAGAGAAGCTAGCTGCAGGGAATGAATGCAAATAGGTTTCATCAAGCTGAGCTAGGATCGATTAGTAGTGACTTTCTAGTTGATCAGGCAGGGAAAAGCACAATTATCTATTTGTAATGTCTGCTCTGGGGGTGGAATGCAGAAAGAGGTACGTTTGCCATCCCTCCTCACTTCCAGGACCTAGGGGGAGTGGAACATTGATTCCAGGCCTCTATGCCCCCTCTCACCAATGTACCTGATAAAAGGCTGGCTCTCGAAGCCAGTGTTTCCAACGTAGCAGGGGCCTGGCTGTGGGAGTAATTAGAGGACTGTGTTCATTGGGCTCTTCCGGCTGCCGTTGGCGCCCCTCCTTGGTGCCCAGGTGGAATAGCAATGAGAAGATGGCTCCGATGCCCACCACTAACAGGGAAAGGTTCTGGGAACCCAGGAAAAAAAAGTCAGTGGTGGTGTGAGCCCCGAGTATGGGGACTTTGAGGTGTGTTCCTGACCCCAGCTCACCCGGAATACTGGCACATCTTGGGCCCCCAGCTGGTCACTGAGTTCCTGGGTGGGCCCCGTGTGTGGGGAACCTTGCAGGTGGAGCAGAAGCCAGGCAGCACCGTAGACAGTGATGTTGGCCACCACAGTGAAGGCGTACCTGGTGAGGGACAAGGGGAAACCTCAGCCCAGCTTGCTCGGGAAACCAAGTGGCCACTTCCTCCTCAAGTAGCCACAAATGGTCACAGAGGTTGTGGTACTGGGGGGTGGGGTGGGGAGAGACATGGCTGATTGTTGATTTCAGCTGCCCACACATGGGGGGGGGGAGCTGGGGGAAGACTCAGTTTCTCTAATATGCCCACGACCTGGGAATACACAACTCTGCCCCAAGATTTCACCCATAACCTCCAACTGCCCTCCGGGTTCGGGTGTGGAGAGATTGCCTCAGAATACTTGGAAGCCAAAATTTTACGATTCTTGGTTCTCTTATCTTGGGCTTCTACAGGTGAAACACCATTGCAGTGACTCAGTTTCCCTTTCTGGAAGTCAAAGTGAAGCGCCTCCATGTAGCAAGCTCCCCAGAACTTAGCGTCAGCTGATCTGACCTGACCCCCAAGAGCCGAGGCCCCAAGGGCCTCCCAGGATTGGGCAACTTCTACCGTTAGGGCCCAGGCCTTTCAGGAACACGATGGGGAACTCAGAGGCACGGTGGGGGCAAAGAGGCTGAACTGGAGGCCGGGTGAGGTCCGATGAAGTGGCCACTGTAACGGCAAGGGTGCTAACACACCCAGCTCACATTGACATTTGAAACTAGGACTTGGCATCAAAATTTGCCTGGTCCTGCATGTTCCCGCCAATGACACTCAGCCTTTGCATGTGCCCTGGGCATGCCCCGCCTCCGGAAGCGGAGGTCAGAACAGTCCCCAACTCCATGGAGTTCATCATGTCAAGCATGCAGAGCAGGGAGGGGCACACACACACACACACACACACACAGGCCGACCTCCGGGAGAGAGCAAGGGCCCCGCGGCCCACAAGTAGGCAGAGCTCGGAGAGAGAGTAAGTTTGGCTCCACACCTCAACAATGAGAGATCTCAATAAAGTGAATTTTAAAAATTATTCTGTTTCCCAGTGCATCGAAATCAATGGAGGATAAGCACTGGATTGCTAAGTGCAAGGCTGGCCATTCAAACTCACCAGCCACTCCTTGGGTTGCTGAGTTGAACCGACTCCCAGAACTTAACAACAAACATTAAGACGTATTCTCAGGAGGGACCGGTCCCTAGAGAAGGTCATGCTTGGTAAAGTGGAGGGTCAGCGAAAAAGGGAAAGACCCCCAATGAGATGAACTGACAGGGTAGCAACATCAAGGATTCAAACATGATTGTGAGACTGGCGCAGAACCGGGCACTATTTCGTTCTACAGTACGTAGGGTGACTATGAGTTGGAATCCTTATGACGGCACCTAACATTAACAATACTGTTATGAAGAAGTAGCTCAGGAATGACGAAAACGGGGCACAGAGACACGAAGTGAGCACGTGGTATTGAGAAATGGCACCAAGAGACTTGCTGGAAACAAGATTGCCACAAATGTATAAAAACCACCCTATCTGCAAAGCGCAAGGAGCTCTGGTAGCGTAGTGGTTACGAATCGGGGTGTGAAGTTTAAAGTCAGCAGTTCGAAACTACCAGCTGTTCCGTGGGAGAAAGATGAGACGTTCTGCTTCCGTAAAGATTTACAGCCTCGGAAACCCTGTACAGGGTCGCTATGAGTCAGTTCCGACTCCAGGGCACATCACCACCACCACCATCATCTGCAAAGTGCAGCGAAGCAATGCACAGTTAGAAAAGCTGTACCCGTAAGTGCCCAGCACGTACATCGTCTGATTGACAAGCATGACCTTTAGTGCTTCAAAATTAATGGATCAGCCAGATCATCCGTACTGCAGCCACCACGTGTGGGGCGCACAACTCTAATTTGAGAACGCTCTGAAGATTCCAGTCTGCCCCACCCCCAAAAAACAGACATTGTCTTAGCCCCTCCCCTTGTGGGCGGGACCTGTAAATATCACCGGATGTCACCAGCGATCAGTGACATTCTGTGGCAAAGGAAAAAGGGATTTTACAGCCTGCAGTATGGATTACACCCCAACATAAAGAACACAGAAACCCTCACAGCTGGACCAATAAGCAACATCATGGCATAGAGAACAGACTGAAGTTGTCAAGGATTTCATTAGAGCTACAATCAACATCCATGGAAGAAGCAGTCAAGAAATTAAACAGTATACTGCATCAGGCAAATCCGCTACAAAAAGACCTCTACTCTCTTTAAGGTATTAAAGAGCAAAGATATCACCTGGAGGGTTAAGGTGAACCTGAGCCAACTCTTGGTATTTTCAGTCGCTTCAGACTGCATGTGAAAGCCACACAATGAATAAAGAATATCAAACAATTGATGGAGGCCTTTGAAATATGGAGTTAAATGTGCCATGGACTGCCAGAAGAAACAAATCTGTCTTGGGAGAGGTACAGCCAGAATGCTCCTTAAAAACAGGATGGTGGACTTTATCTCAAGTACGTTGGACATTTTATCAGAAAGGACATCATGCTTGGTAAAGTAGAGGGATGCCAAAAAAGAGGAAGACTTTAAAGGACAAGGACCCACAGTGATTATTACAATGGGCTCCCACAGGAACGATGGTGAGGATTATAGGAACCAGGAGGAACCAATTCAGTGGTAACTAACCACTATCTGTTTAACTTTGAGTTAATATAAAGGAGATTATTTGGGGTGGGTCTGATCTAATCAGGCGATCCTATGAAAGGGAGCTTGTTATTGTCAGTTACCGTGGAATGGACTCCAGCTCATGAGGACCCTGTATCGACAGAACCAAACGCTGCCCAGTCCTGTGCCATCCTGCTGCTATGCTTAAACCCACTGCTGCTGTCACTGTGTCCACCCATCTCCACTCAGGAAGACCCTATATCAACAGAAGGACACACAGCCAGTCTTGTACCAGCTTCTTAATCGGTGGTCTGCTCAAGCCCACAGTTTCAGCTATTGTGTATTTTGAGTGCCTTCCAGCCTAGGGGCTCATCTTCCAGCGACAGAGCTGAGACACACATGGTTTTTGCATCAGACGATTTTTGGAAGTAGCTTGCCACACCTTTCTCTCCTAGTCTGTCTTAATCTGGAAACTGTTGAAACCTGTCAGCCATAGATAACCCCAGCGGCATAGTTTCCAACCCCGCAGCAACATGCCAGCCACCACAGGATGGCAAACTGAAAGAGGGACCGGAAAACAGGCTTAGATCACATCATATGGCAAAAGTAAAGGGATTCTCCAGCTGCAACTGAGATCTCTGATCCGTCTGACTTTGAGTTAATCATCCTGGGTGAGCCTGATGTAATCAGGCGATCCCTGAGATTACAGAGTCTCTGCCGTCTTTGAAGCCATAAGGAAACCCCTTCTGCCAATGACGACATGAACATGGACAAGGTGGGACCCCAACCCTCAAAGAAGAATCCAGTCACAGCTGACACCTTGGGACGGACCCTGGAGCAGAGAATGCAGCCCAGCTGCACTGTGAGATCATCCAGTGTGCTGTTCTCAGCTGCTAAGCTTTGGGGGGATTTGTAACACACTGTCACACAGACCACCATAGCTGGAGATGGTGGCCTGGGTGTGTTGATGCGCTACCTGAGAGCCGTAAGCTCCACCTTCTCGTGGTCGTTGTTGACGAGCTCCGGGATGAGGCTCAGGTGCGCAATCTGCGTGGCAGCCCAGCCGAACTGGAAGACCACGATGAAGGGGCTGTAGTAGAGCAGAGCCACCCACTCAGGTGTGGCGGCGCCGCAGCCCAGGCAGGGGCTGAAGATGAAGGGGAAGGAGAGCAGGACGCAGACAGTGCCTGTGGAGAGGCAGATGAGGGGAGGGTCACTGCAAGGAGGGGTGGGGGTGGGGAAAGCCAAGGCTAAGGGCTGCAGACTCCCCTAAAGTCACACCGGAGGGTCGGGGTCAGCAGCTCTAGCCTTCCAGGTGTATGTACGGTGTCCATGACAAATGGGGAAACTGAGGCACCTATTTTTTGGGGTTTTTTTTGGAGTCCCTCCGAGATCATGCTGCAAAGTAAAGCAGAGAAATGAGGTTCCCACATACCAGTCCAGAGGTTCCCGGGGTACACACTGCTTGTATAAGGAGCCCTGGTGGCACAATGGTTAAGCACTGAGCTGCTGTTCACACCCACCATTGGCTCTGTGGAAGAAAGACCTGGCCATCCGCTCCCACAGAAAGCAGTCTAGGAGACCCAATGGGGACAGTTCCATTCTGTCACACTCGCTGTGAGTCGGAATCGACCCCACGGCACACAACACACGCCTGGTATCAGGTGGAAAACCCAAGGGACAGAGTTTGTTTTGTTTAGGTAGAGGGGAGAGAGGCAATGCCTACACACACCAGTCTAGGGTTTCCTGGGGTACACACCCCAGGACGGTTTGCATTAGGCAAATCTTCAAAAAAAAAAACGTCTTTAATATGTTCAAGAGTGAAGGTACCTGTTTGAGGACTACAGTGCGCCAGACCCAAGCCATGGTATTTTCAACCACCTAATAAGATTGGGAAAGTTGGACAATGAATCAATGCATTTAAATTATGGTGTTGGAGAAGAATATTAAAAGTACCAGACTGTCTGCCAGAAGAACACATCTGTCTTGGAAGAGGCACAGCCAGAATGCTCTTTAGAAACCAGAATTGCGCAAATTTGTCTCTCATACTTGGCACACGTCCCCACAGAAGGAAATCATGCTTGGTAAAGTGGAGGGTTAGTGAAACAGAGGAAGACCCCCTAACAAGATGGACGGGCACTGTGGCAACAGCAATGGACTCAAACGTTAACAATTGAGAAGGTGGCACAGGACCGGAAAATGTCTCCTTCTGTTGTGTATGGGATCACTCCAAGTAGGAACCGGATGGACAGCACCTACCACCACCAACAACACTCCGCTGTGTCAGGTGGGAAATGAGGTCCCTCTGAGCTCAAACATCACAATGAGGCACCATCCACACACTGCCACGGAGTCGATTCCGACTCATAGCAATCCCACATAGGGTTTCCAAGGCTGTAAAGACCCAGGGAGCAGCTGGTGAGTTGGAAGAGCTGGATGCGAGACACACAGGGCAAGAACTTGGCCTCCCCTCACCAGCCCAGGGTTCCTAGAGGTGGTCCCTTGGGGAAACTGAGGCCATCAGGGCCTTCTGAGGTCTGCCCACCATACAGGCACCATGTGCACCCCCAACTTCCCTTCTCAATTTGCCCAACGAAGGAGGCCTAGCTCTCTGGTAAGCTGCCAGCTGAGAACAGGGCCTCTCTTTCTTGGACACTGTCCGAGTCCCTGAGGACAAAAACAATACAAACAACCCACTGTCTGCAAGTCCATTCTGACTCACAGTGAGGCTACAGCAGAGAATTGCTCCTTACAGTTTCTGAAACTCAGTGTTTAAGGGAGCACACGATCACATCTTTCCCTCTCAGAGCAAAACTACTGAACTTGTGGTTAGCAGGCCAACGTGTGCCACCAGAAACGCTTTCCCTGGGGACAGAGACTGCAACCCACACCAGCTCCCTCACTCCTTTTACTCAGAATAAAAGCAAGATTTTAGAACCCAAGCTCCTCCCCTCTGCCGTGCACAGCCCGCCCCTTCTCCTCCCTCCTTCCCTCCCTCCCTCGGCTCCAGGCACGCCAGCCTCCTAGCTGTTCCTCCAACTCTCCAGGCCCCGTCCTGCCTCCGGGCCTTTGCAGGGCTGTGCCCTCTGCCTGAAATGCCTCCCCCATGACTTAGCAAAGTTAACTCCTCATCCCTCAGTCTCGGTTCCAACATCATTTCCTCAAAGACGCCTTCCCTGCTGCCTCCCGGCTTCTCCAGCCTCGGCCAGCAGCGCCCCTCTCTGGTGTCTAGGTGGAACAGCAGGGTGGTCAGCTACCACCGGGGAAAATTTCTACCCGGGACCCTGCTTCCTTAGCCTCTCAGCCTTTGGCTGTTTATTTGCTTGCTTTCAGCCTGCTTCCTCATCACTGTGGCATTCTGAGTCTCCAGAATAAACCGGGCACACCAATAGCTTGTGAGTGAGTGATTAGCAATAACAATGGCCCTAAGGTGGAGGAAAGGAGCTCTGGTAGCGTAGTGGTTACGAATCGGGCTGCGAACCTTAAGACCAGCAGTTCGAAACTACCAGCCGCTCCGCGGGAGAAAGATGAGGCGTTCTACTCCCGTAAAGATTTACAGCCTCGGAAACCCTGTATAGGGTCGCTATGGGTTGGAAACGACTCGACGGCACTTAACAACAACCACAAGGTGGAGGAATCCTGGTGTGGCGCTGTGGGTTAATGCACCAGACTGCAAAACCATTTGAACTGCAAGGTTGGCGGTTCAAGCTCACCAGCTGCTCCTTGGAAACCCTATACAGGGTCGCTATGGGTTAGAACCGACTCGATGGCACTTAACAACAACAAGGTGGTGGTTGTAGGTAGCTAAGTGCCATCGAGTAGTGTTATTACTCCATTTTCCAGATGAGGAAACTGAGGTAGTCTAGTGAGTGAGATGGAATTTGAGAGAGAGGCCAAGCTCGGAGTGACTTCATCACCCAGCTCCGGGGACTGCACTGTAGTCTTGTGACTGGGAAGTAAAAACCGGAACTGCCCTTGATTCTCTGGAATTGGTGGCCAGCTGAAAGGGCCCCTGGGTGGAGATTCCTGGGATTGAAGCTGTGGACTCTGCTCCCGGAACTGTGGCTGGGTTAACCATTGGTGGACCTGCCTGGGCAGCTGACTTTGGCAGATTCCACCAAGTAAAGGGGAGCAGGCACAGGATTAATAGTTCAGATGTGAAAGTTGAAGTTCCTGCTTCTGCCAGCCTCAGAGCCATGACCTTATCAGTCTTCACACAAGCTCCTTTCATTACCTGGAATGCTCTCTGCTCCTCTTGCCCAATATACTCCTACTCATCCTTCAAAACCCCAAACCTAATGCCCCCTCCCCAGGGAAACTTCTCCTCCAGAGCTCTAGTTTTCCCTTCTGAAGCCCACTCTCACCTTTTGAACCCCATAGGAGTTGTCTGTGTCTGGGGGCCAGGCCCTCTCTGGGTTCCTGAGTCACCCTACCACCCACAGACTCAGGATTAAAATAGAGAAGTGGGCTCTATTGCTTGGGTGACCTTTCCTCAGATCACCTTATCAGATGATCTTGGCTTCCTCTTTCCACAGACCCTTCTGGGCCTCCCCACCACCTACTCCATGGGGCTGGTGGCTGGTGGGCTAGGGGAGAGCCAGTGGGGTGAGGGGAACAAGTGCCTGGTCCCTAAGCCCTAAACACAAAAGTGTTCCCTCATCCCACCCCTACTACGGGCCTCAGCCGCCTCCTCTGGGGTCAGGCAGGGCCCTCTCTGAGCCTCAGGCCACCCACCTATGAAAGATGCACACAGGTAGGGTCTACTCACCACAGGGCCTTTGCACCTGTCAGACCACCATTCCATGGCCATAGGGTGACTTCACTCTAGGTAAGAGTCCTCTCCCCTTCCCCCTCAAAATTGATTTTCTTTGTCAATGACTTTGTTAGGTATGGGCCAGTGATTTTGACGCATGGCAACCTCATGTGACAAGTAGGACTGCCTCACAGGGTTTTCTTAGTTATCTTTACAGGAGCGGATCACCTGGGTTTTCGCCCATGGAATCGTTGGGTAAGTTCGAACTGATGTCTTTTCAGTTAGCAGCACTTAAGTTGTTTGTGCCACCAGGGCTCCTTATGAATGGTTTTACCCAAGTGTTATGACTAAAGCTGCATTTGAGACTCAGGAGGGGAAGCAGAGAGAAGAAGAATGTCCATTTTTCAGATAGGCAGTCCAGGTCAGAGGTCCACACCCCAGCCTCTCCCTGTGTCCCTCCCTGGCTGCCCATGGCCTAAAATGACCCAAGCCAGCTGAGTGTCCCCAGGTCCTTGGAAACCAGAATCAATATCCAGCTCCCATGTTATGGCTCCTCAGGGCCAGCGACCCTGGGGGGGTGGGGGGTGGGTGGAGAGGAGAGCTACATCTTACAAAACATCTTCAGAAGGTCAACAGACGGCCAGCTCCCTCTGTTCTCGCCCCCAAGGACAAAAAGGCACAGCAGCCCAGAATTTTCAGAGTGGGTGGAATTTCTGGCTTTCTTCAGAGTGCCAGGGCAACCTCGGATGATGCCAGGATGCGGGTGGCAGTCTGACCCAGGGGAAGAGCAGCCGAGGGCCAGGGCGAGGGTTAATCAGTATGCTCAGGCAGGGTGGGAGGCGGGCCCTGCGCCCTTATGGGTGTGCACTGGGATCTGATCACCTTCGTTCCCCACCAGCCCTCTAGTCTGTGCCCCATTTTTACCTACACACCCCCATCTCTGCTCAGTCAGACAGCTGGGAGTCAGGTTATAGATACCCCACCCCTCTGTCTCCACAAATCTCTGCTTCCCAAGCAGCACCCCCAAACCCTTGCTGGTGACGTGATATAAAATACAGAGGAATTCTCTGGGGAAACAGACAGACAGACAGAGAGGGCTAGTAACGATCTGCCAGCTAGTTAGGAGAGGCAGGCCAGACCAGACAGACTGGGGTCAGACACACAACAGAGAGGTCAGATGGAGGGACTATAGGTCAGAGGGCAGAACGGGGAGGAAGGCTGGGGACTAGGGTCACAGAGGAGGGCGCTGAAGCAGACAGGGATGTGTGGGGTTGGGACAGAGAGAGTGTTAGGCTTGGGCCCTGAGCAGACAGACAGACAGAAAGGGGAGGTTCAGGCCATGGGCAGAAGGGGCACTGGGATAAGCAAGACAGGGGTGTGTTGGGGTTGGGACAGGCAGAAGGGATTCTATCTAGGTCAGACAGACAGAGCGGGGAGGCTCCGACCATGGGCAGACAGACAGGGGTCTATCGAGGTGGGGGAGCTTACCGACCAGGTGCCAGGTCTTGCGCGGGCCGCAGCGGGCGCAGTGACCGGCGGCGCGGTCAGCCTCGTAGCCCACGAGAGGTGTGCACAGCCCGTCGGCCACTTGGCCGAGCAGCAGCAGCAGGCCGGCGCCGCGCGAGCTGTAGGCGCGCACCGAGTGCAGGTAGAGCAGCAGGTAGGTGAACCACATGGACGCGCACAGGTCGTTGAGGAAGTGGCCCACGGCGTAGCTGAGCCGCGCGACCAGGGGCAGTGCCCGCGGGGCCGCCGCCGCCGCCGCCGGGGGCCCGGGACCCATGAAGCCGGGCTCAGGGAGCGCCTCACACCCGGGGGGACTCTCCAACCCAGTCTGGGCGCGGGGACTCTCGGGCAGGATCGTCTGGGGGGTCGCTGAGGACCCCCTAGCCAGGCTGATCACTCCGCGATGAGTCCACACTGGGCCGGGTCTCTGAGCGGGTCGCCCCTCAGCCTCCGGAAGGCCCTGCGACCCCGGGGCTCACCAACCCGGCGACTGCGGCCCGGACTGGGCGCGGCGGAGGGAAATCCCGGGACCGGCGGCCGCATCCTCCAATCCGGACCGCGTGCGGGGACTCAAAGACCAATCATCAGTTAGGGGGTGTGGTCTAGGGGTTAGCCCGGCCTCCACCCCGGTGCCGGCGGGGTCGCGGGGTCCTAGCGTTCGCAGGTGCCAGAACCCCAGACCCAGGTGGGAGACCAAACCCAGATCTCTAATACCAGGCTCGCAGGCCGTTTTCTGAAGCCCGACGTGGGCCGGCGAGGGAAGGGTGCGATGGGAAAGGGGCGGGAGTGGGGGGGGTCTGAGTTGGAAGATTCAGTAGGGATGCCAAGAGGCTGAATTAGTACCAATTAATTAGTATTAACGATAATTATACGATAATGACTATAGTAACACCAACCGGCATTTAATGAATGCTGGCGGTGCCAGGCGCCCCACGTGGATGACCTCATCCCAGCCTGGCAGAAGCCCCAAGAGGCGGCGCCCCACTTCAACCCATTTAAGATCTGTTCACAGGTCCAGAGAGGGGAATCGACTTACCTAAGACCACAGAGTGAGTCATTAGCTTATGATTCTGTTCTCTAAGTTCCCTCCCCGACCTGGGTCAGTATACTGACTTCAGAGGTTTCAAGTTCCTCCAATGGGCCACCTGGTGCCCTCTCCATAACCCCTCCAGCCTTGGCTTTCAAAACTGACACTCTTCTGCCAGATCTATAAGGTCCGGTCCAGACCCAGCCCCATCCCCTCCCAGTACAAGTCCCTTAACTTCCTAGAGCCTCAGTTTCCCCAGTTCTAAAATGGGTATAATATATGTCGTTTCTGGGTGCCATTGAGTCTATTTCAACTCATAGAGACCCCAGGTAACTGAGCAGTTCTGCCCCATAGGGTTTTTGAGACTGTCATCTTTACTTGAATTGGCACTGTAAGATAAGCACTGGACTGTAACCACAAGATAGGCAGTTCAAACCCACTAACTGCACCTCAAGAGAAAGATGAGGGTGTCTGCTCCCTTAAAGACTGTTGTTGTTATGTGCTGTGGAGTCAGTTCCAACTCATAGCGACCCTGTAGATCTTTACGGGAGCAGAAAGCCTCATCTTTCTCCCACGGAACTGCTGGTAGTTTCGAACTGTTGACCTTGAGGTTTGCAGCCCTATTTGTAACCACTATGCCAACCTCTGAAATCCTATGCACGGTTGTTATGAGTTGGAATTGACTTGATGGCAGTGGGTTTTTTCATCTTTATGGGAGCCGATTGCTAGACCTTTCTTTAGCTGGGTGGGTTCCAACCAACAACCTTTCCACTAATAGTCAAATGCGTAATTGTTTGTGCCACTCAGGCACTCAGAGTCTCCTGTCATTACTGAGTCAATTTGGACTCATCACGACCTTATAGAACAGAATAAAACTTCCCCATAAGGTTTCCAAGACTGTACATGTTTTGTTTTGTTTTTAAGGTTTTTATTGTGGATTGAGTGAAAGTTTTCAGGGCACATCATCGGTTTCACATTCAAACATTCATATACCTTGTTTCATTACATTGATTATAATCCCCTCCACATACCATCAGTTAACAGAGTTTCTCTCTATCCTCTTTAGCTTTTTTTTGCGGGGGGAAAAACTTTGCCTTTTTGGAATTTACAGTCTCGGCTTTTAGGGAAGGTTTTTACATTTATCTGTGGGTATCCAGGGCTCATGTATGGAATTACTAACCAGCATATCTGAATAATCAGATAAGGGACAGTTTGCTATGTCTGCTAGGTGGTGTACATGGTTTTTATGGAAACAAACTGCGACGTCTGTCACTCACAGAGCGACTAGTGGGTTTGAACCTCCAACCTTTCAGTGAGCAGGTGACGGCTTCACCATTGTGCCACCAGAGCCCCTTATGTGTTAGCTTTGAATAGTCTCTTGGAGGAAACCTCGGCAATAGCCCTACATTAGGTATCACTCTGGGTGCCCATGTACCCTAGGGGATCCCCATTATAACCCTGATATCTGCCCCACTCCAGCAGCTGTAATCACCTGGTTTTGTGTGTCCTCCACACTGGAGTATGACTGGGTCTGCCTGGTCCCCGGCAATGCCTAGCACATAGTATGAAGTCATTTCCTGTCTGTCTAATGATTGAGTGGTGGAAATCCAAGCAAAGAATCAGAAACACAAGAAACTGGGAGACGGACAGGAATCCAGTCAGACACCTGAGGTTCCGGCAACTGATAAAGTACACAGCCCCAGGCCCCCACACTGATGTGGACCACCCATCCCCAACACCCACGTTTGCTGTTGTAAAATTGTGAATTGAGTGAAAGTCTCCAGAACAGATCAGTCTCACTTTCAACAAAGCATATACATTACGATTGCAGTCCCCTCTATGTATCACCAGTTAACAGTATTTTCCTTTATTTGCTTTAACTCTGTACTCCCCTGTGCCTTCTGATACCTTCATCTTTCCTCTGCCAACCTCCCTCTTGTTGCATATTGCCTTCCCCATCACCCAAGTTAGCATGTGTTTACCCTCTACCCAGTGAATACTTTTCCCTTCCCTCCAACCCCTGGTAACCATCATAGAACGTTTCTTTATTAAAAAAAACCTTTTTTAACTTTTTATATCAGTGGAGTGGATTCCAACTCATAGCTGCCCTGTATAGGGTTGCTAAGAAACAGCTAGTGGGTTTGAACCACCAACCTTGAAGTTAACAGTCCAGTGCTTATCCTACAAGGCCACACCAGGACTCCAGTGTACAACACTGTTCTCATACAATAGTTGTCATTTTGTGATTGACTAATTTCATTCAGCACAATGTCCTCCAAGTTCATCTGTGTTATGACGTGCTCCACAGATTCGTTGGTATTCTTCCGTGTTACATAGTATTGTCCGGATGTACCAACGTTTGTTTAAACGTTCTTTGGTTGATGGGCATTTAGACTGTCTCCAGTTTTTTGCTATATCCAATACCCACCCTTTCATTGCAAGGGATCTGAAAATGAGTGAGCAGTCTAAAAAAATCCATGTCATACTGTATGATTCAACTATGTGACATTCTAGAGAAGTGGAAAAGGCCAACTTCTAGAAGCAAAAAGAAGCTAATTGGTTGCCAGGGGATTGGGGCAGGGGAGGAGGAAGAAGGGGCCAGGGCATTTTTAGGGCAGTGACACTATTCTGCATGATACTGCTGTCATGGGGG
>NW_006408643.1:5957025-5962344 GCF_000296735.1 Chrysochloris asiatica | reverse complement strand
AGCTTTTCCATCTTCTCTTTCCACAGATGTGCTGCTGGCACTGTGCCAATCCATCTTGTTTGGGAGTCCCCCTCTTTTTCACTGACCCTCCACTTTACCAAGCATGATGTCCATCTCCAGGGACTGGTCGGTCCCTCCTAATTCTTTGGATGAACTTTTTTAAGGAAAAGATCATGAGATCCTTCTTCCTAGTCTGTCTTAGTCTGGGAGCTCAGCTGAAACCCGTCCACCATGGGCAACACTGCTGATGTTTGAAATACTGGTGGTGTAGCTCCCAGCCTCACAGCAAGACGTCAGCTCTCACAGTATAACAAACTGACGGGCGAGTAGGGGTTTAAAAATATTAATCCTGCCCCTTCGTCCGTTCTGTCTTATAGAAACCCTAAAGGACTGAGTAGAGCTGCTCCTAGGATTTCTGAGAGTGTAAATATTTTCAAGAGCAGATCGCCTCATCTTTCTCTGGTGGATCAACTGGTGGGTTTGAACCACCATCCTTTTGGTTAGCAATCCAACGCTTAGCACAACTGCGCCATCAGGGTTCCTTTAAAAAAACAGTAGCCCAAGATTTTTGTTTGTCTTTCTCCCCACAGCCTCCCTAGGGAGCTTATGCACTTTCTCCTCTTTTTTTTTTTTTTTTTTTCCTACCTTCCTTCCTGTCCTCTGGATTTAGGCTCCCTCTTGGAAGCTTGGAAGCCAGTCACTTCTTGCCTTTGTAGTACCCCCCCCCCCCATTTTGGGTAGCCAATGTCCAAGTTGCCCATCCCTCTCTACTCTGTGTGTGGAGAGGGTGGGAATGATTCTTGCTGTAAGGACTTGTTCCCTCTTTTGAGCTACTGCCTCCATAGGTGTAGGTCAAGTTCATCAAATTGTATCAGATTACTCTTTTTTTCCTCTTTTTTCTTCTTCTAGTTGAGCTCTGATCATCCAGTCATTGAAGCCAGGTCAAGTGGGGATTATCTGCAAGTGTGGGTGTTCTTGTGCATGTGCCCTCTCTTCTTATCAGCTGGACGCTTCACTTTCCACTCTAGTCCTCTGTGGCTATGTCACTGACTCTGAGCCCAAGAGTCCCCAGGTCTTGCCACACTGCTGGCCAACCAGGTCTTCACCCGGGTTCACAGGAGTTTATTGATTCCTCCTCCTTTTTGCAGATGAGGAAATTGAGGCTCAGACAGAAACCTAGGGCACCTGGCTAACAAGAAGCAGATTCAGGATTCAAGCTGAGCTCCATGTGATCTCCAATATCTGATGGACTGGGGGCTGAGGGGTTGGTGAGTCTGAAGGTACAGAGCAGTGTTCACCTCTTATCGGTCTCCTGAATTGGTGGAGATGTCATGGGACAATCCCAGCAGCCCTTGGGGCAGGTCCAGTGGGATATGGGGACTTTGGTCTGAAACATCAATACGTCCATCTCTGGGTTCATGTTGTGTTGGATATTTCTTGATCCCATGAGGAAAGCAGAAGTGAAACTGACCCTAGGGCCCAGGAACCCAGCCCAGGTCCTACTCCCAGAACTGTTTCATTCATTCATTTGCTGAGAACAATGCTGAGGTCCCAAAGCAGCCTCCTTTTGAAGTTCCTATTCTGAAGGGGGAGGCAAAGCCGACTTCAGGGCTGGAGATCAAGGAGTCAGACCAAGAAGTGGGAATCAAATACCAAAACTATCTTGTGAAAGCTGGACAGTGAGAAAGAACAACCATAGAAGAATTGATGCATTTGAGTTATGGTGTTGGAGAGGAATATTGAAAGTACCATGGACTGCCAGAGAACAAACAAATCTGTGTTGGAAGAGGTACAACCAGAGTGCTCCGTAGAAGTGAGAATGGTAAGATTTGGTCTCTCACACTTTGGATATGTTGTCAGGAGGGAACCAGTCCCTGGAGAAGGACATCATGCTTGGTAAAGTGGAGGGTCAGGAGAAAGAGGGAGACCCCCCAGCAAAGTGGATTGGTATAGTGGCTTTCCCAATGGGCACAAACATAACAGCAATTGTGAAGATGGTCCAGGACCAGACAGTGTTTTGTTCTGTTGGGCATGGGGTTGCTATGAATTCAAACCTAGCAACAACCTCTTGAAGTCACTGGGGAGTCATGGTGGGATTCTGAGAGAGGGTGGGTGCTGATGAATCAGATAAAAAGTGCAATGGGGGAGAGAATGATTTAGTTCCAATGCACGCCTTAGCAACATGGGGTGGGGGATACAGTAGAGGGGACACGTGCCCTGAAGAAGGATGATCAGGTTGGGAGCGAAGACCACAGAGGACCTGGTCAAGGGTGGGGGCTGCCAGGAAGAAGAAATGCATGCCCAGACCATGGGACAGGATAGAGGAACAGACAGATAGATTAGGGATCAGAAGAGATCTTGGCAGCCTTTGATGTCTCCAAAGCGTCCCCAGCAGGCTCCGGACGCCAAGCCGGCGTCGCCCCTTCCCCCTGGCCAGGATCGGATGTCCTGGGGGTCAGTGCAGGAAGACAGAGGGGCCACCCAGGGGCCTCACTTTGATATCCCCTGACTTCAGCCCAGGATGATAGGATTGGGGAGTTTCCGTGGGAACATCATGGGGGGAGGGGGGGCGGTAGCAGCAGCTGGTGAGATGGGGAGAAGTGGTCCAGAGGAAATCAGGCAGTCTCGAGCAAGTCACCTGGTCTCAATATCCTTCTCTGTAAAATGAGGGTAAGAGTCTTGTTAGCGGCATTAAGTTGGTCCCAACGACTCGGTAACCATATGCACGAGGGAAGAAAACATCCCTAGTGGATGTTGTTGTTGTTGTTAAGTGCCATTGAGTCGGGTCCGACCCACAGCGACCCTGTATAGCGTTTCCAAGGAGCAGCTGGTGAGCTTGAACTGCCAACTTTGCAGTTCAAACGGCTTTACAGTCTGGCGCATTAATCCACAGCGCCACACCAGGACTCCTCCCTAGTGAATAGGACCATTGTAATCCATAGGGGTTTCCTTGGCTGATTTTTGGAAGCCTATTTATTGCCAGAACTTTCTTCCTAGTTACTAAGAGACTCTGCACTTTGCTGAAACCTGTTCAGCATCCTAGCACCAGACCAGTGTTGAATGCCCCCGGACTCTCCCTGGTGACAAAAACAAAAATAAAAACAAAAAACCGAACCACCTCCTGTTGTCAAACACCTGTTAAGATTTAAAGTGCCTGACTTCACCAGCTGAAGGAGGACTGGTGACACAGAGGTTGAAGTGCTCGGCTGCTGGCCACTTAACCCCGCAGCTGCCCTGCAGTCTGCTTCTGTTGCGATGACAGCCTCGGATGCCCTCTGGGGCCCTTCTTCTCCATCGTATAGATCTGCTATGAGTTGGAATCGACTCGATGGCAGTAGGTGAGCTTTTTTGGTTTTGGAGGCCCCAAAAGGAGCCTTGGTGATGCAGTGGTTAAGCGTTCCATTGCTAACCAAAAGGGTGGCAGTTAAAACCCACCATCTGCTCCTTGGGAGAAAATGTGACCGTTAGCTTTCATAAAGATTCCTCCTCCCCCAACTCTAAAGTCACTGCCATCGAGTTAATTCTGATTCATAACGACCCCATAAGGCAGCGCAGACTGCTCCTTAGCGTTCCCAGACTGTAAATCTTTACGGGAGCAGACAGCCTCATTTTACTCCCATGGAGCAGCTAGTGAGTTTGAACTGCTGCCCTTATAGTTAGCAGTCCAGTGTTTAACCCACAGCACCACCGGGGCTATTTTCCATAAAGATGACAGCCTTTGAAACCCTCTGGGGCAGTTCTCAGTGCTACAGGCTTACTATGAGATGGAATCCACTTGGTGGATGATGGATCCCATAAGTTACTTACTCTGGAAAACCAGTCCATGAATTCAGAACGCAGTTCGGGGATGTTTGGGATTGTCATAGGGTAACCTTGTAAAGGGGTCCTGGTGTGGCGCCATAGGATAAGCACTGTACTGCTAACTGCAAGACTAGCGAGTCAAACCCACCAGCTGCTTCTTAGAAACCGGACCCAAGGTAGCTATAAGTTAGAACCCACTGTAAGTCACTTAACTACAGTGCTGCAAATAGCCATGGTGTGCCTCTGTTAGGACATTGGGGAGGCAATTCATGGTACAGCCACCTTCTGCCCCCTCCTGAACAGGTGAATCCAAAGCTGTGGGCCCAGATGATGGCTGCTGGGAAAAAGCCTCTCCCTCCCTCCCCTACCCCCCAGTTTCTCCTCCTCCTCACTCAGGGCTATGTTCTGTTTGTGCATGGGAACCACATGGCACCCTGCATTCCTGGGAGGGAACAGGGTCCCCCACCATCAGATCTGCTTCAGCTGTGGGGAGTGGCTCACTGGTACCCACTATTGATGCAGACATTCCGTACCTGATGTCTAGAAGTTCCACACTGCTTTCAAAATCAGCCACAAGGAGCCTCGTTGGCACACCGGTTAGGTACTCAGCTGTTGGAACCCCACAGCAGAAAAACAAGGCAGTTTGCTTTCATCAAGATTGACAACGTTGGAAATCCCCTGGGACCATTCTGCTCTATCCTAGAGGGTCACTATGAGTGGGAATTGATTTGACAGCAACAGGAATGTCAAACAATTTTGGAAAACACTGGGTTAAACGATGTTAAAATCAACCTTTTTCTTATTTTTTTTTGATGAGTAGGAAAATCTCTGAAATCTTCACACTTCTGTTTTCTTGTTTTTACAGCAATGCTGGTGTGGCACTGGACTGCTAGGTCAGTTTGAACCAAAAGGTTGGTGGTTCAAACTTAGCAGCCACTCATTGGAAACCTGAGTCAGAACAGACTCTAGAGCACTTAACAACAACAACAACAATGCCAGCTTTGTTAACCAAATTGGGGCTTTGAACAAGGCAGGCATTCACTTAAGAGTATTTTGTTTAATTGTCATAAAATGCATAAAACAAGATATTCACCATTTTATATATATTCTCAAAAAATAAGAGGCCTAACATGATTCTTTCATGTAGATATTTACGTGTTCATTGCCTGGTATGGCATTATAGGATAAGCACTGAACTGCTAACCATTAGGTCAGTAGTTCAAACCCACTAGCCGCTCCTCAGAAACTATATAGGGTTGCTATGAATCAGACCAATTTGATGGCACTTAATAACAACATGTTCATTGCAGTAGTATTCATATTAGCAACAAGATGGAAACAGCCTAAATATCCATGAGCAGAAGAATGGTTAAACAAACTTTGGTACATACAATGGAATACTACCCATAGTTGAATTACAATGAAATCTATATCATGAGTGAAGCTGGAGGACATTATGCTGAATGAAATTAGTTAATCACAAAAGGACAAATATTGTATGAGACCACTGTCTTAAAA
>NW_006408643.1:5944578-5956550 GCF_000296735.1 Chrysochloris asiatica | reverse complement strand
CTGCCAAAAGAACTAACAGATCTGTGTTGGAAGAAGTGCAGCCAGAGTGCTCCTTGGAGGCCAGGATGGCCAGACTTTGTGTCCCATACTTCAGATATATTGTCAGGAGGGATCAGTCGCTGGAGAAGGATATCATGTTTGGTAGGGTGGAGGGTCAGAGTAAAAGAGGAAGACCCCCAGCGAGATGGATTGGCAAAATGGCATCATTAATGGACTCGAGCGTGGCAATGATAGTGAGGTTGGCCCAGGATCAGGCAGTGTTTCATTGTGTTGTGCATAAGATCACTGTGCGTCGGTACCAATTCGATGACACCTAACAACAACGGCAGCCAAAGGGGGAAGTAACATACGAGAGGGAGGTTGGCAAAGGAAAGATGCAAGTAGTAGAAGACACAGGGAGGAATAAATAGAAAGACATACTGTCAGCTGATGATGGTCCTTGAATGGGATTGTAATCGTTGTAATGAAACAAAGTATTGGATTTGTTTGAATGTAAATCTGATGATTTGCTCTGTAAACCTTCACTCGATTCACAATGAAAAGTGTTTTTTTTTAATTTTTTCCGTTTTAATAATTTTTGTGTTTACTATTTCATGACATTAATGATGTGTTATCCCTCACCTCTATCCTTTCCCACATGTTCTCCTTCCCCTTAACAGAAACTCAATGTCCCTTTACCAAGAACTCCCCTTTTCCCACTTAGCAACTCTGGTCTCCAGGCATTTGCCTACCCCTGGGATTTTATTTGCATGAGATCAGACAGTATCTGTCTTTTGTACCTGACTTCTGTTACTCGGCATGTTCTCAAGACTCATCCTTGTGTGGTGTGTATGAAGACTTCATTCCTTTTTCACAGTGGAATCATATTCCACTGTGAGGAAGGACCACAGGGTGTTGATCCATTCCTCCTTGGATGGACTCCTGATTTGTTTATCACAGAGCAGAGCAGCAAAAGCAGTGTGCGAAATCTCAAGCCAATTAAGCAAGAGTGGAGCCAGGAATCCGGTGTGTTGAGATTCTAGGACATGGTTGTTTTCCTCAGCCCTTGGCTGTCTGTTAGAAGGAAACAAATCACAACAGGTTTGTTGAGATTTAATTAACATACTGTACACTTCACCTCATATGGATGCGAAAGCTGGACAGTGAATAAGGAAGATCGTAGAAGAATTGATGCCTTTGAGTTGTGGTGTTGGAGGAGAATACTGAAAGTGCCATGGACTGCCAAAAGAACCAATAGATCTGTTTTGGAAGAAGTGCAGCCAGAGTGCTCCTTGGAGGCCAGGATGGCTAAACTTCGTCTCTCCTACTTTGGACACATTGTCCAGAGAGAACAGTCGCTGGAGAAGGATGTCATGCTGGGTAAGGTGGAGGGTCAGAGAAAAAGAGGAAGACCCCCAATGAGATGGATCAGCCAGGTGGCATCATTGATGGACTCAAGTGTGGCAGTGGTAGTGAGGTTGGCCCAGGATCGGACATTGTTTTGTTCTGCTGTGCATGGGGTTGCTATGAGACGATTCCGACTCGATGGCACCTGACAACAACAACAACAACACTTCACCTATTTAAAGTACAAGTCAGTGGGTTTTCTGTATATATTCCCAGAGTTGTGTAATTCTCACAATCCAATTTCAGAAAATGTTCTTTATTCCCAAAAAGAAACCTGTGCCCATGATCTCCTCATCCCCCTCCCATCCTCCCCAACCCTTAGCAACCACTAATCTACTTTCTGTTTCTGTGAGTTTCCTGTTCTGGATATGTTATATAAATAGAATCATTTAAGGCACTGTAGTCTTTTGTGTCTGTCTTCTTTCATGGAGAACGATGTTTTCAAGACTCATTCATGTTGTAATGTGTATAAGAACTTCATTCCTTTTTGTTGTTGTTGTATGTTTTTGTGAACTGAGTGATAGTTTACATGGAGAACATCGGTTTTACACCATCGTTTCATTGTAATGATGACAATCTCTTCCATGCATCATTATTCAGCAGTATTTGCTTCTATTCTCTGTTTTGTTTTGTCTTTTGGAGGGGGGATGTATGCAAAAAACACTCAGGAAGATATAATCATTTAAATAACCAAAGAGCACATTCTGCAAGCCTGCCTCCTGGCTGCCAGCACTCAGTCTTTCTCTTTCCATGAGTCTAGAGTCCTCAGCTGCTCCCTCTCTCCATGTCCTGATCTCTGCCTCCATCTCTGGTGTCGCTGCTTCTCTGGATAGAGTCCCCCCTTCCACTCATGCTCTTCTCCTTTGATGGTCCAAGGGTCCTCTGTTCCTGGACTGTAAGATTAATTATTCCACCCTTTTTGTTACAAAATGTCTACCTTTACAGTTGTGACAGTTACAATTAGTCGTGATAACAATTATGATTGAATCATAAGGATCTTATCCCCATCTCTTTTCACCAGACCCGTCTAGACAATATGAAAACTATTAAGTGGGGACGCTACCTTCTCACGTACACTCTGAAACTAAACTCCCTCTTGAAAACTTGTAAGCCATTCATTTCGTGCCTTTATTGCCTCTTCATTTTATATAGCCAATGTCTAAGTTGCCTATCTCTATCTATCTTGTATACAGAGGGGATAGGATTGATACCTGATGTGTTCATTCCTTTTTATGGCTGAGTAATTTTCCATTGTGTGGATGGAACACTTAGTGTTTCTCCATCATCTGTTGATGGATACATGTATTTTCTCCACTTCTTGGCTATTGTAAACAGTGCTGTAAAAAAACGTTCACATACAAGATTTTGTGTGGACACACTTCCAATTCTCTTGGAAGGCATCTAGGAGTGGCATTTCTTGGTCACATGGTAACTCTATTTTTAACCTTTTGGGGAACTACCAGACTGTTTTCCATAGTCACTGCATTTGTTCCTGATGTCAATTTCAACTGATGGCAATCCCATGTGTGCGGAGTAGAACTGTACTTCACAGTGTTTTCAAGGCTAGGACCTCTCAGAAACAGATGCCCAGGCTGGCATATGAAACCCCTCTGGGTGAATCTGAACTTCCAACATTTCACTCAGTACCCAAGCACTTAAATTGTTTACACCAACCAGGCAGGTCTCCTGGCAGTTGTACCACCTCTTGGAAATTTACAGGATTGATTAATTTATTCAGTGTGTGTCTACCTAGTGTGGGTACAGAGCATGGTTTCTCTGCAGGATAAGCACTGGATCACAAATCACAAAGTAGCTGGTTCAAGTCTACCAGCTGCTCCACAGGAGAAAGATGAGGTTTTCTGTGCCAGTAAAGATTTACAGCTTTGGAAACTGTACAGGATCGCTATGAGTTGGAAGCTACTCAATGACGCAGTGGGTACTTTCCTGCTGTTGTTGTTGTTGTTATGTGCTGTGGAGTCGGTTCCGACTCATAGTGACCCTGTACAGGGTTTCCGAGGCAGTAAATCTTTACGGGAGCAGAAAGTCTCCTCTTTCTCCAGTGGAACAGCTGGGTACTGTCTAGGTGCTAAAAATACAGTAATGAACCAATCAGGTACATTATGGCGCAAACTGGGAAAACGGAGCGTTTGGGACAGGGTACAAATTTGAAAAGGACTCACTGACAAGGTGACATTTGAGCAAAGAATGAAGGCGTTAACTCTTAACTGGGGGAAGCGCCTTGAGGCCGGATTGGGCCTGAAAAGTTGGAGGAACAGTCAAGAGGCCCATGCGGCTGGAGCAGAGCTAGGGAGAATAGTTTAGGGTCACCCAGTGACCACCACTGCCACCCTGGGAGCAGGGGCAGCCCCAGTCCAGCCCACATGGAGAGGGCCAGACTGTTTGTTGCCTGGGGTCTCCAAGTGCAGAGACCCCCTGTCCTTCTGAGCCTTTCAGTCTCACAGCTTTCCTTGCCATCTTGTTCGTATTCTTCCAATTTAGCAGCATTCCTGTTCTGGGCGTGGGGCAATGTCCCCATTGTGCAAGAGGGAAAGTCGAGTCACCGCGAGGCATTAGGACCCTAAGTGGAGAGAACAACAACAGGAAAAGTCCTGCCCCACAAGGTTTTGCAGGATGCTAAGAAAAGGTCCCACCTTGTCCAGGTGCTGAGAGCTCCCTCCAAGGACCTTAACTCCTTTCTCTAACAACCTACAGCCGTCCCCATGGCAACCCGGGCGGGGCCCGACCTGGATCCGTGGGTCCTCTGATCTGGCAGGGGCGGGGAGACTCGCCTTCAAACCCAGTAGGAGGAGTCCCTCCGCCGGTCTTACTGGCCCTTTAAGAGGCTCCGCCTGGCGAGGCCGCCTGCCAAAGCACTCTGATTGGTCCCGATAGCAGCCGAGCGCAGCCGAACTTGACGCACCGCCCGCAGCCTTCCCGCCCACTTTCCTCGCGGCTCCGCAGTGTCCTCAACCAATCGCCGACCGGCGCGCCGACCTTCACCTGCATGGTTACGCCCTAAAAAAAGGCTTTGTCCAATCGGTGAGCTGTGGAGAGCCTCATTATCATGGCGGGGGCGGGGCGCGGGCCGGCTGACGGGGGCGGGGCGCGGGGCGGTTGGTTGGAGCGTCGCAGCAGCCGAGAGCTCCGGGAAAGTTTCTTTGGAGGTGAAAACAGCCGCGGAACTCTGGGCCAGGAAAGGGGGCCGGGTCGTGGGGGTCCCGACACCGAGGCGGGGCCTTTCCAGGGCCGGGGTAAGAGGACCCGGGCCTCCCGGGGGACGATCGCCCAACAAAGGATCCCGGGGCGGCCGCCCTCGAGGCCTCCCTCCCCCCGGATCCAGCCCCCGCCAGGCGTCTCGGGTCCAGCATTCCCAGGGTTACGATCGGAGAGCCTCGGTCGCGATCCGCCTGGGGGCGCCCCTCACCTGCGTCCCCGTGTCTGTTACAGGTCCGGCCAGGAGCAGCCATGTCCCACGGCCCTAAGCAGTCCCCCGCGGCAGCCGCGTGAGTGCAACAGCCCCCAGCCCTCCCCGATGCAGCCCCAGTCCCGATTCACCCATCTGAAGTCTGCAACCCCGGCCCCAGAGTCTTGGTCTGGACTCTGGGACTCTCACGGGCCCGACCCTGCCTCGTCCTTACCCCTACCCGGCGAACCTCAACTTATCCCCCTAGCTGTGCCCTACCTTCAACAGCGCCTCCCGGGATCCATGCCCCATAGCTGTCAGCCCTGCGGTTGTTGTTGTTAAGTGCCGTCGAGTCCGTTCCGATCCATAGTGTCCCTGCATAGGGTTTCCAAGGAGCGGCTGGTGAGCTTGAACAGCCGACCTTGCAGTTCAAATCGACATTTCAGTCCAGCACATTAACCCACAGCGCTACACCAGGACTCCTGTGTTTGGTGTCCCCTAAAAACTCGGGGGGTCGGGGTGGGTCAGGAAGAGTCTAAGGGTGGTGTATGACCCTGGTGTTCTGTGACTGCAGGCCAGCAGGTGGCAAGGCTCCGGGCCAGCACGGAGGCTTCATGGTGGCCGTCAAGCAAGAGCGCAGCGAGGGCCCAAGGGTCGGAGAGAAGGGACCCCATGAGGAGGAGGTGAGAGTCCCTGGGTCCCGCCTGAAGCCTTGAGTGCAGCCCCCAAGCTGGAGTTGAATCGGTTGTGGCTCCGCCCACAGTCCAGATTTCCTGGCACAAGCGAAGGCCCCGCCCCATGTCCTAACCACACCCCTAACTGGTCCAGGCCCCGCCCAGTACCCTGGGCTCACTTCCCCTTGAGAGGGAACTTCCCATCATCCTGTGGGCCTTTTCTCCAGGAATAAGCTACGCCTACTTTGAGAACCCACGTCCATAACAAGCTAGCTCAGTCCATGGAAAAAATCCAGTCACCATTACCTACAGGCCAATCCTAGTTAGGAGCCCTCAGTGTCCTAACCCCTGGCCAGACTTTATCTCAAGCCCTTCTGGGTCCAACCTTTTCACTAGACCATGCCCACTCATCTGGCCCCACCCACTTCTTCCCAGGCCTGCCCTCCAGGCCCCTCTCAACTCCTTGACATGTTTCTGCAGCCGGTGAAGAAGCGCGGCTGGCCCAAGGGCAAGAAGCGAAAAAAGATTCTGCCTAATGGACCCAAGGCACCTGTCACAGGCTACGTGCGCTTCCTGAATGAGCGGAGGGAACAGATCCGCACGCGCCACCCTGATCTACCTTTCCCTGAGATCACCAAGATGCTAGGTGCTGAGTGGAGCAAGCTGCAGCCGGCGGATAAGCAGGTGGGCCTTCTAAGACCCTTCAAGCCCTTCCCTTAAGTCAACATTCTAGGACAATCATACCCCCAAAGGATGGGAACAGGGTTCTTCCCACTAGATAAGTGACCACCTGCAGCTTGTTGGCTTAATGGTTAAGTGCTGGGCTGATAGAGGAAAGGTTAGCAGTTCAGACCCACCCAATGACTTGATTTCAAAATGGCAAAATCGTCAAGGAAATGTAAACCCCCCCCAAAAAAAAAATCACCCCACCCCTAGTTTGTACCTCCAAGTGGGAGTCATAACAGGCATAAAAGAATGGAGGAAGCTGCCCTGCCCGGGCTTCAGCGCAGTCTGGAGTTGGGGGAGGCGATCAGAGTAGATTAAGGTTTTTGTCACACTTGAAAGTTGGGGGTGTGGAATGGGAGACTGGGGTCAGGTTGGAGAGCTCACAAATGTCCTGAGTGTAAGTTGAGGAGTGGGACTTAGTCTCAAGGGCAGTGAGCTAAGACAGGTTCAGTAGTGAGAACTAAGCAATAGTGACGACCAAGCACCCTTGCCCTGCCCATGCCAGCGGTACCTAGACGAGGCCGAGCGTGAGAAGCAGCAGTACATGAAGGAACTGCGGGCGTACCAGCAGTCGGAGGCGTACAAGATGTGTGCCGAGAAGGTCCAGGAAAAGAAGATCAAGAAAGGTGGGATGGGGTACAATTTAGCCAGGCAGGGCCTCCCCTAGGCCACTGACTTTGTGTGGGCGCAGTTATGATGGGACTTTGTGTGGGCGCAGTTATGATGGAGAGGTGCTGGGGACGGAAAGGAGGGTGTTCCAAATATACAGGATCAGAGGAGGCTGGGAGGCTGACCTTGTCCTCTTCCCTCCCCCACCAGAGGACCCAGGCTCAGGGCTCATAAACACCCTGTTGAACGGACACAAGGTAAGAAGTGCCCCTTCTCCAAAAAGTGTACCGGGATCTTCACTTCTGGGTGGAAAGGAGGTATGTGGGGCACTTTTGATCATTCAGGCCAATGGTGGCCCAAGGAGATGTCCCCAAGCTAGGGGGCATCTCAGGAAGCGGTGTGGCTACCCTTTAAAATGAGTTGTTCCTTGCCCCTTCACCCCAGGGCGGGGACTGTGAGGGTTTCTCCACCTTTGACGTCCCCATCTTCACTGAAGAATTCTTGGACCAAAACAAAGGTGAGCGCAGCGTGGCCTCCCTCTCCATCCTCCACTCCCTGGTTTGTAGGGGCAGACCCAGTAAAGTGGGGGGTGAGCCAAGGGAAGCCAAAGCAAGTGGGGAGCAGTGGATGGAGGGCAGGGAATTTGCCAACTAGAGCCCTCCCCGCTGGTCCCCTGCAGCGCGGGAGGCGGAGCTACGGCGCCTGCGGAAGATGAACGTGGCATTCGAGGAGCAGAATGCGGTTCTGCAGCGGCACACACAGAGCATGAGCAGCGCACGGGAACGACTGGAGCAGGAGTTGGCGCTGGAGGAGCGGCGGACGCTTGCGCTGCAACAGCAGCTGCAGGCGGTGCGCCAGGCGCTCACAGCTAGCTTTGCCTCGCTGCCGGTTCCTGGTGCGGATCCCTGGCCCAGCTCCTGGCTGACCCCCACTTTCTACTATCTGTCTGTTAACCCTCCCGTCAACAACCTACTTTCCGTCTCTGGCCATCCGAGATTCTGTGCTCTATGCCCCCCACCTCACAAACCCCTTACTCCAAGGCCTCAAGCTGGGCACCTGACCACTTGAACCCTGTCCTTGGTGGTCATGAGAGAGAGCCTAGTTCAGGCCACCTCACGTCTGCCATCGCTGACCCCTGGCCCTAACCATGGTGCTCTCATCAAACCCTTGACATCACTCTCTGATGTCCCACCTTTGATGACCACCAACCTCCCCCTCAACTCCACCCCCCAACCCCCGGCCCCTCTGTCCGCCCCTCTTAATAGCCAGTCCCTCATCTCTACCTCTTTTGTTGTTGTTAGGTGCCATCGAGTCGATACTGACTCATAGTGACCCTATGCACAGCAGAATGAAACACTGCCCGATCCTGGGCCATCCTCACTATTAGTGCTATGCTTGAGCCCATTGATGCTGCCACTTGGCCAATCCATCTTGCTGGAGTCTTGCTCTTTTTCTCTGACCCTCCACCTTACCAAACACGGTATCCTTCTCCAGCGACTGGTCCCTCCTGACAGTATGTCCAAAGTATGAGAGACAAAGTTGGGCCATCCTGACCTCCAAGGAGCACTCTGGCTGCACTTCTTCCAACACAGATCTGTTGGTTCTATGGGCAGTCCATGGTACTTTCAATATTCTCCTCCAACATCATAACTCAAAGGCATCAATTCTTCTACGATCTTCCTTATTCACTGTCCAGCTTTCGCATACATATGAGGTTATTGAAAATACCATGGCTTGGGTCAGGAGCACCTTAGTCCTCAAGCTGACATCTGTGCTCTCCAGCGCTTTAGGATTACAATTATTCTGCTATCCTTGACCCTGCCTCCTGATAATCTTGACTGCCCTCCTAACTTACCCCTGGTCCCATGGGTGGATTCCCTGATAGTCTCCCCATGATCCTACATACACTGCCCCCTCTCTCCCTGAGACACTACCTCCGCTCTGCTGATACCCCATTCTGTGGACCCCCCAGGCACAGGCGAGACACCCACACTCAGCACCCTGGACTTCTACATGGCTCGGCTGCATGATGCCATCGAGCGCGACCCTGCCCGGCACGAGAAGCTTATCGTCCGCATCAAGGAAATCCTGGCCCAGGTCGCCAGCGAGCACCTGTGAGGGTCTTGGCCCCTGTGAATCTGGATCACATAAGCCGGTGCTGTGGGATGGCCTTCTCCCCGCCTGTCATGAAGAGGAGGCTCCGGGGCCAGCCTGATCCTGCACCTTGGGGGTACTAGCCCCCCCATTTAAATTTCTATAGCTCATGCACACACATACACACAGACATTGGCTTTTAACTCCGCATACCTCCATACCAAGAAAAGCACTCGGCCACACACTACACGTATGGGGTACAGACCTTACAAATGTGGCCGCTGGACCCAGGACACGGGAGTGGGGTGGGGGCTGACGCTACAGATTCTCCCTACCACTCTGGGTCTTCAGGACACAGGACAGCCAAAAGCCACAACATACCCGAGGCCACACTCTGCTTGCCACAAGTACACAGCATAGGTTGGGGCCTCTGCCTGTTACCCATCCAGCATGCCAGAGTGTGTATGTGGGAAGGAGGTTGGTGCTGATCAGCCCCATCGCACCCATTTGAGGGACCTTTGTAAAAATCTAGACTTTTTCAATAAAAACAAGCAGAATTTTGAGTCTGAGGCTTGTGAGTATGTATTTTGGGCAGTGAAGGGACCAGAAGGTAACACTCAGGATCCCCTGAGCATGACAGGCCTGGGAGAGCACTGAAGCATGGCTGGTCCCATTTCTCAGATGGGAAAACTGAGGCCCAGACTTGAGCCAGTTCACATAGCAAGCACTATCTTTCCCTATCCCTGTGAAATCCGTGCCTTGTGGACTTGACTTCTGTTGGGTTGAGGAGGCCGGAGAAAGGGCCATTCCATCCTTGAACTTGGTCGGCCTGACCCTTTTCTTTCTGGAAGAGTAAATGAGGCAGGCATGACTTCACTGGTCAGATTTTTAAAAAACTTGTACAAAAATACATAAGGGACCACTTTCAACCAAATGTACAATTCAGTAGCATTTAGTACATCCGCAATGTTGGGCAACCATATCTATCTGGTTCCAGAATGTTTTCGTTACCAACCCCCTTAAAAAGAAAATTTAAAAGCCCTGGACCCATTACCAAACCTCTGGTGGCGGAACAGTTAACACTTGGCTGCTAATTTGAATCTCCAAAGTTCAAACCCACTTTAGTGGCTCCTTGGGGGCAAGACCTGGCTATCAGTTGCTTTAGTAAAGATTTGTTGCCGTTGTTAAGTGTTGTTGCCATCCTGTACAGCGTTTCCAAGGAGCGACTGGTGGGTTAGCAGTCCAGTGCTTATCCTACAGTGCCACACCAGGACTCCTAGAAAGCCCTATGGGGAATTTGTGAGTGGTTGTATAGCAAGACACGTATGCTATATATGTGCATGAGGGTTTATGAGTACATGCAGGTGTGTGTACAGGTGTGCATGTGTGTGTACAGGTATACACATATGTATGTGCTGTGTATATATTATATATAATAGAGCACATAGGCAACACAGTTATAGAAATTTCTTAGATACATCCAAACATCTCAAAGGATTGATTTACCGAGTTTAAAAGCTCAGTAGAAGAATTGATGCATTTGAGTTACCGTGTTGGAGGAGAATATTAAAAACACCATGGGCTGCCAGAAAAACAAACCAATCTGTGTTGGAAGAAGTGCAGCCAGAGTGCTCCTTAGAAGCCAGGATGGCCAGACTTTGTCTCTCATACTTTGGACATACTGTCAGGATGGACCAGTCCCTGGAGACGGACGTCATGCTTGGTAAAGTAGAGGGTTAGAGAAAAAGAGGAAGACCTCCCAATGAGATGGATTGGCACAGTGGCGGTAGCGATGGGCTCACACGTAGCAACGATAGTGAGGTTAGCACAGGACTAGGCAGTGATTCGTTCCGTTGTGCATAATATCGCTATGAGTCAGAGCCAACTTTACGGCACTTAGCAACAATAACAACAACAGTTTGGGGGCATATCGAGGCCAGTTGACGGAACATAATTCATTAACATAATATTCTACATCCTAGTTTGGTGAATAACGTCGGTTTGTAAAAAGCTTTCAAGTAGCCATTTAGAATGTAGCTATTAGTTTCTTTCCATCTAGAGCAAAGGAGATTGGGGAGGGAAAAATAAAAAAGAATTACTCCACCGTGTTTTTTCAGTGCACAAAATAATAAGAGAGAGGAAAAAAGAAAGCATACGGAACATGAAGCAAATACTGTTGAATAATGATGCACAGAGGGGATTGTAATCATGGCAATGAAACAAAATACCGTAGGATGAATACAAAACTGATGTTGTCCCATGTAAACTATCACTCAATTCACAATAAAAGCTTAAAAAAAAAAAAAAAATTCCTCCACAGGATTAAAGATCCACATGAAAACCACAGCCCCTCCTAGCATGAGACCAGAAGAAGTAGATGGTGCCCAGCTCCCACTATCAATTGTTTCTGACCTGAGACACAGTGGAAAATCCCTGTTAGAATGCGGGGAGGGGAAGTCAGAACAAAACTCAAATTCATCAAAAAGACCAGACTTACTGGATTGATGGAGACTATGGGACCCTTTTAATCTGGAACTGAAGCCACATTCAGAAGTCACCTTTTAGCCAAATGATAGATGTTAAGTGCCATCCTGTCAGTTCTAGCTCAGTATAGACACCCAGTATAGAGTTTCCAACGAGAGGCTTGTTTGAAGCTCCGACCTTGTGGTTAGCACTCTAGTGCTTATCCTAGGGCATCGTACCAGGATCTCAATAGGTCAAAAAGAACGCGCTCCCTAGAGCAATCAACTATAGGAGATCAAACGGGCAATGTTTAGCATTTGCACACAAGCAAAACTGAAAGCCCAGGTAGGTAAGGCAGCACTTGATTCTTCTTGGATCAACTATCAACACTCATGGAAGCAGCAGTCACAAAATCAAACGACGTATTGCATTAGGCAAATTTTCTGCGCAAGACCTTTTTAAAGTGTTAAAGAGTAAAGATGTCAGCTTGAAGACTAAGGTGCTCCTGACCCAAGCCATGGTATTTTAAATAACCTCATATGCATGTGAAAGCTGGACAGTGAATAAGGAAGACCTTAGAAGAATTGATGCCTTTGAGTTATGGTGTTGGAGGAGAA
>NW_006408643.1:5934627-5944195 GCF_000296735.1 Chrysochloris asiatica | reverse complement strand
TTACATAGAGAGCTCTGGTAGTGTAGTGGTTATGAGTTGGGCTGCTATCCTCAAGGTCAGCAGTTTGAAACTACCAACCATTCCGTGGGAGAAAGATGAGGGTTTCTGCTCCCGGAATGGTTGTCATGAGTTCGAATCGACTCCACAGCACATAACCACTGTGTTACATGGGTCACTAGGGGTTAGCATCCAACGAACAATACACACAACCCATTAACAGCCACTCCCATTCTTGTAGCTCTCCAACCCCTCACAACCCACCAATCGACTTTCTGTCTAACAATTTGTCTATTTTGCATATTTCTTTTAAGTAGGATAAGGTGCGCCTGATCCAAGCCATGATATTTTCAATCACCTCACATGCATGTGAATGTTGAACAATGTATAAAGAAGAATGGAGAAGAATCAATGTCTTTGAATTATGGTATTGATGATGAATATTGAAAGTAACCATAAACTGCCAGAAGAACACACAAATCTGTCTTGGAAAAAGTATAGCCAAATTGCTTCTTAGAAATGAGAATGGTGAGACTTCATGTCTTGTACTTTGGACATGCTGTGAGGAAGGACCAGTCAGTCTCTGGAGAAGGACACCATGCTTAGTAAAGTGGAGGGTCAAGGAAAAAGAGGAAGACCTTCAACGAGATGGAGTGACACAATGGCTATAATAATGGGCTCAAACGTAACAATGATCGTGAGAATGGTGCAGGACTAGGCAGTGTTTTGTTCTATTGTGCATTGGGTTGCTGTGAGTTGGAACTGATTCAATGGTACCTAACAAGAAGAAGAAGAAGATCATATAATATGTGTCCTTTCATGTGTGGCTTCTTTTGCTTTGTTGTTGTTAGATGCCATCGAGTCAGTACTGACTCATAGTGACCTTATGCACAGCAGAACGAAACACTACCCGATCCTGGGCCAACCTCACTACTGTTGGCATGCTTGAGTCCATCGATGCTGCCACCTGGCCAATCCATCGCGTTGGGGGGGTCTTCCTCTTTTACTCTGACCCTCCACCTTACCAAACATGACTTTTTTTAAGGCTCAGGCATGTTGTAACATGTAACAGAGCTTCATTACTTTTTTTCCTTCTAAAATTTATTTACTTTGTTGTTGTTGAGAATATACACAGCAAAATATGTACACAACCTCCACAGTTTCCGCATATACAATTTAGTGACACTGATTACATTCTTCAAATTGTGCCACCTTGGTCACCCTTGTTAGCTGAATTCGGTGTTTCATTACTTTTTTAAAATTTTTACTCAAAGATTTGTTTTATTGTAGTACACGAGTTGTGTTTGATGGGAGGGACCGATGTCGTGGGCAACCATTGCATTGGTTAGTATGCCCTTCCAGATGGCCATTAATGTGCCACTCTGCCACCACACTGCATCATATGGCCTGTCAACCTCTGACCCTACATTCACATTCCCACCTGAGACAGAAAAAGGAGCCAACACAAAATTCATCTTCGTGCGGTTGAAGCAGCTTGGCTGGGACTGCCTGAAGCCACCATGGTGGTGGTGGTGATGGTATGCCGTAGCTATCAGTCTCTTGCTTGCTGCTGTGGTCATTCAGCTCTAGGTCTTACACCATAAACAGAACGTCACTTCATTAGTAAAATAGTTTAATGGATGGATGGACCACACTGTGTTTATTCATTTATCTGTGGATGGACACTTGGGTTGGTTCCACCTTTTGGTTGTGAATAGTGTTGTACTGAACCTGGTTGTATATGTAGCTGTTTGAATCTCTGCTTTCAAGACACTTGGGCATAGATGTAGGGGTGGAATTGCTGGGTTGGTGCTGGAGGATAAACACTGGATTAATGCAATATCAGTGGTTCAAACCCACCAGCTGCTCCTCGGAAACATTGCACTGGGTCTCTAGGAGTCAGAACCGACTCAATGGCTCTTAACAACAACAACATGGTCATTCTAAAGGTGGCACAGAGAGTTAGGTATTCAACTCAGAATTGAAAGCTTGGAGATTCTAATCCATTCAGCAGTTTTGCAGGAGCAAAATCTGCTCTTGTAAAGGTTGTCGAGAACTGGCCTCGACATGAGAGTTTGGTTCACGAAGTTGGGAGATCTGGCGGCGACAGAGTCAGATAAAGAATACACACAAAGACACAACAAGAGAGACAAGAAGACACCCCGAGACCAGAGTGGATGCGACACTGGCGTCAGACAGATCCTGCATTGCAAACATCATGTCTATGCAGGCAGTATGCACACCTTACCAACTGCAATGCCTGCCCATAATGCATGCCCTGCAAGCCGTAACACATGCGGACTTCAGTCTGCGCCTCCTTTTTATTTCAGGGAGGAGCTTTACACAAAGGAAGGCGGGGATTATTAAGACAGAATACAGAAGTGAAATGTGATTAATCGTTCAAAACAGGACATAATGATTTATAGGAACAAATTCTAAAACATACATCACAAATTGTCTTGATAATCTAACATCCTTAATTTTCCAGAAATTCAAGCTAATTGTTATATAGTACTTTTTAGGTTCGAATCCCAAGGCAGCAACTCGAGGTTTCTCAAGGCTAATTAACATACCTATAGCACCTAATCTCGAATGGGAAAAGGTGAAAAGGATTCAAAAGGTCTGAAAGGAATCCAGCTGTTTCAGCTACCTGGCAGAGGCTTGCAGGAGGAAGGAGGACGCCTAGGTTAATGGTTTGCACCTGGGGACGATTTGAGAAGGCTGTCACTATTATTTCTTTGAACAAAACCCCGGAAGTCACCAATCTACTTTGGGTGAATTCCTTAGGGGAATTTTCTCCAGCATCTCCCAGCAAACTTGCCTTAGGAACTTTTTACAGCCTCAGCTTTAGGAGGGGTTTTTGTTTTAATATTTGTCCATGGGTATCAAGGGCTCATGTATTAAGTTAATATCAAACATAACTGAATAATCTGATAAAGAACAGTTTTGCCATGCTTGCCAGGCGGCCAGAGTTTGCTCCTCAGAGAGATTTTGTTCCCAGGACCTTAAGCACTACCAACACAGTGGAGACATTAAGAGAGGCACGTAAGAAACCATTTTCTCAGAAGCTACAATTACTGGAGTTCGAAGCATAGAATGAATAATACCAAAGAAAATTATACAGCGCTAGCCCAACAGTGAGTTTGTAAAAGCCAATGAGCCCGGGACGTCCGGAGGTTACTTCCTTGGGCCCTCAGGGTCCCTGGCTAGCAAGCCTGAGGGCGGCCATTGTGTTGGATTTTCGTCCATGACACCGGTCCTCAGCATCTCAGTACTTGCGGTCCTCAACAGAAGATAGTTGTTGTTAGGTGCTGTTGAGTCAGTTAAACTTCATAGTGACCTGATAACCAACAGAACAATACACTGCCTGATCCCGTGCCACAATCATTTCTATACGTTAGCTCATGGTTGCAATCACTGTGTCAGTCTTTCCTCCCTGACCCTCTATCCAACACGATGTTCTTCTTCAGGAACCCAGGGACTGGTCCCTCCAGATGTCATGTCCAAAGTACATGAGACCAAGTCTCCCCATCTTGGCTTCTAAGGAACATCTTGGCTGTACTTCTCCCAAGACCGATTTGTTTGTTCTTCTGGCAATTCACAGCACTTGCAATAATCCTCTCCAACACCATGCATCAGCTCTTCAGTCTTCCTTAATCATTGCTTCTCTTTCACATGTGTATGTTGTTGTTAAGTGCCATCGAGTTGATTCTGACCCATAGCAACCCTGTATAGCGTTTCTGAGGAGCAGCTGGTGAGCTTGAACCGCCGACCTTGTGGTTCAAATAACTTTGCAGTCTGACGCATTAGCCCACGGCGCCATACCAGGACTCCTCATGTATATGAGGAGATTGAAAATGCCATGGCTTGGATAAAAGGAACACCTTAGTCCTCAAAGTGTCAACTTTGCTTTTTAATAGTTTAAAGAGGTCTTTTGCAGATATTTCCTCACTGCAATATGTCATTTGATTTCTTGACTACTGATTCCATGGGTGTTGATTATGAAGCCAAGTAAAATGAAATCCTCGACAATTTCAACAGGTCCTCATATCACGATGCTGATTACTGGTCTAGTTGGATGGACTTTTGCTTTCGTTACATTGAGTTTTAATTGTTACTAATCTTCATTAGAATGCTCCAAGTTCTCTTCCCTTTCAGTAAGCAAGATTGTGATATCTGTGTATTTGTTGTTGTGTGCCGTGGAGTCGGTTCCGACTCATAGCGACCCTGCACAGGGTTTCCAAGGCTGTTAATCTTTACGGGAGCAGAGCGCCTCATCTTTCTCCCGCGGAGCAGCTGGTAGTTTCGAACTGCTGACCTTGCGGTTCGCAGCCCGATTCGTAACCACTACACTACCAGCACTCCTTATCTGTGTATTTAGAGGTTGTTAATGAGTCTTTTCCACATAGTGTATCTTCTTAGAGACCGTCTTCTTTTTCACAAAGAGCAGGTGCATTATATAAGACAAGTTACATTTGGATGTATACTTCATCTAATTTAACATCAAGATAGCATTCTTTGGAAAAAGAAGTGATAAGGCAATAAATTTCCTCAAATATTCTACCTTTAGGGTCTTAGCTGCTTAATTCCTAAGATAACTATGTGGGTGGGTTTCAGCATGTCCTAGTCTCCTTGTCTTGTACTCCTTCTAGGACTATAAGCTTCTCATTTGCAGCTACTTAATTCCTGAAATAACTATCTGGGTGGGTTTGTTGTTGTTGTTAAATGTCATTGAGTCAGTTCTGACCCATAGTGACCCTGCATAGGGTTTCTGAGGAGCAGCTGATGAGCTTGAACCACTGACCTTGCAGTTCAAACAGCTTTGCAGTCTGGCACATTAACCCACAGAGCCACACCAGGACTCCATCTGGGTGGGTTTAAGCACATCCTTAAAGGAGCTCTGGTAGCATGTTGTGGAGTCGGTTCCGACTCATAGCAACCCTGTACAGGGTTTCCGAGGCTGTAAATCTTTACGGGAGCAGAAAGCCTCATCTTTCTCCCACGGAACAGCTGGTAGTTTCAAACTGCTGACTTGTGGTTCGCAGCCCAATTTGTAACCACTACACTGTGAGGGTGATCTGGCTGCAACATCTGTCACCCCATTGATCGCCAGGGTTGATTCGGCTGATCTGGCTGGCTAGGCAGGTGTCCCCTTCCTCCCTCACCGGTCCATGTGCGTCCCTCCCGAAGCTGCGCACTTGGTTGAAGATGACGACCTTCCCCGATAGAGGAGAGAACCGTCCTTTGGTCAAGGGTTTACAAGTAGCTGCGCTCCCTTGTTAGAACCTCCAAACAAGCTCTGGTAGTATAGTGCTTACGAATTGGGCTGCTAACCTCAAGGTTGGAAGTTCAAAACTACCAGCTGTTCCGCCGGAGAAAGATGAGGCTTTCTGCTCCTGTAAAGATTTACAGCCTCGGAAACCCTTTACAGGGTCACTATGAATCAGAACCGACTCCATGGTACTTAACAACAACACCATTCTCCTTGAGGAGTCCTGATGTGGTGCTGTGGGCTAATGCGTCAGACTGCAAAGTTAGTTTGAACTGCAAGGTTAGTGGTTCAAGCTCACCAGCTGCTCCTTGGAAACCCTATGCAGGGTCACTATGGGTTGGAATCAACTCAACAACACTTAACAACAACAACATTCTCCTTGAAGGAGCTCTGGTAGCATAATGGTTACGAATCAGGCTGATAATCTTATGGTCAGCAGTTCGAAACTACCAGCTGTTCACAGGAGAAAGATGAGGCTTTCTGCTCCCTTAAAGATTTACAGCCTTGGAAACCCTATGCAGGGTCGCTATGAGTCAGAACCGACGCCATGGCACATAGCAACAACAACAACATTCTCCTTGAAAAGAAAAAGAGGAAGACCCCTAGCGAGATGGATTTGCCAAGTGGCAGCATTGATGGACTCAAGCGTGGCAAGAATAGTGAGGTTGGCGCAGGATTGGCAGTGTTTCGTTCTGCTGTGCATAGGGGTCGCTATGAGTCAGTACTGACTGGAAGGCACCTAACAACAACAACAATTCTCCTTGACCCGCTCACTCGTCTAGGACCACAAGGTCATCCCAGCCAATCTAGAAACTTCCTTATTTGCAGGTTCCTCACTTGAGACTCGATGAGTAAACCAACTCCATTTTGCGTCAGTCAGTTGAACCCTGCTATCATTCCCCACTCTTAGTTTTAGATTTCATTTCTATGAAATTTGCTTCAAATGAAAATAGTTTGCTCCTGGGTGTTGTTCTTTAGATTAAAAGAACTAAACTTAGGTCATGAAAAATAACACGTTTTACAAAGGGCAATACAACAAGGTGAGCATTGAATACAGTCACACATGAAAAGTCCTATGACAATCCAAACCCTGACCCCCACTGTTAGCTCAGGTAGGTTATTTTATTTTTTTAAATAACTTACTTTTTTTTTTAATGTTGTATTGTGAATTATGTGATAGTTTACATGGGAGAACATTAGTTTTACATTCGTCTTATCCTATATCACTTCACTGTCATGGTTACAATCCCCTCCATGCATCATCAACCAACCAACAGGTATATCCTACAAGACTGCCCGCCTCCCCGCCCTCCCTGCTCAGGTAACTTATTTTAGATTATGTAACTAAGAGAACTAACTTCCATTATCTGCTCTAAAGAATCCTTTATACTTGTCTGGGAGGCGACATTAAACACATAGTGCAGTGTTTTTCTGGGAGGTGGCATTGTACAAACAAGTCTATTGATTTTCACATTTAGGATCAAAACCATAGCAAGCATTACAAAAAGGGGTGGGCTCACATGCTCAATTGGACTGATAAGATCAATACGGAAGTCAAGTGGGGGATGAGGTCTATCAGTCAGGTCCTGTCTCTGAGGTAGGAAGGTGGTGACTCTTCCAAATGTATAGGGCCTCCCCTGTCCCAGTAAAGCTAGCGGGGATGTGGGAGAAGGCCTTAGCTCTACAAAGCTCAACTACTATGGTGAGTTACCAAAGTACTAACGCCAATTCCTCTTCAAACAGAAATCAGACGTATTTATTGCATGCTTGCCCAGGTATACGTATCTAATCATTTTCACATCAGCAATAGAGGATTAGATCCGAGTAGGAGAAATAAGTTAAATGCAGCTTTACTTGCAGCTTGAGGTCAGAGGAAGAATTCACTGCCCATTTTCCATCCAGGATTTTTCTTTTTCTTTTGGCTTTACACTCATTGTTTCATTGCAACGATTACAATCTCCATGCATCATCATTCAACAGTATTTGCTTCCAATCCCTCTGTTTTTCTTTTTTGTGGGGGACATGGGGAATGGGAAGATGTACACAAAAACACTCAGGAATATAATAATTTAAATAACCAAAGGGCACATTCTGCGAGCCTGCCTCCTGGCGGCCAGCACTCAGCCCCTCTCTTTCCATGAGTCCAGGGTCCTCAGCTGCTCTCTCTCCCTCCATGCAGGAGTTTTCTTGACTCATGTGTGGTGAGCCCAGGTCTTGAGTTTGAGAGCAGTGGGGGTGGTCAGCAGTATCTTCCAAGACCCGGTCCACTTCTTCTCTAATTGGGAGTCAGATTCATTTTTCCACATTTTGAGCAGGACATGATCTGTAGGCTGGAAAGGGTGAAGGTTCCCTGTAGGGAAGGAAGCAGTCCGGAGAAGTCTGTGAGGTCCCTGAGCGTAGTCGCCAGAAATGTTGCCAAACCAAAAACGAGGGTTTGCTGCTTGTCACTGTAGTCAATCACAGAGACAAGGAGAGATCCAATCCAAGCTTTATTAGCAGAAAGCCAGCAGTCTGGAGGACTGAGCGCATTCTTTCTCAAGACCGTCGTAAATGACTGCCTATTGATCTAGGTTCTGTGTGAGCACAATTAAGTGTTCTGGATTCTCATTTTTCTCAATGTTATCTATCATGTGTCATGATTCACATAGTAGAATGCCTTTGCATAGTCAGTAAAACACAGGTAAACATCTTCCAGGTAGTCTTTGCTTTCAGTCAAGATCCATCCGACACCAGCAGTGATATCCCTCATTCTACATCCTCTTCTGAATCCAACTTGAATTTCTAGCCTCTTCCTGTCAATGTACTGCCTGCTCAACCATTTAAAAATTATGTTCATTTTTTAAAAAATATATAACTCAACTTTATTTTGCTTTATAATTCCTACAATTGGGATTCAAAGAATTTAAATAACTTGGGGAAGCTGTTGTTGTTAAGTGACATTGAGTCGATTCCGACTCATAGTGACCCTGCATAGGGTTTCCAAGGAGCAGCTGGTGAGCTTGAACTACTGACCTTGCAGTTCAAATGACTTTGCAGTCTGAGGCATGCCAGGACTCCTGGGGAAGATACTAAAGCTAATAATAATAATAGTAAAGCTAATAATAAACTTGAAGGTGGGAGAGTTATAATTGAGCTGAGACCGGACCCAGGCCTAATTGCTAGAATGACCCAAGCCTCACCTTCAGATCCTAGTCCTCTTCAACCACATGAAGTTTCTCCTGGAGGCTTTAGGTTTACAGATAATTGAGTTTAACTATTCTAAAGAGTTGTGTAGGTTCTTATATTTATTCATTCATTTTGAGGTTTTTATTGTGGATTGAGTGAAAGTTTACAAGGCAGAGATCATCAGCTTTACATTCAACAAAATTCAACACCTTGTTTCATTACAATGATTATAATCCCCTCCATGTACCATCAGTTCACAGTATTTTTCTCTATCCACTTTAGCTTTATAAAAAAACAAAAAACCACTCAGGAATATATAATAATTTACATCTCCAAAGGGCACATTCTGAAAGTCTGCCACCAGCTCTTAGTCCCTCTCTTCCCATGAATCTAGAGTCCTCAGCCGATCCCTCTCTCCATGTCCCCATCTCTGCCTCCATCTCTGGTGTTGCTGCTTCTCTGGATAAGGTCCTGCATTCTGCTTGTGCTCTTCTCCCTTGATGGTCCCAGGGTCCTTTGTTTCTGGACTGTAAGATGAACTACTCCCCTGTTTTAGTTACAAAACTTCTACCTTTACAATTGTGACAGTTGCAATTAGTTATGATAACAATTATTCACTATTGAATCATGAATCTTATCCCCATCTCTTTTCACCAGACCCATCTAGACAAGATGAAAACTATTCAGTGGGGACTCTTTCTTTCCCCATATATTCTAAAACTAAACTCCCTCTTAAAAACCTTGTAAGCCAGTCACTTCATGCCTTTATTGCCCCCTCATTTTAGGTAGGAGTCCTGGTGTGGCGCTGTGGGTTAATGCACCAGACTGCAAAGACGTTTGAACTACAAGGTCAGTGGTTCAAGCTCACCAGTCGCTCTTTGGAAACCCTACACAGTGTTGCTATGGGTTGGAACTGACTCGACGGCACTTAACAACAACATTTTAGGTAGCCAATGTCTAAGTTGCCCGTCCCTATCTACACTGTGTACAGAGGGGATAGCATTGATACTTGATATGAAGATTCCTTCTCTCTCTGTTGTATTTAGAGTAACTACTTCAATGAGTATAGGTCAGGTTCATCAAATTGTAGCAATTTACCCTTGTTTCCTTTATCAAAAACATTCTTTTTTTTTT
>NW_006408643.1:5933378-5934222 GCF_000296735.1 Chrysochloris asiatica | reverse complement strand
GGCTTCCTGGCGAACAGCTTGCTTGCTTATTCTTGTAGTAGCCAGTCTGCTGACATTTTTGTTTTGGGTTTTTCCTGATGATCTTTCTTTGAAGATGTATCTTCTGTCACTGTAGCTGTTCCAGGCTGGTCTGCTTTTCCTTGCTAGTGGGATTGTCCCACCACATAAGGTTCCGATGGGATTCAGGATTCCACCTAAGGAATCTCTGCAAAGGCTCTGTAAGAGGCCTATTTCACTGGGCAAGTTCTAGAACCCCTTTTAGGTATTCCAATCAGCTGAAGATGGGCTTCCAAGTTTTCTATAATCATGTTTGCCAACATTTCTTTCTATCCCACTCATTTTACAATTGTAGGCAAGGAAAACCAATATTCATAAGACAGTCAAGCATTTTAGTATTATTTCCCCTCTTCAAGCTACACCTAGATTCCTGTATCCCAGAGCCCTGTTGTTCTAAGGGCTCATCACTATTTACCTCTGACCCACTTGGGCCATGCAGTAATCCCCTATTTATCTTGTTCTTCTGCCTCCTCCCCCTTCTTGTATTGCCCTCCCCAACACCTGAACTAAACCCCCAACCCTAACCCCAATGTGGTTACCTTATATTTCATTAGTTCTTCCCTCCATTTAAGACAGTCTGTTTTATCCTGTAATCTACCTGAACTTCCCACCACCTAGATCTCTGTTCCTCTGTGTTTACCTTCTTTCATGTTGTAATTGTTTTGATCATAGACTGACCTCCCAGATGCTCAGTTCTTATAATTTTATTCTGTTCTTGACTCTTCCATTTGTCAACTGAGTTCAGGGTGATGCTGCCACATACGTCATTCTCTGGTTGTTGTCTGTT
>NW_006408643.1:5930784-5931962 GCF_000296735.1 Chrysochloris asiatica | reverse complement strand
AAAAAAAAAAAAAAAAGAGTGTCCAAACCTTTATCTCCGCAGTTCTGTCAGGTGTCCATAGCTGCTCTAATCCTTCCCCTGCTTGGTCTCACCCAAGATGGTGGCTCCAGGAGCAGCTGAGCATCTTGAATTAGAAAGCAATGGATTTCTTGCTTCTGCTACAAATTCCCCTAGCTATAAGCCTTCTAACCTTCTAAATATTTTTCATATGTGGTTCAGAGTTCTGGCACCCTCCCCTGAGCCTACTTGGTCGGGTATTCTGTGTTGTTGCTGAAGGAGCTCCTCACTGTACTTCCACCTGATCCGCCATCTGGTTTGTTCTCAAAATTATGTTCATTTAAAAATTATGTTCACCAAAAGTTTACTTGTGTGTGATATTAATGGTATTGTTCATAATTTCTGCATTCTGTTGGGCCAGGTAACTGTCTTCCAACTTTTTTGGCAGAAATATGTGAGTGCTTGCAGCACTGCATCAATTTTCTGAAGCATCTCAATGAATATTATTTTGTTAGTTCCTAGAACCTTGCTTTTCACCAATGCCTTCAGTGCAACTTGGACTTCTTCCTTCAATACTGTAGGCTTTTGATCACATGAACTCTCCTTAAACAACTGAACATCAAACAATTCTCTTAGATACAGTGACTTCATGTATTCCTTGCATCTTCTACTGATACTTTCTGCATCATTCAATATTTTGCCCACAGAATCCTTCACAATTGCAACTTGAAGCTTGAGGCTTTTCTTCAATTCTTTCACTTTGAGAAATGTCAAGCGTGTTCTTGCCTTTTGGTTTTCTAACTCCAGGTCTTTGCACATTTCATTATAATACAAAACCATGTCTTCTTGCCACCACTTATCTGTCAGTTTGGAGTATTGTGATGGTTGTGTGTTGATGTGATGCTGGAAGCTATGTCACCAGTATTGTAAATGCTGGAAGGTCACCCATGGTGGACAGGTTTCAGCTGAGCTGCCAGACTATGACAGACTAGGAAAAAAGAGAGACGGACAACTTCCAAATATTTAGTAACTGGAAACCTTATGAATAGCAGAGGAACACTGTCAGCACCAGAATAGTGAAATATGATCAAGAACACCAGAATATTGTCAGATATAGTGACAGAAAATGAAAGGGTTGTATTCTTTGCCATACTTATTCAACCTGTATGCTGAGCAAATAA
>NW_006408643.1:5927030-5929704 GCF_000296735.1 Chrysochloris asiatica | reverse complement strand
AACATGGAATGTATGAAGTATGAATCTAGAAAAATTGGAAATTGTCAAAAATGAAATGGAACACATAAACCTCAATATCCTAGGCATTAGTGAGCTGAAATGGACTGGTATTGGCCATTTTTAATCTGAAAATCACATGGTTTAGTATGCCAGGAATAACAAATTGAAGGGGAATGGCATTAACATTCATTATCAAAAAGAATGTATTAAGCTCTGTCTTGAAGTACAACATTGTCTGTAGTAAGATAATATCCATACACCGACAAGGAAGAGAGCTAATACAACAATTATTCAAATTTATGCACCAACCACTAAAGCCAGTAATGGTGAAATTAAAGAACACTACCAAATTCTTCAGTCTGAAATTGATCAAACAGGCCATTAAGATGAATTGATAATTACTAATATTGGAATGCAAAGGTTAGAAACAAAAGAGGAAGGATCAGTCGTTGGAAAATATGGCCTTGGTGATAGAAGTGATGTTGGAGATCACGTGATAGATTTTTTGTAAGACCAATGACTTCTTCAGTACAAATACCTTTTTTAAAACAATAAAAAAGATGAGTATACACATGGACCTCACCAGATGGAATACACAGAAATCAAATTGACTACATCTGTGGAAAGAGATGGTGGAAAAGCTCCATATCATCAGCCAAACCAAGACCAGGAGCAGACTGTGGAATAGACCATCAATTGCTCATATACAAATTCAGGCTGAAGCTGAAGAAAATGAAAACAAGTCCACAAGGGCCAAAATATAACCTTAAACACATTTAGGGATCATCTGAAAAACAGATTTGATACATTAGACACTAAAAGACCGATGACCAAAAGAGTTGTGGGATGACATCAAGAACATCATACAAGAAGAGAGCAAAGTAACTGGCTTATAAGCTGGCTTTCATGAGTGTGTTTAGTTTCAGAACAAAGGGGTAAGGTCAAATCCCCACTGAATAGTTTTCCTCTTCTCCAGATGGATCTGGTGAAAGGGGATGGGGGAGGATGCTGATAGGATTTTATGATTCAGTTGTGAGTAATTGTTAACAAGATTGATTGTGATAGTCACAACTATAATTGTAGAAGATGTGGAACTAAACGTAGGCAGTAGTTCATCTTTCATTTCAGGAACAGAGGATCCCAGGACCATCAAGAAGTAAGAGCAGGAGTAGAGCGGGAGATCCTACCTAGAAAAGCAGAGACAGCAGAGATGATGGCAGAGGTGATGGTGTGGAGAGACAGAGCAGCTGCGGGCTCTCGGCCCATGGACTGAGAAAGGCGGTGGGCCTGCGGGCACGAGGCTCACTTGTAGAATATGCCATTGATGTTGTTGTTGTTGTTAAATGCTGTTGAGTCTGTTCCAACTCACAGGGTTTCCAAGGAGCAGCTGGTGAGCTTGAACCACCAACCTTGCGGTTCAAACTGACCTTGTAGTCCAGCGCATCAACCCACAGAGCCACACCAGGATCCTAGGACATTTAAATGAATATATATATTTTTTGCTTTGTATGTATACATCAAATATTTTTGCTTTGTTTATTTGTGAAATAAAAAATGTCACAGGGAAGGCACGAGGAGGAAGCGGGATTACTGGTGTTGCAGGGAAGGGATTATAATCATGGAGATTAAACAAAGTTTATAATTTATTGAATGTAAAGCTGATAATCTTGTTAACCTTCACTCGATTCACAATAAAAAGTAAAAAAAAAAAAACAAAAAAAAAAAACACTGGATGTCAGAAGAGGCTTTGAAACTTGCTCTCCAGCGTAGAGATGCTAAAGCAAATGGAAGAAATGAGGAGGTCCAAGAGCTGAACAGAAAATTTCAAAGGGCAGCTTGAGAAGACAGAATCAAATATTATAATAAAATATGCAAAGACCTGGAGTTAGAAACCAAAAGAGAGGAACACACTCAACATTTCTCAAGCTGAGGAAACTGAAGAAAAATATCCATGATTTACAATATTAAAAGATTCTCTGGATAAAATATTGAATGATGCAGAGAGCATCAAAAGAAGTTGGAAGGAATGAATACACAGAGTCACTGTACCAAAAGGAAATGGTTGATGTTCAACTATTTCAAGAGGCAGCATATGATCAAGAGCCAACGATACTGAAGGAAGAAGTCTAAGATGCATTGAAGGAATTGGCAAACAGCAAGGCACCAGGAATTGATGGAATACAAATTGAAATCTTTTAATAAACTAAATCAACACTGGAGGCACTCACTCAACTATGCCTCATCTGGTCTGGGTTCATTGGTGTTCAATGCCTCAAATCTGTTCTTTTTTTTTTTTTTTAATGTTTTATTGTGAATTGTGTGATAGTTTACATGGGAGAACATTAGTTTTACATTCATTCTATCATATATTGTTTCATTGCCACAGTTACAATCCCCTCCATGCATCATCAACCAACCAAAGGGTATATCCTGCAAGCCTGCCCCCCAGTCATCATCACACAACCCCTCTCCCTCTCTGGGTCTAAAGTCCCAGGCTGCTCCATCTCTCCACATCATCATCTCTGCCTCCATCTCAGGCATCACTGCTTCTCTGGGTAGGGTCCCGCTCTCCATTCTTCTCCCTTGATGGACCCAGGGACCTCCGCTCCTGGACTGCAAAATTAATCACTCCCCTCCTTGCTATAAAACGTCTACCTTTACATTTCCAACCCTC
>NW_006408643.1:5924434-5926225 GCF_000296735.1 Chrysochloris asiatica | reverse complement strand
CTGTGGGTTAATGCATTGGACTGCAAAGTCGGTTTGAATCGCAAGGTCAGCAGTTCAAGCTCACCAGTGGCTCCTTGGAATCCCTACACAGGGTCGCTATGGGTCCAAACTGACTTGCCAGCACTTAGCAACAACAATATACTCAAGATTGTCATTTGGCACTTCCTGGATTTCTTTTCATTTTCTTCAGTTTCAACTTGAACTTGAGCAATTGACGGCAGTATTCAAAATGAGGAGGAAGGGCAGCAGACATCCATGCCTCATTGGAACATGGAATGTACAAAGTATGAATCTAGGAAAACTGGAAGTTGTTACAAATGAAATGGAATGCATAAAGATCAATATCCTAGCATTAGTGAGCTGAAACAAACTGGCTTTGGCCTTTTTGAACCAGACAATCATATGGTGTGCTATACCAAGAAAGCTAAATTGAAGAGGAATTCACTGTATTCACCGTCAAAAAGAATATTTCATGATCTATCCTAAAACACACAGTCTCAGTAATAGTATATCTCCATAAGCCTACAAGGAAGACCAGCTGATATGACTACTGTTCAAATTATGAACAAACCACCAATGCCAAAGTTCAAGGAAATGAATTTTTGCTGACATTTGTTATTATTGCTTTTGTTGGGCACCATTGAGTCAATACCGACTCATAACGACTTTATGCATAACAGAACGAAACCCTGCCCAAGTGCCATACCAACTCCCTATCGTTACTGAGTCTGAACCCATTGCTCTTTGTTACCACTGTGCCAACCCATCTCGTTTTCTCAGACCCTCCACTTTACCAAGCATGATGTCCTTCTCCGGGGACTGATCCTTCCTGATAATATGGGCGAAGTATGAGAGACAAAGTCTGGCCATCCTGGCTTTTAATAAGGAACATTCTCATTGTATTTCTTGTAACATGTTTGTAGCCTGAAATTTACCAAATGTGCAATCAAAACTCATTGATAATTACTGGTGATTGGATGCAAGCGTCTACAAAGAAGAATCAGCAGTTGCAAACTGTGTCCTTGGTGACAGAAATGATAAGAGAGATAGATGTATAATAGAATTTTGCAAGACCAATGAACTATTCGGTGCAAACGCCTTTTGTCAACAACATAATCGTTGACTATATACACGGTCCTCATCAGTTGGAATATGCAAGAATCAAATCAATTAAATTGTGGAAAGAGATGATGGAGTTCAGTATTCTCAGTCTAACAAGGCCAGGGGACTGACAGCCAAGCAGACCCTCAATGGCTGATATGGAAGTTCAAGCTAAAGAAAATTAAAATAAGTCCATGTGAACCAAAACAGTCCTCATAAGCAGTTCTACTCTGTCACAAGGGCTGTGAGTGGAAATCCACAGCATGGAACCTAATAACAGCAACATGATAATTCTAGGTTTAGTTTGAAAGTTTTAGTTTTCCCACGTTGGCTGAACCATTTTACAATCCCACCAGTGAATGGATTGTTGTTGTTGTTAAAGCTGTTGAATCGGTTCCGACCTACAGAAATCCTGTATAGGGTTTTCGAGGAGTGGTTGGTGAGCTTGAACCACCGGTTGCAGTTCAAACCGACTTTGCAGTCTGGTGCATTAACCCACAGCGCCACACCAGGATTCCAGGAGGGATCCAATGTCTCTGACCCAGGAAATTCTTATGGTGCCCCCTAGTGGCCAATGTTTTTGTTTCTTTCTCTGTAGCCAACAGAGCTTTCCCAACTGCCCACTGTTTTCTGGGTCTGTATGTACACTGGGTGAAGATTAAAGAGCACAGCCTTCGATATGGATTACAT
>NW_006408643.1:5919123-5923154 GCF_000296735.1 Chrysochloris asiatica | reverse complement strand
TGTTCCGTGGGAGAAAGATGAGGCTTTCTGCTCCTGTAAAGATTTACAGCCTCAGAAACCCTGTACAGGGTCACTATGAGTCGGAACCGACTCCACCGCACATAACCACCACTGGGATGACCGCTCTGCCCACCTCCCAGAGTTGCTGAAGGATTAAGTGTATGGGTGCGCGGGCAGGCCCGGGGCCTGGCACCGAGGGCGCATCCTTGTTCATGATCCTTGTTATTCTGGGTCCGCACCGGGCCCCCACGGACCGCCCGGCCTCCCCGGGGAGGACGCAGCTGGCCCTGGCAGAGCCCGGACACCTGGGGCCCGTGCCCCCTCCACCGCTCGCGGTGTCGCCTTCCCGGGCAGCTCGGGTTCCCGGATCCCCTTACCCGGGCGGCTCGGCTGTCGAGCCCTGAGCCGGGGGAGGGGACGTTGCAGGAAGCGGCGGATCCGGCGGCGGCGGCGCGCTAGGGTGGCCGTGCTGCTCCCGGCCATGGAGAGCGCCGCGGCCCGCGAGCCCCGGGGGGCAGAGGCCTCCCGCCCGGCCGCGCCTCCGCCCTCGCCCTCCGAGCCCCCAGCTGCGCCCCGCGCCCGCCCGCGCCTGGTTTTCCGCACACAGTTGGCGCACGGCAGCCCCACCGGCAAGATCGAGGGCTTCAGCAATGTCCGTGAGCTCTACGCCAAGATCGCCGAGGCCTTCGGCATCGCGCCTACCGAGGTGAGGACCCTGGACCCCAAACCCGGAGACCCAGCGTGGCGGACGAGGGACAAGAGATAAGGCTGAATTCCCCGACGGTGCGCCCCATACCCACATGGAGACCCCGGATCCCTGGATGGAGGGACCGGATCACCAGATTTTAGAGACGCCAGTGTCAGATTCGGGGCCTGGAACCCCTTTGCTCTCCCAGAGCTAGATCGGCTGGGTTTGGCGTAGCGGACCCTGCACTTTCAGGAATAAACTCCGCAGACCCAGTTGGTAGCGAGTCCCAGGCCGCTGGGGAAGCGCCTCTGTGGGTTCTGGGTGCTGCTGGAGGCTGGGGTTCAAGCCATCTCCTAACAGGTCAGCCAACTGCTGCCCTGGGCAGGGCTGGACTACGTATGGAGAGGGAATTTCCCAGCTCAGGTTCGTGCTCCTTGCAGCCCCCAGGGGGCGCTAGCGAATCCAGCGCTGACTGAGAAAGATAACCTTAAAAAGTTAAACCTGTAACTCAGGGCGTGGAGGTGGGAGAGACAGTCTTCTACTTCATTTTGGGGTCTTTTCTCACGCGCTGAGATCTTGAGAGGAGTTTTTGGGTTCAAATGGTTACTAGCCAGAAGGTTGGTTGTTCTAACCCACCCAGAGGTGCCTCGAAAGAAAGTCCTGGAGATCTGCTTCCAAAACATCACATCCTTGAAAACCTATGGAGCACAGCTCTGCTCTGCACATATGGGGTCGCATGAGTTGGAAAAGATTTGATGGCAATTATTTTTGTTTTGTTGGTAGGGATTCTGGTGGGGTTACCCAGGGCAGCTGTGTGTTTCTCTGGGCCTCAGTTTCCCTCTCAGGTCCCTGAGCCCACCCTCTGGGTTGTTTTGAGCAGACAGGATAACTGGTAGGGAAGTGAGCACTGTTGTTAATTCTGTCCCTCCCCTGTTGGGGACAGATCTTGTTCTGCACCCTCAACAGCCACAAAGTGGACATGCAGAAACTCCTTGGGGGTCAGATCGGGCTGGAGGACTTCATCTTTGCCCACGTGAGGGGTGAGACCAAGGAGGTCGAGGTCACTAAGACAGAGGACGCGCTGGGTTTGACCATTACAGACAACGGGGCTGGCTATGCCTTCATTAAGGTTGGTATGCAGTTCTTTCTAGGGACATAGTGGTGACATTACCCCTCTCTGGGGACCCAAAGGGCTCAGAGCACTGAGGACCCAAAGGGAGGGTGGCTGGGTTACTCTTGACTAACTCTGGGTCCCCGCAGAGAATCAAGGAGGGCAGCATCATCAACCGGATCCAGGCTGTGTGTGTAGGGGACAGCATTGAGGCCATCAACGACCACTCCATCGTCGGCTGCCGTCACTACGAGGTGGCCAAGATGCTTCGGGAGCTGCCCAAGTCTCAGCCCTTCACTCTTCGCCTGGTGCAGCCCAAGAGAGCCTTTGGTGAGGGTCACGTGAGGCCCTGGGGGCAGGAGGTTGGGTGGGTGCCAGTAGCATGAGGGATGCCTGGGACAGTGGAGGGTGGGGAGAATGAGACCGGGCGGATAGTTCTAGATGCATCTAGTGACAGTGGAGGGAACTTCTGGCACTGTAGTTTCTAGATTGTTCTTGAGTCTGTCCTGGGAGGAGTGGGGGAGGTTTGGGAAGAGTAGATGAGGATGAGGAGTTGTTCAGATGCACCTTTTAAAGCAGGGCCATGAAGTTAGGGCGAGCTGAGTTCTGGAGAATGGTTTTCAAAGAAAGTTCTAGAATGATGCTTTTCAAAGAGAAGCCTGAGACTGGCTGCCTTAGTTTTCTAGTGCTACCATAAGAGGGTGGCTTTGTTGCAGTTATTATAAGTGTTGTCAAGTAGGGTCAGACTCATAGCAATTCTGCGTAAGGTTTCCAAGAAGTGGCTGGTGGATTTTAACCACCAAGCCTTCTGGTTAGCAGTCCTGTGTTGGAGGGCATTTGTTGTTGTTAATTGCCGTCAAGTTAGTTCTGACCCATAGCCACCCTGTACAGGGTTTCCAAGGAGCGGCTGGTGAGCTTGAATCGCTGACTTTGCAGTTCAAACGGCTTTGCAGTCTGGCGCGTTAACCCACAGCACCACACTAGGACTCCTCACAGTTTAAAAGGCTAGAAGTCTGAATTCAGAGCAGCACTAGCTTCGGGGGAAGACTTTCTCTCTCTCTGTGTCAGGGGATGGCTTTCTCTCTGTGTGTGTGAGCCCCTGGAGGCAAATCCTTGTCTCTTCTACTTCTGTTTGCTGGTGCTTTGGAACTCTCCCTGTGGCTTGTTTAATCTCCTTTAGTAACGTAGTGGTTACGAGTGGGGCTGCCAATCTCAAGGTTAGCAGTTCGAAACTACCAGCTGTTCCTCAGGAGAAAGACGAGGCTTTCTGCTCCCGTAAAGATTTATAGCCTCGGAAACCCTGTGCAGGGTCACTATGAGTTGGAATCGACTCCACGGTACTTAACAATATAGCTCAACAGAGACTGATTTAAAATATGCCCTGCACTACGAATCCTGTCTTATTAACATAGCAAAGACAGTTCATTTCCATATACCTGTGGGATTAAAGCCACAGGTATAAATAACCCAAACCAATCCCACTGTCCTCGAGTTGATTCCAACTCTTGGCAACCCTTGATGGATAGAGTAGAACTGCCCCATAGGGTTTCCAAGGCTATAAAACATTTAAAGTTATTATTGAATTTTTAACTTTTGATTGTAAATTGAGTAAAGGTTTACTTTGCTTCACTACAGCGATTTCAATCCCCTCCGTGTACCAACCGTTAACAACATTTACCTCTATTCACTTTAACTATTGCATCCCTCCCTGTATCTCTGGCTGCCTTCATCTTTCCTCTGCCAGTCTCCTCTTGTTATCTATTGCCTGCACCATCAACCCTGTTAACATGACTCTACACTCTAACCCATGAATAATTTTCCTTTTCCTCTCCCTCCCCCTCACAACCAGCACTGATTATTTCTTTTATAAACGAAAACCTTTTCTTAACTTTTTACAACATTGGTCTCATGCAGTAGTTGTCCTTTTGTGATAGACTTCATTTCACTCAATATTGTAGTGGTTACGAATCAGGCTGCTAACCTCAGGGTCCACAGTTTGAAACTACCAGCTGTTCCGTGGGAGAAAGATGAGGCTTTCTGCTCCTGTAAAGATTTACAGCCTCAGAAACCCTATACAGGGTCGCTGTGAGTTGGAACCAAGTCCGTGGCACATAACCACCACCTTAATGTCCTCCAGGTTCATCTATGTTGTGAGGTGTTCTGCAGATTCACCATTATTCTTCAGTGTTGCATAATATTCCATTATGTGTATGTACCAAATTCTTGATGGAC
>NW_006408643.1:5909075-5918308 GCF_000296735.1 Chrysochloris asiatica | reverse complement strand
TTTTTCTCTGACCCTCCACCTTACCCAGCATGACATCCTTCTCCAGCGACAAATGAAAGTCCTAGTCGCAGGACTTACACTTAGGAGGAGACATAATTCAATTCATAGCATTGATCTTGGGATGAGAGAAGGAGGTTACTCCATTTCAGCACAATTGATCATTTGGGGCTAGCTCATTCTTTGTTCTAGAAGTACATACTGTCCTGTGTATTGTAAGCTCAGTACTCCTCCTCAGCTGTGACAAATAAAAATATCTACAGATACTTCCAATGTACCCAGGGAGGCAAAGTTGTTCCCAGTTAAAAACTCTTGATCTAGGATGTATACCATCTTTTTCAAGTAGCTGAGTTTTCTTTTTTAATAGCAAGACTTTCTCAAGGAAGAAAGCTGAGTGCTTTCGTTTACATCATGACACGAGGCCTTTATCTCACCATGGATTGGCTTCTCAAGTAGCATTGTTCTAGAGCGAGAGGTTCTAGAAATACGCAGACATAGTTGGAGAGAGGTCCCAGAAGGATGGGACAGGATAGGGTGTTAGATCTGCAGGAAATCTGAGACCTCTGCTTGTACATTAGCAAGAGCATGTTCTGGAACAAGATGTTTTCTTGGCTGACCTTCTGGTCACATGGGGCTGTCTGAAGCGGTTCCTCTAGAGGAGTACTTTTTTTTTTAATGTTTTATTGGGAATTATGTGATAGTTTACATGGGAGAACATTAGTTTTACATTCATCCTATCGTATATCATTTCATTGCCGTGGTTACAATCCCCTCCACGCATCATCAACCAACCAAAGGGTATATATCTCTCCACGTTATCATCTCTGCCTTAGAGGAGTTCTTTTTTTAAAAAGAGGGAAGATTGCATTTGGGGGAAGCATTCTGGGTGAGATAGAATTGGCATTGTGGTTCTAGACCCATTCTATTATCATGGCTCATTCTGGATGTCTGGACTAGTTTTCTGGGGGCAGGAATTGTGGATTCTCACCAGGATCTTTGAAGATGTGCCCCAAGGACAAAAAGGAGGTCTTTGAAAGAGAAGGTTCTAGAAAGACATAAATGTGTTTACAAAGATGGAGATCCATCCAGAACACATCCCTCCTTCTGTCTCCTCCAGATATGATTGGTCAGCGGAGCAGGGGCAGCAAGTGCCCCATGGAAGCAAAGGTGACCAGTGGGAGGGAGACCCTTCGTCTTCGTTCTGGGGGGGGCGCCACAGTGGAGGAAGTGGTAAGTAAAAGAGAGGGGTCTTCCGGGACTCTGGTATCTAGAACTCTCCTGCTACTGACTCAGGGTGGGTTAGAACTCGGGTAAGACCCTGTCCTCTGAGCTTCATTTTCCTGCCTGCAAAATGGATCCTCCTTGTGAGACAGGACGATCATGGTGGACCTTCTTTGGGCTGATGGGAGGTCCCAATGTTCTCTTACCTAAGGGGTGAGGGGAACCAGGGAGGGTTCTGACCCCTACTTTATTCCCTGCTCCCCTAGCCCAGTGAATTTGAGGAAGAGGCATCCCGCAAGGTTGATGACTTGCTGGAGAGTTACATGGGCATTCGGGATCCCGAGCTGGGTAAGGGGCCAGGGTAAGCTGGGTGGACCCTGGAGGGAGGGCAGTCCATGGGAAGGAGGGAGGGGTCCCAGTGAAGTTTGGGCCTGGGGAGTACCCTCACCCTCTTCTCCTTCCCCTCCCACTCTGCCTCAGCGGCCACCATGGTGGAAACTTCCAAGAAGACAGTGAGTGTTCAGGAGTTTGCACGTCATTTAGACTCCGTCTTGGGAGAATTCGCCTTCCCGGACGAGTTTGTGGTGGAGGTGTGGGCCGCCATCGGGGAGGCCAAGGAGGTCTGTGGCTAGCCTGCCCTGGGGGTGAGTGCAGCCCCAGCCCAGGGCCCAGCCCCCTGCCCCAGGCCTCCCAGTCAGCTCCTAAAGCCCAGCCCTGCTCCAGAACCCAGTCCAGATGTGAGACCCAGCCCTGCTCCAGAAGCCAGTCTAGATCCAAGACACAGTACTGTTCTAGAAACCAGTCTAGTTCTGAGACCCAACCCAGCTCCAGAACTCAACCCGGTTTTAAAACCCAGCCCTCGTCTAGAATCCAGGACAACTCTGAGGTTAAACCCAGCTCTGAGACCAAGCCCAGACTTGAGGCCAAGCCATGCTCTAGAGCCCAAGCCAGCTTTGAGACCAGGTCTAGCTCTGAGACTAGGCCTGGTTCTAGATCCCAAGCCAGCTCTGAGCCTAAACTGATCTCTCAAATCCAGTCAAGCTCTGACATCAAGTCAAGTTTTGGAACCCAGACTAGTTTTAAGACCCAGCCAAGCTCTGAGACTGATTCCAGTTCTGAAACTCAGCCCATCTCTAAGAAAAAACCCTGCCATAAAACTCAATCCAACTCTGGAACTCAAGACCGCTCTTTGACACAACTGAACTTGGACATCAGCTCAGGAACGCCTCTTACTTCTAGAACCCAGGTGAGATTCAAGAAGCATCCCAGTTCTAGGACCCAAGTCAACTCAGGGTCCAAAGACAGCTCTCAAACACAACTCTACTCAAAACCTCAAACCAGCTCCGGAACCCAGATCTGCTTGGCAGCCCAGTCCAGATCCAAATCCCAGCCGAGCTCTAAAACCCAACTTCACACAAGTAGCCAGCCCTATCCTGGGGTCCAGTCCAGCTCCAGTGATGAGTCTGTTTCTGAGACTGAGCCCAGCTCTAGAACCCCGCCTGGTGCTATATCTAGGCCCACCTCCAGAATTCAGATCAGCTCTGAAACTCCATCCATTTCTGAAGCAAGACCTCTCTCCAGAACTCAGCTTAACACTGAGCCCCATTCTTCCTGCAAAACACAAGTCAGTTCTAGAACACATTCCAGTTCTGGGACCCAGACCAACTTCAAAGCTTGGCCTAGCTGTAGAACTCAGTCCAGCTCCAGAGATTTATCCAGCTTTGAAGCTCAGCTCAGTCCCGGAATCCAGACTGGCTCAGAAACCTCATCCAACTCCAAAACCTACTCAATTGCTGAGAGCCAGCCAAGTTCCACGGTTCCACCCCACTCTGGAATTCAGTCTGGTCCTGGGATTCTGACCAGTGCAGAGACAGAGTTAAGCTTCGCCACCCTGCCCAGCTCTGAAAGCAGACCCAACCCCAGAGTCCAGCCCCACTCAGGAGCTCAACCAATCTCTGGGGCTCAGGTAGTCTCTAAAACACTGCCAAGTTCTAGATACCAGCTCCAGGCCATACCCCAAGCCGGATCAGATATTCCATCGGACTCTGGGATGCAGACCAGCTCTGGAACTCAGCCCAGCTCAGAGACCCAACTCAGCTCTAGAACGCAGCCCAGCTCTGGAACACAGGCCAGCCTGGGGACCCAGATAACTTCAAGAATGCAGCCCAGTTCTAGAATCCAGTTTAGCTCTAAAACCCAGCCCAACTCTGGAACTCAGTTCAGCTCCAAAATCCAGCCTAGCTCCGGAACTCAGCTCAGTTCTAGAATTCAGTTCAGCTCTGGGACCAAGCCTAGCTTTGAGACCAAGCCCAGCTCTGGGACCCAACTCAGCTCTGGGTCCCAGCCCAATGCTAAGATCCCATCCAGCAGTTCTGGAACCCAAACCAGCACTGAAACTCATCTCAACTCCAGAACCCAGCCGAGCTCTGGAACACAGCTCAGCTCTGGGACCCAACTTAGCTCTAAAACCCAGTTCAGTTCTAGAATTCAGTTCAGCTCTGAGTCCCAGCCAAGTTCTGAGACCCCATCCAAATCTGGAATTCAGCCCAGCATTGGAACTCAGCTCAGCTCCAGAACCCAGCCCAGCTCTGGAACAAGCTGCAAAAGCCAGCCCAGCTCCAGAGCCCAGTTCAGTTCTAGAATTCAGTTCAGCTCTGAGACCCAGCTAGACTCTGGGACCCAGCTCAACTTTGAAGTCCAGCCTAGCTCTGGGACCCAGCCCAGATCTGAAACCCAGCCCAGCTCCAGAGCCCAGTTCAGTTCTAGAATTCAGTTCAGCTCTGATACCCAACCAGACTCTGGAACCCAGCTGGACTTTGAAGTCCAGCCCAGTCCAAGAATGCAGTCTGGACTTGGAGCCCTCCTGAATTCCAGAACCCAGTCTTTTTCTGGAACTCAACCAAGCTCCACGACCCAGAGCAGCTCAAGAATCCAGCTCCGCTCCAGAAATGACGTCTGTCCACAGACCCCTGGTGTTGACTCTAACATACAGCCTGATCCTAAGCCCCCAATGCAATTTCAGCCCCCAAGTCCACCTCCAAGAGCTCCAACTCCAGCCCCCAGCAAAGTCCCAAGGCCTCTGCCTCAGCCCCATGATCTGGTACATGGAACCCAGGCCAGCCCAGGCCCAGCCCAATGCCCACCAGCTTTCCCCTTGACCCCAAAGCCACAGGTCTCCTCCACCCTCCAGAAGCCAGCCCTATCCCCTAAGCCCCAGTTGGGACCCCAGAAGTCCACCCCATCTGCTGTATCTGTCACACCTGGTCCTGTTCCCAGGGACCCCCTGAGTCCCCAGTCCCCCAAACCCCCAGCTCAGGGACCACGTCTCTCCTCAAAGTCTCAAGAGTCAGGACTTCAGAGCTCAAGCCCCCTCCCCTGCCATGGCAGACCATAGTGGGTGTGACATGATTTGGCCTCCTTAGAGAAGTGGCCCCCATTCTCCTCCTGACCCTTCCAACTTGGGTCCCCCAGAAGTAAATGACCTAATTTCTCCAGTGAGCAAGGGAAGGGTAGAAACAGGGAGTTTGGTTTCATCTGGGCTCAGCCCTGAATGGTGTAAATGGATCCCAGGTCTGTGGAGGAGCAAAGTGGGGGAGGGTGGGTGGGTGGAGGCTGGGCGAAGGGGGACAAGAATCAACTCCTCCCTCATGTACCTTGAGGGCTGGTGGTAAATAAAGGCACCTCCCACTCTTGAAGCCAATGTGTCCTTTCTGGGGGACTTGGGGGACAGGGATGAGGAGATGGGGGCTGGGCGGAAAGATGTCACCATGTGCTTGGGGTGCGCTGTGGGATAAGCAATTGACTGCTAATCGCAAAGTCAGTGGTTCAAATCCACCAGCAGCTCCTTGGAAACCCTCAACGGCAGTTACCAACAACAATGTGCCTGGCATTTTATTAAATGTCACGTATGGGCAAGCTGGTGGTCTGAACACATCCGTTGTTCAGTAGAGAAACTCAGCCATCCATCCATCCTGTCAATATTTATTTATTGAGCACCTACTATGTGCCAGTCACATTATTAAACGCCACATGTGTGCAAGCTCATGGTCTGAACATGCTCAATACAAATTCAATCATCTGTCCATTTGGTCAATATTGAGCACCTACTATGTGCCAGTCACATTATTAAACTCCACATGTGTGCAAGCTCATGGTCTGAACATGCTCAATACAAATTCAATCATCTGTCCATTTGGTCAATATTGAGCACCTACTATGTGTCAGGTGCTGTTCAAGGCATTGGGTCATTTGAAATACTGTGATGTGAATGGACGCGTGAACAAGAAACTTCTGAGGAACGTGACCTCACAGATAACCCTCCCTCTCTTTTTCTCAACTGCAAAATGGGTTTAATCATATGTCCTACTGCTCTTGAGTCAATTCTGACTCATGTTGTTGTTGTTAGGTGCCATCGAGTCTCCTAGCGACACTTTTGGTCACAATAGCACCAAACCCTGTCCGGTCCTGCTTCATCCTCACAATTGTTATGTCCGACCCCATTGTTGCAGCCACGGTGTCAATCCATCTTGTTGGGGGTCTTCCTCTTTTTTGCTGACCCTCTATTTTCCCAAGCTTGATGCCTTTCTCTAGGGACTGGTCCCTCCTGACAACATGTCCAAAGTACAAGAGGTAAAGTCTCACCTTCCTGGCTTCTAAGGAACATTCTGGCTGTACTTCTTCAAACACAGATTTGTTTGTTTTTCTGGCAGCCCATGGTACTTTCAATAGTCTTTGTCAACCCCATAATTCAAATGCATCAATTCTCCTGAGGTTTCCTTGTTCATTGTCTAAATTTCACAAGAATTTTAGGCGACTGAAAATACCATGGCTTGGGTCAGGCGCGCCTTAGTCCTCAAACTGACATCTTTGCTCTTTAACACTTTAAAGACGTCTTGTGCAGCAGATTTCCCTAATGCAATACGTCATTTGATTCCTTGACCGCTGCTTCCATGGGTGTTGATTATGGATCCAAGCAAAATGAAGCTTTAAACAACTTCAATCTCTTCTCCATGAATCATTATGTTATTGGTTGCTCTCCTGTGAGGATTTTTGTTTTCCTTACATTGAGATGCAATCCATACTGAAGGCTGTGCTCTTTGATCTTCATCAGTAATTATTTCAAGTCCTCTTCACTTCCAGCAAGCAAGGATGTGTCATCTGCATATTGCAGGTTGTTTGTTTCCAGCTTCTTCGATGATGATTTGCTCAGCATACAGATTGAATAGATATGGTGAAAGATACAACCCTGGTGCACACCATTCCACATTTTAAACCATTCAGTGTCCCCTTGTCCTGTTCAAATAACTGCCTCTTGGTTTATGTACATGTGACTCTTGAGCATAATTAATCTGGGACATTAATTCTTTGCAATGTTATTCATATTTTGTTATGATCCACACAGTCGAAAGTCTTTGCCTAGCCAATAAAGCACAAATAAACATCTTTCTGGTATTCTGTGCTTTCAGCCAAGCTCCATCTGACGTCAGCAATGACGTCCCTCGTTCCACAATGCCTTCTGAATTCCCCTTGAATGTCTGGCATTTTCCTTTCAATGTACTGCCGCAAAGAATTATCGTCAACAAAATTTTATTTGCTTGTTGTTATTGTTAGGTGCCATCGAGTGGGCACCGACTCATAGCGACCTTATGCACAGCAGAACGAAACAATGTCCGATCCTGGGCCAACCTCATTGCCACCTGGCCGATCCATCTCGTTGGGGGTCTCCCTCTTTTTCTCGGACCCTCCATCTTACCAAACATGATCTCCTTCTCCAGCAACTGGTCCCTCATGACAATATGGCCGAAGTATGAGAGACGAAGTTTGGCCATCTTGGTCTCTAAGGAGCACTCTGGCTGCACTTCTTCCTAAACAATCTATTGGTTCTCATATTACTTGCATGTGATATTAACGATGGTGATATTAACGATGTTGTTGTTGTTGTTAAGTGCCATCGAGTCGGGTCCGACCCATAGCGACCCTGTACAGGGTTTCCGAGGGTGTAAATCTTTACGGGAGTAGAAAGCCTCATCTTTCTCCCGCGGAGCGGCTGGTAGTTTCGAACCGCTGACCTTAAGGTTCGCAGCCCGATTCGTAACCACTACGCTACCAGAGCTCCTAGGCTATTAACGATACTGGTTGATTATTTCTGTCTTTTGGTGAGTCACCTCTCTTTGAAAGTAGCACAAATATGGATCTTTTCCAATCTGTTGGAAAGCAGGTGGCTGTTTTCCAAATTTCTTGGCACAGATGGTCAATTTCTCCAGTGCCACATCAGTTTGCTGAAACATTTCAGTTTGTATTCCATCAATTCCTGGAGCCTTGTTCTTCGCCTTTCAGTGCAGCTGAACTTCTTCCTTCATTCCTATGGGTTCTTGATCACACGGCACCTCTTGAAATGGTTGAACATTGACGGATTCTTTTTGGTACAGAGATTCTTTCCATCTTCTTTTGATGCTTCCTGGGTCTTCCAATATTTTGCTCATGGGTTTTGTGGTTGCTGTTAATGCTGTCAAGTCGATTCCCTTTCATAGTGACCCTGCAAAAGGTTTCTAAGGAGTGGCTGGTGGGTTTGAACCACCAACCTTGTGATTAGCAGTCCATTGCTTATCCTGCAGCACGACACCGGGACTTCTATTCCCATGTTGTTGTTGTTGTTAGGTGCCATAGCATCCTTCAATATTGCAACGTGAGGCTTGATTTTTGTCTTCAGTTCCCTCAGCTTGAGAAATGCTGAGCATGTTCTTCCCTTTTGGTTTTCTAACTCCGGGTCTTTGCACATTTCATTATCATGCTTGACTGTCTTCTCGAGCTGCCCTACAAAATTTTCTGTTCAGCTCTTTCGCTTCACAATTTCTTCCAGTTACTTTAACTTCTCTACATTCAGAGTTAAGTTTCAGAGTCTCTTCTGATAGCCTTTTTGGTTTTTTCTTTCTTTCCTGTCTTTTTAATGATCTTTTGTTTTCTTCGTGTATGAAGTTCTTGATGTCATCCCACAACTCCTATGGACTTCGGGCATTTGTGTCTAAAATATAAAATCTGTTCTTGAGATAGTCTCTAAATTATTAGAATAGATTCAAGCTCATATTTTGGCTCTTGGGGACTTGCTTTAATTTTCTTCACTTTCAGCTGGAACTTGCATCTGAACAATTGATGGTCTGGTCCACAGTCTGCTCCTGGCCTGGTTTTGGCTGATGATGTTGAGCGTTTTCATCTTCTCTTTCCACAGATGTAATCAGTTTGATTTCTGTTTGTTCCATCCTGTGAGGTCTATGTGTACAGTTACTGCCTACGTTGCACTAAATAAGCCATTTGTTTTACAAAGTTCTACCTGTGATCTATCTATGGCATCATTTCTATCACCAAGGCCATATTTTCCAACTACTGAGCCTTCCTGTTTTTTCCCAACCTTTGCATTCCAATCACCAGTAATTACCAATTCTTCTTCATATATTTTTTTCACTGTAAATCTTTTTATTTATATTAACATTTAAATAACACACAAGTCATAGTGTTGTTGTTGTTAGGTGCCGTTGAGTTGATACCCACTCAAAGTGACCCTGTGCACAGCAGAATAAAACACGGCCCAATCCTGTGATGGTAGGTTTCCAACTGCTGACCTTGCGGTTCTCAGCCCAATTCATAACCACTGGGTAGGAACCGACTTGACGGCACTTAACAACAACAACAACAATCCTCTGCTCACCTCACAATTGTTGTTAAGCTTGAACTCATTGCTGCTGCCACTGTGCCAACCCATCTTTTCTCGGTTGTCTTCTTTTACGTTGACCCCCTAGTACTTAGTACCTCTCCAGGGACTGATCCCTCCTGATCATATGTCCCAAGTAGGAGAGATCAAGTCTCGCCACCCTGGCTTCTAGGAAGTATTCTGACTGCACTGCTTCCAACACAGATTTGTTTGTTCAAATACGTCTATTCTCCTTCTATCTTCCTTATTCATTGTCCAGCTTTCACATGCATGTGTTGTTGTTATGTGCTGTGGAGTTGGTTCCGACTCA
>NW_006408643.1:5870839-5906362 GCF_000296735.1 Chrysochloris asiatica | reverse complement strand
TAAATGTTGTTTATTTCAAATAGCCTAATCAAATACGTCGTTTGATTTCTTGACTGCTATTAAAGTGGTCCCATATTGGCTGTTGATCCGAGCAAAATGAAGTCTTTGACAACCTCACTCTTTCCTTCATTTATATGAATGTTATTTATTGGTCCAGTGGTGAGAATTTTTGTTTTCTTTACATTGAGGTGCAATCCATACTGAAGGCTGTAGTCTTTGATCTTCTTCAGTAAGTATTTTAAGTTCTCTTCACTTTCAGCAAGCAAGATTGTATCATCTGCATATCACAGGTTGTTAATGAGTCTTCCTCAAATCCTAGTGCCATGTTTTTCTCCTTGTAATCAGTTTATGTGCTCAGCATGCAGATTGAGTAAGTATGGTGAAGGAATACAACGCTGGTGCACACCTTTCCTAATTTTAAACCATTCGGTGTTTCCTTATTCTATTCAAACAAGTGCCTCTTACTTGGTCTGAAATTCTCCTAAATATTACCAAACCTATTAAGGCAATGAGTTACTGGACCTAGGGGCTCAGGACTCTAGTTTCAGGGGATGTCATGGTCCATTGGCACACCATAGTCCACAAAGACAATGTTCTTCATCCTACTTTGTTGAGTAGCGTCTGGGATCTTGAAAGCTCATGAGCGGCTGTCTAAGGTGCAGTTATTTGGTCTCTCCATGTATGGAAGAAAGGAGAGTGACGAGAATTGAAGAGACTGGGAATCAGTTAGTCCAGTAGACTCAAGGAACACGAGAACATCTGTCTCCATGACTCAGAGACCAGAAGAACTAGATGGTGCCCAGCTTCCTCTACCAACTGCTCTGAAAGGGATCACATTAGAATGTCCCTGATAGAGTGGGAGAAAATGTGGAGCAAAACTCAAAATTATCTTTAAAAAAGAAAAAGGAGACTGGTTTACGGGTCAGAAAGAGACTGGGGGGACCTGAGTCTATGGCCCTCTACCACCTTCCAGGCCTGGAAAGGAATTCACTCTCATGACCCAATCTTCAGCCAAGCAACATAGAGACTTACTGAGGGCAGGGGGAGGGGACGACAACACTAGTAATGTATGCTCACCATGGAATGGCCAATCATTCAAAAACAAAAGGGCAACATTTTCCTAACGAAGAAGTTGAGAAGGGATGGAAAGGTGGTGGAATGCAAATAAAAAATATTTTAAAAAAAAAGAGAGCGAGAGAGAAAAAAATTACCCTCCAAGGACTGCAGGAAGCTGCTTTAGTGGAAATCATGTGTCCCACCTAGGATCAACTGACACCCAATAGCTGAATGATGCTGAGGACAGAGGCTCCACCCCCTTGGCTCAGTTTGGGCATTTTAAAAGAATCTCTCAGTTCCAGAGCTTCCCCATAGGTCATCTGAGACTTCGGTGGTCTGTCAATCATAGCTCAAACCCTTCCTCTCAGGGATGACTTGTCTCCATGCTTTACAGCTACTGTTCCCAGAAATGTTTGTTGTTAGGTACAATCGAGTTGGTTCAGATTCAAGTAAAACAGTAAGAAACACTGTCTCATCTGGGCCATCCTCACAATTGTTATATTTCAACCCATTGGTGCAGCCACTGTGTCCAGCCATCTTCCTGTTATTTGCTGACCATCCACTTTACTAAGTATGATGTCCTTTTTCAGGGACTGGTCCCTCCTGATAACAGGCCCAAAGTATGTGAGAGGAAGTCTCTCCATCCTCATCTCCAAGGAGAACTCTGAGATAGATTTGTTCATACTTCTGGTAATCCATGATGCTTTCAATATTCTTCGCTAATCCCATAATTCAAAGGCATCAATTCCTCTTCAGTCTTTTTTATTTATTGTCCAGTTCTCTTATGAATATAAGGCAACTGAAAATACCATCCATCACTTGGGTCAGGTGCAGCTTAGCTCTCAAAGTAACATTTCTGCTTTTTAAAGAGTTCTTTGGCAGCAGATTTGCGTGGTTTCCTGCATCACAGTGACACACAAGCCACCACAGACTGACAGATGACTGGTGTTCCCTTTATTGGGTTTTCGAGACTAAACATCTTTAAGGGAACAGAAAGCCTCATCTTTCTTTCTCGGTGCAGCTGGTGGTGAGTTTGAATGACCAAGCTTGTGGTTAGCAGCCTAAGCTAACTCGCAGTGCCACTACGGCTCCTTTTAATCATATGAGGGGCTTCATTCAAATAGTTTGTGGGAAATTTTCATTATCTTTTCATTCCATTTTTCCACAATTTTTTTTTTTGTAGAACTTCCTCCTCGTAAAGGCTATTGGGAGAATTCAGAAGCCAGGACTTGGAAAGCGTTCAGAAAACACTTAGTAACTGAGGCTGGGAGGAGGGTGGGAGAAGATCGTCCCCTAAACCCCATCCTTCCGCTCCTTCCTCAACTCCTTGAATCGTCTCTCAGCTGTGCTGTGTGAACAGCAATCCTCCAAATTTGAAAACTTTGGGATCAAAAGCTGCGGGCAGAAGTATATTTTGGCATGAGATGGAAGGGAGGGAGGGATGTCCACCACGTTCATGTTCAGTTTTTTCTAGACAGCCTTCTCAGATCAGGGTTTTGAGAGTCAACTATACCCCAGGAGGGAGGTTGTTTCTTCTTTAGGGGGGTTTCTTGAAGGTTAAGACTTCGCTAGCTCAGAGTCTTAACCAAACCAAAACCATTCTTGAATGGATTCGAACTCCTAGCCACCCTATAGGACAGAACAGAATGCCCCCTTAGGGGGCAGTGTTCAAGGCTGGTGTGGCACTGTGGGTTAATGCGCTGGATTGTGTTGTCAGTTTGAATTGCAAGGTCAGTGGTTCAAGCTCACCAGCCGCTCCTCAGAAACCCTACACAGGGTCACTATGAGTCAGAACCAACTCCACCACACTTAACAACAACAATAACTATCTTGAAGGGAGCAAACGGCCACATTTTCCTCCCATGGAGGGCTGGTGGGTTCCAACCATTGACTTTCGGGGTTAGCAGCTGAGCTTATAAGCCTAGTACCTTAGAGCTCCTTACCCTGAGACTTAGGAATTGAATTTTCTCTAGAACTTTCCCCTCACACCCTTTCTGGGGTTTCGAGGAACAGAGAGATGAGAGGGGGTCTCAGCAAAGAAAAGTGAGGCTTGGAGTGAAGAGGGAGGAAACTCAGAATAGGGGGACTGAGAAAGGAGAGTGGCTTTGGAGAGGGGGGAATCAGGGAGGAGTTGGGGTCCCGAGGTCTGTTTGCTGCTCACTCCAATAGTGGCCCCACTAGGGAGGTATAGGGGGTGCAGGTTTTCAGAAGGATGACACCAGAATGATTGTCTATAAAATTGTTTTAGCAGAAATTTATTATTTTTTATAAAAAGATCCCTGAAGTTAGTTATAACAACAAAAGTGTTTTTTCGTAAGCCCAGCTTACATGTCTCAGTATACCTACAAGGCTAAATCCTATGCTTCCTGACTTTCTGAACCCTCCAACATATCCCTGTCAGAACTCTCTTTGTTACCCAATTACACAGTTTCATCCGCACACGCTCCTGTTTCTGTTGCTGATGGTGATGGATTTTCTGGTGTTTTAGTTACAATAGTGTGGCAATTAGTATTTGTGAACTACATCAATAACTTTTTTTTTTGGAGAACCAAGTCATAATTAAAGGAAAAGAAGGAGAAAAACAAAAGAAAAGGCCTCTGCTCACTTGCTACTAATGTAAGTAACATTGTTGCAATTCAGTGTAGAGAGATTTGACAAAAACAATTTTGTTGTTAGTATTCACATCATCTAAGAAATAGTACATTGAAGCAATTTACAATTACACTGATCACATTCTATCCTATGGCTAAAACTGATAATACACATTATTGAGGGTTCTGTACATTTTGGTTGTAGTTGAGGTCCCTGAGGGGATAAAGCCATGAGTCACCACCTCCGGTGACACCCACCCCAGGGATGTCACTGTATCCTCAGCACCCCCTGCCCACTCCTGCCACATCAGGGAGAACTGAGAGGTTAATGGGAGGCACACAGGTAGAGTCACTCTATCTGGGTGTCCTTTGGAGTAACCCCAATGTCCACCCACCAATTCTACTGCAGCATGGGTCCCCTGGCGAGCTGGGGCTGGAGTGAGAGTGACCTGGGCCGGGCACTGAGGCGAGGCTGCAGCCGCCGGAGCACCGCCCGGCGGAAGAGGATGTATACCCAGGGGTCCAAGATCTGGTTCCAGGTGGCCACACGCAGGTAGATGAGGAGTTGCTTCTCAGTGGCTCGGGGCAGCTGTCCAGTGGGGCTAATGGTGGGTGGGGTCCGCAACACTGTCTGAGCAATGAAGACCTGCCGAGAGATTGTGGTTAGCCAGGGGTCAGCCTGCCCCTTTCCTGGCCAAGTCAGGTTGTCCCCAGAGTGAGTGTTACTGCCTTTCTGTGCGGCATCAGGAGAATTGTCTGATCTCTCTGACTTTCAGCTGACATGTGCCTAAAAGAGGAGATTCCTTGGAAATCTCCAACCAAATATACGCCTTGAAAGACAAGCCACATACAATAGTGAATAATTGCTATCAGGACTGACTGTGAGGGTCGGAAATGCAAAGGTAGATGCTTTGTAACAAAAGGAGGGGAGTGATTGATTTTGCAGTCCAGGATGGAGGTCCCTGGGGCCATCAAGTGAGAAGAGTGGAGTGTGGGACCCTACCCAGAGAATCAGTGACACCAGATATGGAGGCAGAGATGATGACTTGGACAGATAGAGCGGCTGGGGACACTGAACTCAGGGAGGGAGAGGGGCTGTGTGCTGACAGCCAGGGGGGCCGGCCTGTGGGGTGTACCCTTTGGTTGTTTGATGTTGCATGGAGGGGATTGTAATCATTGCAATGAAACGAAATACGATGGGTTGATTTTAAACTTGTTTTTTTCCCTTTTAACCCCCCTTATTTCCCATTAAAACTTTAAAAACGAAACAAGCCACAGACTAGCTAACTGCTAAAGAATGTCTGTCTTGAGCAGTGTGCTCTTTTAAGAGCTCTTAATGGGGTCAAATTGACAACGGTAACTCTTAGTTCATGTTAACTGGGGAGGACCAAGTCAAAGAAGGAGGTGATTGAGAATGATTGTCCAACTAAAGGAACGTCATCAATGTCCCTGAATTGTACATGAACAAATTGTTGAACTGGTGCATGATCTGATGTGCATATTCTCAACAGCAACAAAAATAAAATAGATTAAAAAAAGAACACACTCCTCTTGCTCTTCTCTTGAAATGACTAAACATGATGATATCACTGTTCAAAACAAACAAAAAAACAACCTAAATTCCAAACTTGATTTCACGGTGAGCCCTAGTGTTACGGAACTGCGCTCCCTAGGGTTCTCAAGGGTCTTTACAGAAGCAGATTGCCAGGTCTTTCTTCCGAGGTGCAGCTGGATGGATTCAAATCACCAAGTTTTCAGTGAGTAGCTGAGCACACACTGTGTCATCCACAGACCTTAAGAATGATCAATGCTGTCACTATTATACCTGGTAGGTTCGTTTATTTTCTTTAAAAACATTTGTGTGTGTTTTTTCTTCACGTACTGGGGTGATGTTGGAGACACATGGGTGGCCAAGAAAGAAGCAGCTGTCATCACAGACCCACAAGTCAGTCAGGGAGATGGACATGTGACCAGGTTGTCACAGTCCAGGTGAGTGGAGCTGCGAAGGAAGCAACTGGAGTCAACCAGCCGAGTTTGGAGGGAGAGTCAGTGACTTTTCTTCTGAGAGTCACAGGGAGCCACATTGTTGTTAGGTACCACTGAGTCAGTTCAGACTCATAAGGGCCCCATGGACAAAAGAACAATACATTGCCCAGTCCTGCGCCACCCCCCAGATCGTTGCTCTGTTTGAGCCCACTGTTGTAGCCACTGTACCAACCCGTCTCATTGGGGGTCTTCCCCTTTTTCTGTTTACCCTCTACTTTACCAAGCATAATGTCTTTCTCCAGGGGCTCCCGGACGACACGACCAAATATGTGAGATGAAATCTTGCCATCTTTGCTTCTAAGGAGCAGAAATTCTGGCTGTACTTCCAAGACACGTTTATTTGTTCTTCTGGTAGCCCATGGTACTGTTAATATTCTCCTCCAACACCATAATTCAAATGCATCAATTCTTCTACTGTCTTCCTTATTCACTGTCCAGCTTTCACATGCATATGAGGTGATTGAAAATATCATGGCTTGGGTGGGGCACATCTGAGCCTTCCATGTGACAACTTTGCTCTTTAAAGAGGTCTTGTGCAGATTTGTCCAGTGCAATAATACATAACTTGATTTGACTGTTACTTTCATGGGTGTTGATCATGGATCAAATTAAAATGAAATCCTTGACAACTTCATTCTTTTCTCAGATTATCAAGAATGTTGTTCATTGATCCAGTAGAGTTATGGGAGAATCAGGTTGGTTTACCACCTGTTTTTTGTTTCGTATTTTCTTGCTAAGAATGTTCTTACATTTTTTAAAAGAGTTGGAGAGAACTGCAAATCAGCATAATTATTTTGTGACCCATGAAAATGACACGAATTCAACTTTCAGGGTGCGGAGACAAAGTTTCTCTTGCTGAAGGATAAGCACCGGACGGCTAACCTCGGGGTCGGCGGTTTAAACCCACCTGCTGCTCCCCGGAAACCCTACACAGGGTGGCTATGAGCCAGAATTAACGGCACTCAACACATCATAAAGTTTGGTTGGCACATGGCATTACTTCCTGGGAATCTCTGGAGATCGGCCGGCCAGCAAAGCCAAACGCATTTACTCTCTGCCCTTTATGGATAAGGACTGGTGACCTGTGTCCAGAGCAGGGCGGGGGTTCCATCTGATCTGGGGGTTGCAGGAAACTAAAGCCAGAGCATGGGAAAGGAGAAAGGGGCCCTGATGGCAAGGATGCGCATGCGCGAGTCTGCAGGGCAGCGGGATCAGGGATGAGTGAGCCTGGAGCATCCCTGCTTGTATACGGGGCGGTTGGTTATAGGATGGAGCTTCTGGCTGGGAAATGGGCTGCCGTCCTGTCCCTGGAAGTCCTTCCCAGACCCGGGCTCAGTCAGCCCACTGTCTGATTGATTCTTACTGTATAGGACAGAGTCAGATGGTTCCCTTAGGCTCTCTGAAACTGTAAATCTTTACGAGGACAGAATCATCGTTCTCCTGCGGGGCGGCTGGTGGATTTGAACTGCTGACTTTTTGGTTAGCAGCCTTGCACTTAACCCATTGCGCCACCAGAGATCCTATAGTGTCCGTGGTGTTTCCATATTCGTGTACTATTGTTATTTATTAAGTACGTGCCCTGGGCCAATCCAATCCATCCACTTACCCGCTATTTGTCTTCACCTGGTCCATCCTCAACACCGCTCACCCTCCCACTGTCCCTTACCCCCTATCGCCAAGGCAGTTCCCCTGATAGCTGCCAGAGGGCGTCGGTGAGCACCTCAGTCAGGCCAGTCCCTCCTCTGCCTGCAGCCCTCCAGGGCTCTTATGACCCTCAGGTCCACAGGGCTCTACCCACCCTGTCCCATTCCCTCTGTGCTCTCCTCTCCTCCCCTTTTCCTCTTGCTTACTATGCCCCAACCACAAGGAGCAGCTGGTAGGTTTAAACCACAGACCTGCAGGTTAGCAGTCCAGTGCTTATCCTAAAGCAAGGACTCGCCCTGCCTCAGGATCTTTGCACAGGCTGTTTCTTCTGCCTGCAATGCTCAAATTACCCACTGCTGGATAAGGCTACCACAGAGTCCCCCGGTGAACTCCTACACAGCTTTCAATGCCCCAGCTCAAAAACCCCCTCCTTAATGACCAGAACTACTACTATTATTACTCACCAGCAGTGGCATCCAGCAGACACTGCCCACCACCATGATGCCCATGAGCTGAACCATCATCTCGACCTCACAGTCCCGGGGACGCTGCTGGGCTGCCTCCCGCCCATGGTAGACATGGCACAGCGTGGCCACGCTGATGGTGTTGAGCAGAAATGACAGGCCGACAGAGAGGCTGCCGAGGAGCGCAAACAGCAGGCCAAAGGCCACGTCACCTGGCTCCCCACCCAGCGTGAGGAAGCACCAGGAGCCGGGGAACTGCACGGTGTAGCGACCCATGCCCAGCATTGGTAGCATGCCCAGGGCCAGCGCGGTGGCCCACACCAGCCCCACCGTGGCCCAGGCCCGGCGCTGTGAGGCTAGGGCCGGGCGTGAGAAGGGCCGCGTGATGCCCAGGTAACGCTCCGAGGCCATGGTGGCCCCCAGCAGCAGCGGGCACAGGCCGAAGAAGACCATGATAACACCCATGAAGTCGCAGAGGCGGCAGTTAGGGTCCACGACATGCCAGTTGAAGAGGGCGGCATGCTGGGATACCACAATGGCACCAGTGACCAGCAGCCCCAGGAAGTCGGTGAGCACCAAGCCACAGAGGAAGGTGAGGAAAGAGGAACGTGTGTGGGAGCTGCCTTGCCGAGCGCCAGCCAGCACGGTCAGGGCCAGCAGGTTGGAGGTCAGGCCCACCAGGCAGAAGGAGGCAGCAAACCAGGGTGAAGCGATCAGACGCCGCTCCTCCAGTGTGATGTTCATTGGACGGAAGCAGGGCCCCAGGGAGCTGTTGTTCGGCCACATGGTGCCAGAGCCGAGCAGAGAAAGTCACCACCAGCCCATCAGGAAGGAAGGACGAGCTGAAACTGCCTCAGGCACACCTGGGAGACAGAGAGAGGATTTACTGGGAATGTGATGAACTCCTACACATCCTTCAGTGCCCCTGCTCAAAATCCCCTCTTATAAGAAACCTTTCCTGGTTTGCATCAGTTTCCACTTGGGCTGTATTAGTACTACCAGTACTATGATTACTATGACTACTTCTTTTACTACTGAAGATCCCTGGTAGCATAGTGGATTACGCTTTGGGTTACTAACCGCAAGGTCAGCAGTTTGAATCCACCAAGTACTTCACTGGAAAGAGCTGAGGCTTTCTGCTCCCGTAAAGATTTACAGCCTCGGAAACCGTTAACGGACTCGCTATGAGTCCGAATCGACTCCATGGCACACCACCACCACATCTACTACTACTGTTGTTAAGACTCATAGCCTTGTCCAGACTCACAGCGACCCTGTATAGAGTTTCTCATGAGCAACTACCGCTACTGATGTCTCCAGTCTGTCTTGCTCCACAATCAGTTCCCTTCAGCTACTAGGACCAGGCTGATTGCCTCTAGGACCCCTAGAGGCCCCCTGAGGAGCCCTGGGTTTGAACTCCGGTCCTAGTGCTCATGGTATGGCCCCAGCCAAGTAATTTCGTCTCCTTGGGCTTCAGTTTTCCCATCTGTCAACCACCTAAATCCTTAGCAGAAGGCAGCATCTTCAGTCATTGTCAAATACGGCATGTCTGGTTCTAGGAGGTCAGCTGGCTGTCAACCAAAGGTAACGGGCTCCGGGGCAGCCACAAGGGGCAGGATTTTCCGAGAACGTCTTGGGAGGGGCATTGGTGCCTTAGGGAGACCCCAGGGAATGTTCACATCCTTCCTCAAACACGTTGGGATTGTGCGGGTTCCTTTTCCCCATTTGCGCGGACTGTAATTTGTAATGAGACAGAAACCCGAAAGCTCAGTTTTATTTTGGAACAAAAAACAAACAAACAAAATCCTTAATTCATTGGAGTGCTGGGCTCCCCAGGGATGGTTTATAAATGGCAGAGGGAGGGGACTTGTCCCCAGTGTGAGGTTGGAGGAGACATTTGACCCAGTCTGTGACTGTCAGTATGAATCAACTGCAACACGGAATCAAGGCCAGATGTGATGAAATGGGTTAAAAATGAAGCAAGATCATTCAATAAACAGCTCCAATGCCCGAGCAGCTCCAATGCCCAAAAAGGACACACCATGGAGGACCTAGTCCAAAGAGAGGCAGTGATCTGCGTTAGGTCACCCAGGGAGTCGGGGCTGCAGCCCAGCTGTCCTGCCTTTTGACCTGGGCACAAACCACAAGTCATCTTTGGGTCAGCAGAAGGGAACACGGTGAAGGTTAAAGTGGGAAGCAGGACTGGATGGGGCATTGAAGGCTATGTAGGAGTTTGCCAGAACCAAGCAGTAAAAGCTGATGGGCCTACTTTGATCTCCAGATTGCAAAGGGGGAAACCGAGGCACAGAGCAGTTAAAGAACGTGTCCAAGACCACCAAAGTCCAGCAGAAATTGATGTGAGGTTGGCTCTCAGGCTGAGCTAGCTTTAAATATGCATTTGTTGGTGCTGCCCTTGGGCCAATTCTGACACTCAACGACACACCTGTTACAGAGTAGAAATGTGTCATAGGATTCCTTTTGACTGTGGTCTTCAAAGAAACCAGCCACCACTGTGTCTGAGTAGAACTGCTCTCCATTGGGTTTTAGGGGCTGATTTCTTGCTAGTAAACTGCCAGGTCTTTCTTCCTTGGTGCCTTGGTGAGTTTGAACCACCTATCTTTAGGTGAGCTTGTTGTTGTTGTTAGGGGCCATCGAGTTGGTAACGACTCATAGCGAACCTATGTACAACAGAACGAAACAACGTCCGATCCTGGGTCAACCTCACTACTGTTGCCACACTTGAGTCCATCGATGCTGCCACCTGGCCAATCCATCTCATTGGGGGGTCTTTTCTCTGACCCTCCATCTTGCCAAACATGATATCCTTCTCCAGCGACTGGTCCCTCCTGACAATATGTCCGAGGTATGAGAGTCGAAGTTTGACCATCCTGGCCTCCTAGGAGCTCTCTGGCTGTACTTCTTCCAACACAGATCTGGTTGTTCTTTTGGCAGCCCATGGCACTTTCAATATTCTCCTCCAACACCATAACTCAAAGGCATCAATTCTTCTACGGTCTTCCTTATTCACTGTCCAGCTTTCGCATGCATATGAGGTTATTGAAAATACCATGGCCTGGGTCAGGTGCACCTTAGTCCTCAAGCTGACATCTTTGCTCTTCAACACTTTCAAAAGGTCTTGTGCAGCAGATTTGCCTAATGTAATGCATCGTCTGATTTCTTGACTGCTGCTTCCATGAGTGTTGATAGTTGATCCAAGAAGAATGAAGTCCTTGACAACTTCAATCTTTTCTCTGTTGATAAGAATATTGTTTATTGGTCCAGTGGTGAGGATTTTTGTTTTCTTTACATTGAGATGCAATCCATACCGAAGGCTGTGCTCTTTGAGCTTCATCAGTAAATGTTTCAAGTCCTCTTCACTTTCAGCAAGCAAGGTTGTATCATCTTCATATTGCAGGTTGTTAATAAGTCTTCCTCCAATCCTGATGCCATGTTTTTCTTCATAGAACCCAGCTTCTTGGATTATTTGCTCAGCATATAGGTTAAATAAGTATGGTGAAAGAATACAACCTTGTTGCACACCTTTCTTAATTTTAAACCATTCACTGTTCCCATGTTTTGTTCGAACAACTGCCTCTTGATCCATGTGCAGCCTTCCTCATGAACACAATTAAGTATTCAGTAATACTCATACTTCTCAATGTTGTCCATAGCTTGTCATGATCCACACAATCAAAAGCCTTTGCGTAGTCAATAAAGCACAGGTAAACATCCTTCTGGTAGTCTCTGCTTTCAGCCAAGATCCATCAGACATCAGCAATGATTTCCCTCATTCCACATCCTTTTCTGAATCCCTCTTGAATCTCTGGAAGTTCTCTGTCAATGTATGCTTGCAGCTGTTTCTGTATTACCTTTAGTAAAACTTTACTCGCATGGGATATCAAAGACATTGTCCAATGATTTACACATTCCGTTGGGTCACCTGTCTTTGAATGACCACAAATACAAGTGCAAATTATGCCACCCAGAGACTCTACCTGTTGTGAAGTTGTTATGAAATGCCATAGTTGGTTCCAACTCACAGCGGTCTTGTATAGGGTTTCCAAGGAGCATCTGGTGGGTTTAAACCACTGATTTGTGGTCCACAGTCCAGTGCTTATCCTACAGCGCCTACAAATATATATAAATGCTTAACCAGTCAGCTGGGAAGCAAGTGTAGTGGTTGTGGTTGTGGTGTGCCGTGGAGTCAGTTCAGACTCACAGAGACCTTGTGCAGGATTTCCGAGGCTATAAATCTCTGGTAGCGTAGTGGTTACGAATTGGGCTGCGAACCTTAAGGTCAGCGGTTCGAAACTACCAGGCACTCCGCAGGAGAAAGATGAGGCTTTCTGCTCCCATAAAGATTTACACCCTTGGAGACCCTGTACAGGGTCGCTATGAGTCAGAACGGACTCAATGGCACTTAACAACAACAACAACAAAATAAAGAAAGCCTTATCTTTCTCTGTCAGTGAGACTCATAGATTCAAACTGCTGACCTTGTGGTTAACAGCCCAACTCGTAACTTACTACGCTACCAGAGCTCCTTATGAAGAAATTTAGGAGTGATGGTTATGTGCCGTGGAGTCAGTTCTGACTCATAGTGACCCGGCATGGGGTTTCCTAGGCTGTAAATCTTTATGGGAGCAGAAAGCCTCCTCTTTCAACCTCAGAGTGACTGACAGATTCGAACTGCTGACTTTGTGGTTAGCAGCCCAGCTCATAATCCACTATGCTACCAAGGCTCTAAGAAGAAAGTTGTTGTTGTTAAGTACCATTGAGTCGATTCCAATCCATAGCGACCCTGTATAGGGTTTCCGAGGAGCAGCTGGTGAGCTCAAACTGCCGACCTTGCAGTTCAAACGGCTTTGCAGTCTGATGCATTAACCCACAGCGCCACACCAGGACTCTAAGAAGAAAGGAGAAGTGTCTAAAACATTGGTTATGCCCCTGCTCTGAGCCTCGTTTCCCTGCCTGTAAAAATGGTGTGAGGATAGAAAAAGGTTAATCCAGACTTTCGCATACAGTCCAGGTGTGATGCTTTGGGTTAATGTGCTCCACAGCAAGATTGGTTTGAACTGCAAGGTTAGCGGTTCAAGCTCACCAGCTGCTCCTCGGAAACCCTATACAAGGTTGCTATAAGTGGACGGCACTTCACCTAACAAGGCGCTCATTAGAGTCGGTTGGTGGACGGTGGCTGTGTGGAGCCAACCTTCACTCCTTCATTAGCCCTTTGGCTGGGTTTCTTGCTGAGTCTCATCAATTATCCAGATCCTTAGAGCAGCAACCAGCGTCCCTCAAAGCCCAGAGCTAAGGCCACGGTTGGCTCAGTGGAGGCAGAGCCTTAGGTAAGGAAACTGAGGCTCAGAGAGGCTCAGGGTGGGGAATTTGCCATGGTCCTCGGGAGTTTTGACCCAAGACTCTACAGCAACAAAATTATCTTTGCAGCCTCAGATTTGGCCTGTACTTGACTGCTTCCTGGGGCGGGGAGCTCCCTCCTTAGCAAGCAGGTATATGATGTTTCACAACATTTCAGTCAGGCTCGGTTATGCCTTTGGCCAACGCCCGTGAATCCGACCTCATCTCATGGTCCCCTCTTTCCCTCACCTTCAGACACAATTATTCACAATTCTAGAGATACACACACACACACACACACACACAGACACAGAGGTTTTCTTCTGCATTTGATGCCGGGGGACAAACCCTTGGTTTGGGGAAGGCAGAAAGCTGGAAGTTTTCTGGCCACAGACGGCAGTTTCCAGTCACCCCCAACAGGTATAGGTGATAACAGCTGTGTCAAATTCCATCTGGCATGGTCTCTCTGTCCCTCCCACACTGGCCAAGTGGGCCTCATCAAGTGCAGACTACCTTCATTGTGGCTCGGGGTCTGACAGCAGTGTGACAGCAGTGTCCGTTCCTCTTCACAGGGATAGCTGTGTCTGTGGTCGGCGTGGACCCTGAATTCACGGCTCAAGGAACCAGGAGGTTTGGATTTGGAGGGTCTGGGGACTGGCATTCTTAGGAGCCCGCTTCTGAAATCATGGGGACTCCAGAATGCCCAGGGATGGAGACATGGGAACTTTGAGGACAGGAGGGGACTTCTGGAATCTGGCCGGGCCCCAGGTTCAATGCATCACCGACTCAGTTCTGAAGAACTGGGACTAAGTTCTCCCTCGTCAAGGCGCTGTTCTTGATCCCTGATGTCAGTATGGGGCACCCAGAGAGAGCCTGGGAGACTCGGGGCTCTGGCACCAGCCCAGCCCCCAGCCCCACACTGCCAGTTTTGGTTCCGACAACCAGCGCCTTCTCCGCTCCAAGTTCACCCATCTTCACCCACTCTGCTCCCCATCTCACCCTCCAGCATCAATTCATGATCAACCTATTTTGTTGTGAGGTCTCGTCTCCTACCTGACACCCTGGATAACCCTGGATTCAAGGCTCAGGCCTGCTACTGCCAAGCTGGGGACTTGAGCCTGCCAAGCCTCAGTTTTCCCACTCTTTGAAATGGGCATTCTTTGCCTTTGGGCTGCTCCATCCAGGTTGGCCTCCTATCCCTGAGATTGTGCCCCTGCCTAGGGCAACCCGGTGGGCACTGGAAGGTCTGAATGGCCTCAGATGGTCCACACATCTTCCCACATTCTCTGAGTCCCCTGATATCCTTTGACCTGACATTTTAGGGACTGGGTGGGTCTCCCAGCCAGGAGAGACTCACATTGATGCTGTCTCATGGGTGTAGACCCCCACGCCTTTTTGTGGCTTCAGACAACTATGATTGCACACACAGGACACCCAGCAGACACATAGGGTCACTGTCAGTGTCCAGGCCCCTGATGGAGGGTTTGGTTTCCGTGGACTTTTCCTGTTTGTGACACAATTCCCACCCATTCCTAAGGGTTCAGAGCGGGGACACCATAATCAGTCAGACTCAGCCCCATGCATGTGGTCCCCTCTGAGCCTCAGCTTCTTCATCTGTCAAATGGGCATCTTTCAACACTTGCAGGTGACTCTTCAGGGATGTCATGGGGGGGAGGGGGCCCAGTGGGAGGAACAGGGACAGATCGGGTCCACCAGGCCTGGGCCTGGGTTTCTGGTAGACGTCAAAGCCATGGATAGCCTGAAGGAGTTGGCCACTCAGCGTGCACACAGACTTTAAACACTAGGCAGACACACGGACACACACATCCAGACACACAAGCTCAGATACATACACCTAGACAGACAGACAGACAGACACAGGCCAGACACATAGACATTCACAGCCCCCAGAGCAGGCCGGCCCCCCACCCCCACCAATGACTCAGAGCCAGGGCACAGTCTTCCCGCGGCTCTTAGGAAACTCGAGGTTCCGGTCAAACCTACATCCCCGACGTCCATCATCTGGTCGCCCCATTGCCACACACAGCTGGCCCTGAAGAAGTCTCCCGCACCGCCCTCATCACCTTAGCGTGCTGGCCTCACCTCAAGTCTTGGGGACCTCTGGGTCAGGGGTCCGAACAGACGTGGAGGTGCCGAGGTCGGGGCCCAGCAGTGGGAGGGTCTGAGTGGGCAGGCCTGCCGGGGGGGGGGGGTGGGGGCGGCTACCCCGGGAAACCGAGTCACGTCGCTGCGGGCTCAGAGATCCTACACGGCAGGAGGGAACACTGGATGAGGTCAGGGACCCGAGGGTTGGGGTCCGGGCGGGGAACCTGCTGGGGCTTCAGGGCTAAAAATAGCTCTGGGAGGGGGCTCCGCTCTACAGCCCACGGCTCTGTCGCTGTCCTGGTCTCTTTCTCTGTCTCTGGCCAGCACCGCCCCTGCCCGAGTTGGCCACGCCCTCAGGCCCCGGCCTGGCTGCCTGGGGTTAGCTGCCTCTCCCAGCCCTGCCGGGGGAGGGGAATCCCGGGATCCTTAGAGGAATGGTGCTTGCGGGGGCCCCAGGGGATGGGGCAGGGTACCCGAGATTTTCTCCTCCCACGCTCAAGTCCCATCTCAGGTTCCTCCACTTCCCCACCAGGCCCAATATTCTTCCCCAACGGGCAGCACCCAAGCCCAGTGTGGGGGTTAGGTGAAAGGGTGGGTACCAACCAGGCGGGGGGCCAGCTCCCCAGGGGACATCCAGAGGCTAGGGAAAAAAGCCAGCTCACCCAGAGCAGTGGGGGCTGGCACACAGTAGGTGCTTAATACATGTTGTGGGGGTGTCTGTTTCAGGCCACTGCCGGGGGTCGGACTGGGAGGGGCCTCAGGGATATTTAGGGGATTCAGACATCCCTTGAGAAGGTTCCAGAATCTTGGTGGGCAAGGCAAGCTTATAGGAGCTGATGAGAAGAAAGGTTATGGGGAAGGGTCTCCCAGGACAAGGGCTTAGAGGTGGTGGCTTGGACACCAGGGTGGGAGAAGGAGAGGCCCCACTGGGTGGCCCGAATGATCCATGAGCCTGTGTAGGGAAGCAGGCGTGGAGTTTGTCTGCTGGAATGTTTGTGGGGTTGAGGCCAGGGAACTATGTAACTGATGTGGGAACTGGCTCAGAGACTTGGCTTCCTTGTGAGACCCCAGACTCACTGCTGCTCCGTGTGTGTCTTATGTGTCTAGGTGGGCCTGATTGAGCAAGGTGAGGGGTTTCCTGCTTACCATCCTCAGGGGCTTGGAGGCTGGGGTAGACTTTCAAGGCTGTGTACAGAGATGACTAGGTACCTGGGTTTACACACACAAAGTGGGGACAAGTCTTTGGCCTGAGTCATGGACCGATCCCGCCCCACGGGTCCTTGGCACCCAGGGGCAGACTGATTCCCTGCCCCACCTCCCACCCCAGCAGTATCCAGAGCCCTTTCTACAGGGTTCCCACCCACCCACCATCCTTCCTATCTTTGATCCTTCCGGCCTCACACTTCTGCTCACATCCTGCATCCCTCTATAGGGTCCCACCCCCATTCTGTCCCCTTGTCTGAGCTATTTAACCCTAACTTCTCTACCCAACTCCTATGCATACATCAATCCCCTGGCTGTAAGGCCCATTCTTCTGTAAAGCCTCCTCTTCCAATGCAACACTGTGCCAAGCCCACATGGTGGGACCATTCTGAGCCCCAGAGAAGACCTGGAAACAGGCCTGCCCTCGAGATGCCCAAGGCTGGAGGAAGCTGAGGTCAGGGCTTAGGGGAGCCTAGAAGGTGAGCTGGGAAGGGAAGGCATCTCAGTTATTTTGTTGTTGTTATGTGCCGTGGAGTTGGGTCCAACTCATAGTGACCCTATACAGGGTTTCCGAGACTGTAAATCTTGACGGGAGCAGAAAGCCTCAGCTTTCTCCTATGGAACAGCTGGTAGTTTTGAACTGCTGACCATGAGATTAGCAGCCTGATTCGTAACCACTACGCTACCAGAGCTCCTTATCATAGAGGGCATGAAAACTGGGGCTTTGTGTGTGAGTAGGTGTTCACCAGGTCGGATAGGTATGGCAGTGACAGAAATTGCGAGTGTAAGTAAGACTTTGGAGGCAACAGAGTTCAAGGGAGCTGCAAGGAGCTCAAACGTGGGAGGGGAGAGGGAGCAGGGTGGGATTCTGACCCCACTTCCTCTGTCCTCATCAGCCTTGTGATAACTGGGTCAGTACCCTTTCTGGTACTCTCATTAAGTCTAAGTGTCACCGCTGCTTGTAAGGCAAGGGGTCAAAAGGCCCATTTTTTAGATGAGAGGAAACGATGGGTCCACCAGCACATGTGAGATTGAAACCCCTTTGGGAGCTGGAGGCTGAGGTCTACCAGCTGTGGTAGTCTCCTGCTTAGGGACAAACAGGAGCTTTGGAACAGCCAGGGGGGCAGCCGGTGGGAAACAGAGGCCAGGCTCAGGACGTGCCCCCCGTGGCTGCGGTTTCCGGGGGCTGAGAAGGGAGCATCTATTCTTAGCTACCAACACAGTCAGCGCAGGAAGACATTAGGGTGGGGTAGGGGTAGGGACAGCTTCCAGGACATGACACGTGTGCACCTTGGTTTGGGGTGGGGGTTGTGGGCAGCTGACCTCCTTCTAGCTTCAGCCTCAGGCTTACCTTTGGGGTCTTCCTGACTCCCAGGTCAGTGGCCCTCCAAGGTTCCTCAGCGCCCCTGGGAAAGTCCAGGTCCTAGGCATGGCATTTGGCCTTGCTCCATCCCTTGTCCCTTGCCCTGAGGACGTGTGCTGTCCTGGTCTCTGCAAGGTGTGTGGCCTCCTCCCTACGCACCCCCAGTCCAACTGTCCCACCTTCCAGGGAACCTTCAGCATCCTTTCTGGGGTCCCCCAGGCCAAGCATCTCATGCCTCACCTGCCCCACCCAGTTTAGCTTCCTTTCAGAGTGGGGATTCCCCAACATCCGGGATGACTGCCATCTCTTTTGGCGCCAACACTACCAGAGCCACAGAAGACCTTGGGGCTGGGAGGAACTTTCTGGGGACAGGTGGGGAAACTGAGGCTGGGACCTGGGAGATGGCATTTTCCAGGTTGGAGAAACGTGAATTCCACTCCTGACTCTTGCTTTCTTTCTAGGCTGGGAAATGTGGGTCTCCGTGAGCCTCAGTAGGAGCCATAGTGATACAGTAGTTAGGTTGTGCGGCCCAGGAGGAGAAAATGATGGGCCCAGGACCCCTTCCAGGGCTGGAGGCTGAGGTCTACTGGCCATAGTCTTCTCCCTACTTAGGGGCAGACAGGAGCACTGGAGGGATTGGAACAGCTTGAGGGGGAAGTTTGCTTGCTCACCAAAAGATCAGCGGTTCGAACCCACCCAGCTGCTGCCTGGGAGAAAAACTTGGTGATGTTCTGGTAGATTACAGCCTAGGAAGCCCTGTAGAACTGTTCTCCGGCTCACAAGGTCGCTGTAAGTGGAACACCAACTCTGCAGCACCCAACAACTGAGGGCCTCAGTTTACCCAGGCCAGGCATTGTGAGCTCCCAATATGTCATGTTAGATGGGCCTATCCCATCACGTGACCCCACTACACCCACATACCAGGCACCATGGTAGGCTCAAAAATGCCTCCCAGGTGTGGCCCATACTCACCCTTGCTCCTAGGGGCCTGACTTGCACTGTGACTGGTGCAGCAGTTTGGGAATTGATTGGTAGAGGCTGCCTGGAGGATGCAATGAGACTGATTGCTCTAGCTACTCTGTGATTGATTAGTGATGCCTGCATGGATTTAAAAAAAAACAAACGGGTTGGACAGGGTCTGAGTGTTGTCATGTGCTGTGGAGCCAGGAGCAAAAGCCTCATCTTTCTCCTGTGGAACAGGTGGTAGTTTTGAACTGCTGACCTTGCCAGAGCTCCTTATTAGGCATTTCTTATTCTGGAGCTACTTGATCTAAGTGGGTTCTTTCCAAAATGTGTCCCCTGCCACAGTGAGGACAGAGCCTGTGTGAAGTAGGGTAGATAGCGTCCCTAAAGGCGCTCAGACAAGACATATAGGGAGGGACACTGGTAGAGGATCCAGCACTGTTGAGTCAAGGATGGCCGGGGAAGTATGGGACTCTCTGCAGACTGCCTGCTCTAGGGTCCCTCCCCACTGGTACTGTTGACCTTTAGGGCTGGATCTCTGTGGTGGGGGTCTCCAGGTAATAGTGGGGCAGAGGGTGGGTGCTTAAATCTTTTGGCTAAGTGCCAGCCACACCCTGTTCCCAGGCCCTGAACATGAGTACAGGTCATTCTGAGCATGACACTTAGATGCAAGTGAGCAGAGCTGCCGGTGACAGGAAGAAAACCATGTGTTCTCAGTTCCCAGGGTGTGTTCTGGGTTCCCAGGATGGTTGCCCCCTCCTCTCTCCTAGAGAATTCAAAGTAGAGACTTCCCCTTGGCACTGCTGACATTTGGGGCCAGATCTTTCGAAGGGGTGGGCCTTCCTGTGCACTGGAGGGGGCAGAGCAGCATCCCTGAGCTCACCCCTATAAGGTGCCCACAAATGGTACCTTACTAATAGGGGACAGACTTGCCCTCTGGGGGCTGCCCTGCCTCAGTGAGCAGTGGTTTCACCCCTTGCCAGTTTCCACATCTGGAGAATGGGACAATCGTGTCTCCCATGTGCACTATGAGGCGGCCCGGGCTCATGATCCAGGGCAGCTTGGAAGGGGAGGCACTATCTGCACACGGGTTTTGGTGTAGCATGATTTTCCTTTGTGACAGACACACTGTGGTTACATGAGGTGGTGACAGTGGGGATTCTGAGTGCAGGGACTAGGGGAAATTGCTCCAATCTTTGTTACTGTGCTGGAAACATAATTATTCTAAAATAGAGTATTTATTAAGAAAACATGCAGTCCTGTGAGTGAACACATGAAAATAAAACAAGATGGTTTGTTTTTTTCCCCTCAACCTAAACAAGGTTTTCGAGACGAACATCATGTTTTCAGATGAATGACGAGTTTGGTTTTGTGTAATTTCAGGAGTGGGAGGTGTGGCTGTGGGCTGCTGCTGAGCACTGTCTATGGAGAATGACTCAACCTTTCCATCTGAGAAATGGAATAGAGTGGCTAAAAGTGGTTGTTCTGACAGAGGGGAGGATTCGGGGCCCTGGGAGGAGGGCAGTGGGCTTGATGGCTGGGGAGACGTTCCAGACGTCCTATGTCTCAGTGGCCCAGAGCGGTCAGAGCCCTGAGGGTGGACTATGACTGGTCTCCACACTCACCTTCTGGGGGGCTGACACAGTGCTGGCTCTGTCAGGCCACCTGTCTGCCCCTGTCCCCCATTGTCTACGGAAGAGATAAGAAACGCCAGATGGCGCTGGGGTTGGACTTGGTGTCCCATTTCTAAGAGGGCTTCCTCTGACCCCATCCCTCTGTGTCCACGGCCAGGACAAGGCCTCATCTGGTACCTGATGGATACTGGCTGCTGGGCCCAAGTGGGCTCGGCCTCCGTCAGCACACCAACAAAATGGGGCCACTGGGCCTCTAACGTGCAGGACACTGATCTAGACTGCTCTCTCTGAGGCAGGGTCGAGGTCACCCCATTTCACAGAGGAGACTTAGATCCAGCAATAGGAAGAGCGGCCTCAGGGGGGCTTTGAACCCAAGCCACCAGTGTCCCTAAGACTACCTTTATTGGGGTCTGAGGTGCCCATCTGCCGGGCCGGTCCTCATCGCCGATAGCGATAACGTTTGAAATGGAACCAGAGCTGGAAGATGCCGTTAGCGAACTGACAGCGGAAGCCGTGTCGGTGCGAGTACTCCCACTCTCGGTTGACGATTTTGAAGGCGATGTCCTCGTAGGGCGGTCCAGCGTGGAAGCGCAGGGTGGCGAAGTCCCTGTTGTCGGCACAGGCCTCCAGGAAGTACTCGGGCGTGGCACGCTTGTCGATGAGGTCGGGGTAGAAGATGTTGAACTTGTAACCCTGCACGATCTTGGGTGGCGGGTTGTCGAAGTCGTAGTGCGTCTGGTTATACTTGTTCCACTCGAAGCCCGTGTGCACGCGGTTGAAGAAGCGCGGCTTGCGCGGCCGGTATTTGTCGGCCCACAAGTAGGCCTTGCCGGTCAGCGGCATCTCCACGCTGAACTGCGCCTCGTCCTGCCCCATGCCCTCCTTGGCCCGCCGGAAGAAGATGTCCTCGGCGCTCTCGCTGGCATCACCTGAGGGTGAGGTGGGGGTGAGCTGGGCTGACCCTCCCGGAAGGAAAACTCAGGCCCAGCCTCTGGATGCGGGCTCCCGCGGGCGGATGAGTGGCCCCAGAAACCCCCACACACCTGTGACCTGGAGCTGCTGGCGCGACAGGAGCAGGCGCTGCAGGTCCTCGTGGGGCTCCAGCACGTGCGCGTCCAGGGGCAGCTCATGGGCGGTGAGCAGCCGCGGACTGTAGCGCCCAGCGTCATAGTCGTCCAGGCTCTGCTGGATCAGGTCCTCCTCCAGGAGCACCGCTGTGCCCTCAGCCTCAGCCTCTGCCTCGGCTGCCTCCGGGCCGCCCTCCGCCTCCGCGGGGCCCACAGGGCTGGGGGCCACTGCAGGCTCCTCCTCGGGCTCGGGGCTGTGGGGAGAGGCTGGCTCAGATGCAGGGAGACGCCTTGGGTAGGAGGGGTCGTGGAGAGGCAAGGGGACACTACCTGCGTCCTGGCGAGGGCGGCTCTGTCTTGAGGATGGGGAAGAGGGGCCCACTTTCCACGCCTTGCTCCTGTTTCAGTTTGTACAGTTTCTGCCGCAGCACGTCCTGGTGCCGCTCCCGGAGCCTGGGATGAGGGGGGCGTTAGGCCCCACTTCTACTCTTCCCGCCAAGGACCCCAGTCCTGAGGGCCGTCGATGGTGGGGTGGGTCAGGGGTCCTGGAACCAGGCTCACATGGGGGGTGCTTAATGGCCACAGGTTGAGGCGGCTCAGGCACGTGGGCGCGGGTATTATCCCAGGTGTGTGTGTGGGGGGGTCCCCAGGTCATGCATGGAGGGGTTTCCTGGAAGGGGTGTCCCTAGATATTGGATGGGGGTGTTCCTTGTGGATCATCTGGATGCAGGGTGTTCCGGATAGAGGGGAGGTGGCCGATGGGGTTCCACAGTGATGCACAGAGAGGTGACTTGTGCAGACGCTGTGTTTACCAGGAGGTGCCAAGTATGCCGCAAGAATGTATACAAGCCCCGCTCAGGGTGAAGGGGCTGGCGGGCTTCCATTGAGGCTCCTTCTTACTCTGGGCAGCACCCCTCCCCCTCCCATGACCTAACCTCTGGGGCTTGAAAAGGTGGTTTAGAAGTCTGGCAGGGTGTAGGGAGATCCACCTAGGATCACATGACCCACTCACCTGGCACGCGCCATGTGCGCACGGAGCTGTTGCAACAGGCTCTCCCAGTAGCCCATGTCCAGGCTGGGGCCGCCCGCATGGATCTTGCCTTCGATGCCCTGGAAGATGACCTGCAGCTGGCTGTACGTCTTCCCCTTGAAGACTGACTGCACATCCGAGCTGACGGATGCATTGACGCCCTCTCGGCGCTCGCCTGGGGGGTGTGGGGGGGAGCTCTCAGCTAGATGGGATCTTCCTTGGCTAGGCTCTGTCTCTACCTGCCACCCACCCCCACCCACCACCTTTCACCCCTCAGAGGCACGGGACCCTTGACCTCCTACTGAGTTGGGGGCAGGGACGGCCTTGGGGAGGGTGTTGGGCTCTGCACACAAGGGCCAGCTGGTTCTGAGCATCTAACTCCACAGCCGGCAGGGGAGGACAGCCACCATGCACCAAGGCCACCCCCCAGGCTTGCCAGCCCCCTTCATGGCTCATGAGGTCTGAAGCACTGCTGGGGCACATTTAGCAACCAGACTCGGCACCAGCCCCTGCTCCAGAGCCCCTGCTCTGCACATTGATGTAGAAGGGAGAGCAGTCCCATTTCCAGGGTGTGGTTCCTCTCCTGCTGTTGCCCTACCCCCAATCCCTCAATCCCATGGGAAGAGGTCCTCACCACCCCCCTGTACCCCACCTCATGGCAGCTGTCACAGGCTCATCATCAGCCCCACCCACTTCAGGGCCTAGGCATGTGCTGTGCTGGTGGTAAGCAGCACAGAACCTTCTTCCCGGCCACCTCATTTGTCCCTGACCATCGGGGCCATTGGCAGGACCCTCACTTCCAGCAGGAAGCCATCCCCTCCCCCACAGTCGAGGCCTCCTCTAGTCTGACCTTTGTGTTATGACCTTCAGAGGGAAGGGACCTCTTGTCAAAACTCCCCCCTGCACTGGCCAGGCAGGGGGCACCCAGGGCAGAGCAGCTGGGTGCCCAGTCCACATTCCTTGCTGGTGGGCAACACCCCACGCCCAGGCACTCACTGCTTCTCTCCAGGCGACCAGCCCAGCCTGGGAATGAGGATCTGGAAATGTAGTTGCCGGCTGAGCTCCAAGACACCCTGGCCCTCAAGCTGTATTTAACGTGTGTGTAAACATCTGTCTGGACAAAGGCAAACCCGGCACCTCCTCACCACAGCCTGGGCCTCGCTCCCCCAGACTCACAGACGGACAGTGAAATGTACAACCCAAACCAAAGAGCCTCTGCTCTGTAAGAATGGGCGGCTGGGGTGCCAGCCAAAGGTCCAGCGACAGGGTGGTGTCACCTGCTAGGGACACTGGATTATGAAAAGGATGGAGCCCCCGACAGACCGTGATCCAGTGGGAGTGGGGAGGGGGGCCTTCCGCCTGGGAGAAGGCTGACGCAATCCCTTCCCTCAGGCTTGAGGTCTCCGCATCACCACTCCTGCTTTTCATAACATCACTGCAAAGTCCCGGGGTGACGCAGACCACTGTGTATTCAACCACGAGCCAAGAAGTCGGTAGTTTGAACCCACCCAGAGGCACTGAAGACAGGCCTGGCAATGTGCTTCTGAGGGGTCCCAGTCTTGAAACCCCCCCGGGGCAGTTCCACTCTACACACACGGAGGTGCCAGTGGTCCGAACTGACCCCAGGGCAGCTCACAACAGCCTGTGCTGCTGGCAACGCCCCAGTGGCCTCTGCCTCTTGATGAGCTTGATAACTGTTCGCCAACTTGGCCTTCTCATAACCCACCAGGTACCCAGGTATCTCGTTTTTGCCATAAGGACAAGACAACAGAGCTCCGAGAAGACTACAGGCCCTGCTGGGGTCACTAAGCTGGCCACCAGAGTGGAGGGGAGCCGCCTGCCTGAGGCAGGGCACAGCAATGACCGTGGGAAAAAAGCCAAAGCGAAATGGAATTTCAAAAGATAAAGGCTAATGTCCTTTTTCCCAAAAGGAAGGAAGCTGAACCGATGACCCGGCCTGAGCGGACAGAAGGGATCTTGGTGGGGAGGGCCCTGAGGGAACATGTCTTAGCCTGGCCTCAGCCACCAGGCAGCAGGCATGGCAGAGTGCAATGGAGGGTGGCCAGTAGTGCCCAGAGGAGCCTGGCATCGACCGGATGGAGGCCGGGGATGCTTGCTAACACCCCACAGTGCACAGGACATCCCCGGGCGGCAGCATATGGCAGAGGCATGCGGCTTTAGAGACAGTTCCCTCTGATGGAAAGGAAACGTAATGGACAAAAGAGAAGCACAAATTGACCAAGAGCTGCAGAGCCTGGGCAGCATGGACCTGTCCACTGGGCCCCCGGCCCTAAGCATACTCCCTAGCCCAGGACCAGCCGTCCAGGTGCTGCCCCCTGGTGCTCATAAGAGGAAAGGTGCCCTCTCAGAGTCAAGACAGCAGCCCCAGAGTCCACAGGTGGGGAAACCAAGGCACAGTGGGCACCAGGTCAAACTGAGTGTCAAAGCCAGCAATCCGCAACACTCCCCAGGCGCTGCAGCCCCACGCCTGTCCTCCGCTCACCTGGCCCCTTGCCGGATGCCTCCAGTTTCCGGAGCTTGGAGATCTCGTCCTCAGTGATGACGGTCATGTCCCGCCAGAAGTCCACGTTCTTGCCCTGTTCCAGCTCCATGTACACCTGAGGGTGGGCGAGGAGACATGGGTAAGGGTCCATCCTCTGGGGGCAGGAGTCTGGGGTCATCCCCTGGGGCCCAGGGCGTCCTCTGGGGGCACCTGGATGTCCTCCAGTAGGTCCTCCATGTCGGCCACAGTCAGCCCATTGAGGAAGGTGTAGGGTTCGTGCATCTCCACTGCCAGGTCATCGTCCTCCGCGCTGATATACTTGGCCAGCAGGTCGATGGGTTTGGCGCGCCCATCGCGGATGCGGATCTTGGAGCTGGGGGGCAGGGGATGTCAAAGCCAGGCTGCACCCCTGCTCTTATGCACAGAGCACTGAGAGACCAGAGCAGAGAGAGTGTGTGTGTGTGTGTGTGTGTCGGGGGAGGACAGTCAGGGAAGGATTTCTGGAAGAACAGGCTCTCAGGAGGGTGGAAGAGAGCAGGTGAGGGGTGGGCAATGGAGTAGGAGGGTGCAGCCCCGCCCCAGCCACCCCGTGATGGAACAGGAGAGGGAGCCCGCCCTGGCCCCTCCCATCCAGAGACTGTGCAGGAGCCTGTAGCCACGCCCCGGCTCATCCCACCCCGGGTTAGATCAGGAGCGAGTCCAACCCTAGCCCTCCCACTCCAGGATGGTACAGGAATGTGAGCCCGCCCTGGCCCCTCCCACCCAAGGAAGGTGCAGGAGTCTGCAGCCACGCCCCGGCCACGCCCATCCTGGGGATGGCGCAGGAGAATGAACCCGCCCCAGCCCCTCCCACCCCGGGATGGCACAGGAGTGTGAGCCCGCCTGCCGAGGCCAGACCCATACCGCAGCTTGGCTTGCTGCAGGTGGAAGTTGTCCTCTTGCTCCTCCCACGTCTTGAAGTGCTCCGCCTCCTTCTCACGCTGCAGCATCTCCAGCTCCTGCTCCCGCATGGCCTTCTCCCGCTCCCGCTCCAGACGCAGCTGTTTCACCTGCAAACCGCCCACTGCCCTCAGATCCAGTGCCCACTTGACGTGGGCAGGGGATGGGCTTGGGGATGTCAAAGCTTTGGACAGAATTATGGGGGCAGGTGGAGCCCATTCTGCTGAGGATCTGGGAAGGGAGTGGCCGAGAGTAAAGCCCAGGGTGAGAAGCGGAAGGAACAGTTTCTGGGAGATGCTTGTCTAAACACCTGGGTCCAGTTATTACTGAAAAAATGCCTACCTAGACTTTCCCAGGCCCTAAGGAGCTCTGGTAGCGTAGTGGTTACGAATCGGGCTGCAGTTTGAAACTACCAGCTGTTCCGCAGGAAAAAGCTGAGGCGTTCTGCTCCCGTAAAGATTTACAGCCTCAGAAACCCTGTACAGGGTCGCTATGGGTCAGAACCGACTCCACGGCACTTAACAACAACAACAACCACAGCTAATAATCTAGGAGTCCTGGTGTGGCGCTGTGGGTTAATGTGCCAGACTGCAAAACCGTTTGAACTGCATGGGCGGCAGTTCAAGCTCCCAGCTGCTCCTTGGAAACCCTATACAGGCTCGCCAGGTTCGCTATGGGTCAGAACCGACTCGATGGCACTTCACAACAACAAGCTAATCGAGACTTGCTTTGGCTTAAGCCAGGCTGTGAGCAGGCATCCTGCTCCCATGCCGAAGACCCTACCTTCTGCAGCTCCAGTCGGTTGTCCTCTTGGATCCTCTTGTTCCGCTCCTTCAGTTCCCTCTCTTCTAGGTGGCCAATTCCCTTCTTCTCCAGAGCCTGCAAGGGTACACCACTGAGTGCTGGGCCTAGGGCGTGGGCAGCTGGGGCTCAAACCCTCTGAGACCCTCCCTACTTGTTCCTGCAGCCTCTCCTTCTCCCTCTACCAGGGAGACTTGGACTCGCTGACCTACAATGTGGACCAGGCCAGAGGGCGTGCGCTGAGGCCAGGACTGAGGTCAGAGAGGGGTGACCTGCCTCTCCTGACTCCCATGCAGAGACAGCAATCCCTGAATGGTCCCAGAGGCAACAAGACTCTAGGGTGTAGACAGCAAATATGCTCAACTGATAACTGAGAGGTGGATGACTTGAGTCCACCAAGAGGGGAGAAGACCTGGTCACCTACATCCAAAAAGATCAGCAGGAGTACCACTCCACTCTGACATGCTTGGGGTTTCCATGAGCACCTTTTGGCTACATTAATAAGGCTGCCCCACCACTTGCTGCCAGTTTGTTGTACGGTAGTGGTTTGTGTGTTGTTATGATGCTGGAGGCTATGCCATTGTATTTTAAATACCAGCAGGGTCACCCACAGTGACAGGGTTTCAGCAGAGCTCCCATAAGAAGACAGACTAGGAAGAAGCAGCGTCAGTACTTCCGAATACTGAGTCACTGAGAACCTTAGGACTAGCAGTGGACACTGGCAGAACCAGAATAGTGACTATTGAAACACGATTAAAGAACACCAGAATATTGTAGATAATAGTGCCAGAAAATGAGCCCTTCAGGCAGCAAAGCACTCCAAATGTGACTGGGGAACAGCTGCCTCCTCAAAGTAGCCTTGAACGTGATGACACGAATGGAGTAAAGCTTTTGGGAGCTTTTAGAAGAAATACACAGAATCGTTGTGCCAAAGAGAAAGGGTCCATGTTCAACCATTTCAAGAGGTAGCATATGATCAAAAGCCAATGATACTGAAGGAAGAAGTCCAAGGTGAACTGAAGGCATTGGCAAAGAACAAGGTTCAGGGAAGTGATGGAATACAAATGGAAACCTTTCAGTGAACTGATGGAGCACAGAGGGCACTCACTCATCTATGCCAAGAAATTTGGAAGACAGCTACCTGGCCAACTGACTGAGAGAGATCCAGTACCTGTGCCCGTTCCAAAGAGAGGTGACCCAATGGAATGATGAAACCATCGGACAATATCATTAATACTGCACGCAAAGAAAATTTTGTTAACAGATAATTAAAAAAACCCTGCAACAGTACATTGTCAGGGAACAGCCAGAAGGTTCAAGCCAGAATCATACAATGACGTGAAATGAGGGACCTGACGTCAGATGGAACTTGGCTGAAAGCAGAGACTACCAGAAAGATGTTTTGTTGTTATTAAGTGCCATCGAGTCAGTTCTAACTCATAATGGTCTTTTATAGGGTTTCCAGGGAGTGCTGGTGAGCTTGACCCATGGACCTTGTGGTTGAACACAATCTTGTAGTTCCATGCACTAACCCACAGCACCACCTGTGCTTTCCTGACTATGCAAAGGCGTTTGATTGTGTAGCTCATGACAAGCTGTGGACAAGCTGTGGACAACACTTGTGGAGAATGAGTATTCCAGAAAATTTAATTGTGCTCATGAGGAACCTATACATACACCAAGAGACCATTGTTCAAATAGAACAAGGGAACACTGAATGGTTTAAAATAGGAAAGGTGTGTGCCACGGTTGTATTCTTTCACCATACTTATTCAATCTGCATGCTAAGCTAATAATTCGAGCAGCTGGTTTACATGAAGAATAATGTGGCATCAGAATTGGAGGAAGACTCATTAACAACCTTAGATATGCAGAGGATACAACCTTGCTTGCTGAAAGCGAAGAGGACTTAAAACACTTAGTGATGAAGATCAAAGACCACAGCGCTCAGTATGGGTTGCACCTCAATGTAAACAAAACAAAAATCCTCATCACGCTGTGGGTTAATACGCCAGACTGCAAAGCCGTTTGAACTGCAAGGTTGGTAGTTCAAGCTCACCAACTACTCCTTGGAAACCCTATACAGGGTCGCTATGGGTCGGAACCGACTTGACAGCACTTAACAACAACATATCAATAAACAACATCATATAAATGGAGCAAAGGTTGAACTTGTCAAAGACTTCATTTTGCTCGAATCAACCATCAACATTCATGGAAGCAGCAGTCAAGAAATAAAATGACATATTGCATTAGGCAAATCTGCTGCACAAGACCTCTTTAAGGTGTGGAAGAGCAAAGATGTCAGTTTGAGAACTAAGGTGGGCCTGACCCAAGCCTTGATATTTTCAATAACTTCATATGCATGTGAAAGTTGGACAATGAATAAGGAAGACCACAGAAGAATTGATACACTTGAGTTATCTAGTTGGAGGAGAATATTAAAAATACCATGCCAAAAGAACACACCAATCTGTATTAGAAGAAGTTCACTCAGAATGCTCCTAAGAAGCAGGATGGCCAGACTTCGTCTCTCATACTTCGGACCTACTATCAGGTGGGACCAGTCCCTGGAGAAGGATATCATGCTTGGTACAGTGGAGGGTCAGCAAACAAGAAGACACCCAAAGAGATGGACTGGCACAGTGACAGCAGTAATGGGCTCCAATGTAGCAACGACCGTGAGGTTGGTGCAGGACTGGGCAGTGTTTCATTTTGTTGCGCACAGGGTTGCTGTAAGTCGGTGCAGATTCCATGGTATCTAACGACAATAAAGCAGCTCAGCTGTACCCACAAGGAGACAGCCTCCCCCAAAGCCGACGCCCTGAATTCAGAACTGCAGATACCAAAATGACGCCTGGTCAACTGCTGTTCTGTCAAGTCACCCACTTCTGATATCTTTCCTTATAACATCTCCAAATGAATGAGCACCGGGCCAGCCGACCCACCCCCCGACAGGTCGGTCCCACCGAGGGCTGACAGAAGCCCCAGGCCAGGCCTGACTTTGCCCCCCAGCACTGAGAAGGCACAAGGAAAGGCTTGTTAAAAGATCACTGGAGGAGTGCGAGATTCAAAGTTGAAAAAAATAAAAACAAATCAGTGGGATGCCTGGACAGGGCAGGTGCGTGATCTGACACATGTTTACTGAGTACCTGCTGTGGGCCACAACCCAGGGACAGAGCTGGCCTCACAGGGCTCAGAGTCTGATAGAAAAAGAGGACAGCTGACAACCACGCCCTGGTGTAGCTGAGACACGTGGGCAGACATCACCTATGCAGCGAGGCCATCTGGACCTGTTGGTTCGAGGCTGCACCCAGGCCTCTGCCCCTGTTTCCTCCCGGGTTTCCGTTCCTCACAGACAGACAGCCCGCTTCTCCCTGAGAAGGCGAGGCAAGCACACAGGCAGAGACTGCTGTCCTCCCGGGCCTGATGCACGAGAATGCTGCATTTGCTAGATGCCGTGCGTACAGCAGATGTGGGCTTTGACAAAAAACCCCTTGGTACCTGCGGGACCCAGGGTGGCCAGAAAGGCCTCCCTGGAAATCTGAAACATCAGCAGAGACCTGAAAGATGAGACAGAACTAGCCAGGCATTGAGGCAGGGAGTCTCCATTCTGGGCAGTGGGAACGACGAGTGCAAAGACCCTGGGGTAGAATGAGTTCTGTGTGATTGAGCAAGGGACCTGGAGCCCGCCCCTCCCCAGGCTCACCTTGTTCCAGATGAAGGTGCCCAGGAGGTTGTTGTCGCCAAAGGGATTGTCAGTGTTGGTGTAGCCCATGTACTCCTCGCCCCAGCCCATCTTTTCCCGCTTCTTCCTCTCCTTGGCTTCTTTCTTGGCCAGCCGCCTGGCCCGCTTCTCCTCGGGCGTCTCAAAGGCCTTCATCAGCAATTCCTGCTGCTTTTGCTCCTCCCGCTGCCGCAGCCGCTCCTGTAGGCTTTGCTGTTGGCTCAGGGCTGCCGCCGCACGACGAGGGCTCGGAGAGTGGCCTGGGGATGTGGAGCTTGATGCCGATGAGCCTGGGGACCAGGAACGTGTCCGATCGTGCCGGGTCCACCGGCCCCTCTGCCGCTCGTCCCCAGAGTCAGACGGGGAGGATGGGTCCCTGGAGCGCCAGCGAGGTGCGGGACTCCGGCTTTTCCGTCTTTGCCGCTGCCATCGTTTTTCCTCAGAATCGGATCTACAGGGAGAAACACAGAGCTCGGCTTGGGGCTTACTGGGCAATCACTCACTGGCTGTGGTATAGGATCAAGTGAGGAACTGCATTTCTGAGCCTGCATCCAGGGCCTGATACAGGGGTGATCGCAAAGAACAACGTCGTCACAAGGGATGGAGTAAGAGCGTGGGGCTGTAGTTTGTGCACAGAGGGGTCAGGGAGGGCTTTTCTGTGGAGGTGACACCTGGAGGATGTGGGCAGGAGCCAGGGGAGAGCTCAGGGATGGGAGGTCCAGATAGAGGGAACAATCAGTGCAAAGCCCTGAGACTGGACCAAACCTGGTGAGGTGGACGAACAGCGAGGCGGCAGCCGAGACCCATGTTCCAGAAGTCCATGGTGAATCCTGCCACTTGTCAGAGCCTGTCCCTCGTGCTGACAGCTCACCTCCGTTAGCAAGTGTTGGTCCCTCTATCTCGGAAATCCCTCTCAAACCTCGCCCCTTTCTCTGCCTGCCTCTGGTCAAGATCAATGCCATCCTACTTCCTAGTGCCACGCTGGCTTCGCCCTCTCTGCACCTTCCTTAGGAGAGGCCAAGGGAAGTTTTGCAAAAGTTTGTCAGACCATACCACTCTTCCCACTATGCAAAACCCTCCATAGCTCCCCATTTCCCTTCGGATAGCGACCAAATGCCACCACGGACTTCACACGATCTGGCTTCCCATTCCCTCTCCGACCACATCTCCTAGCTCCCATGCTCTCGCTCACTCCGGGTTCCTTGCTGTCATTGCGGCCATAGGGACTTTGCACCAGTTGGTGCTCTGGTGCGAACGCCTCTCACCTCCCTTCCGCTGCCAGGTTAATTCCGACTCGTCTTCAGACGTCACCTTTTCCAGGGAGACCTACCTGACCAGCTAGCCCGGATCGCCACCTCATAAACAGGGAGCTCCCGAAGGCAGACGCAGATCCCCACCTGCGTTCCCGACTCCGCCGCTTCCACCTGCGCCGCTCCTCGTCGTCCCGGCGCCGCCGGTTTCGTCGCCCATGACTCCCGCTCCGACTTCTGCTCTGGCTCCTACTCTTGCTTCGGCTCCGCTGCTTTCGGCTCCCGCGACCCCCCGACCGCGAGCGCGATCTCGTATCGCGACCCATCGGCTGCAACAGCGGCGGCGGCTGAAACGCAATTATCCGAAGCCTGCGCCGGGCGGGGACCTTTGTGGTCGTCGGCGCGCTCGGGGATACCCCGTCCGCGCCTCAACCAGGAGAACGGAACCTCTCCGGCAGTACCGTCCCGCAGGGGCGCCAAAAGCCATCCCCTCCCCTCCACCCACAATCGTGGCCCGCTCGGTGGACATTGGCCGAACTATCGCCTCCAAGTTAGGAGACACTTCTTTCAGGCAGTGCTGAAGGCAGCCCCATGCAGGGGCCTGAGGCGCTGTGGGCGGAGCAATGGCAAACACGGAACTGCGGAGGGGGCGCAGCCTGAGAGGCGGAACCAGGGGAAGGAGGAGAGAATGTAATGAGTTCTGGGGAAGGCGGGACTAAGAGGAAGGCGGGGCCGGAATGTTGTTACGTACTGCCGTGTACTCTAGCCTGTATAGGGTTTCCGTGGCTGTAAATGTTTGTGGGAGCAAAAAGCCTCATCTTTCTTCCGCTGAGCAACTGGTGGGCTTGAACAACTAAATTTGCGGTTACTAGTTCAGTGCTTCTTTTACAGGACCAAGAGAAAGTGGACAAGAGGCGGGACCAGGAGGACGTATGGGCGAGAACAGACTAAAAGAATGAATGGAGTTGATGATGTATGGAGGGGATTGTAACCATGGCAATGAAACGATATACGATAGGATGAATGTAAAACTAATGTTCTCCCATGTAAACTATCACATAATTTACAATAAAACATTAAAAAAAAAAAATGAGTGGGGCCTAAGAGATGGAATAAATAGAAGGCAGGGATGTGAGGAGGGCCCAGAGGACCCGCTCGGTGGGCGGGACCCAGGAGGCTGAACCAGGATGGGCCGCAGCCTTGATAGGAGGTGGAACAGAGGGCTCAGTCCTAATGGGCGGAGCCAGGAGCGTGTTATGGGAGGCGGAGCCAATGTGGATGTGTGCATAGAGTCCTCGTGTAGGCCTGTCCGGGCAGTGCGGAGGTCATTGAAGATGTAACCTATGATCGCGACCCTCATGCCTTACACTTGTTTTACTTGGCCTCCTCCTTGAATTCTCTCCAGAAGCTTGTTGTTGTTGTTAAGTGCCGTCTAGTCGGTTCCGACCCATAGCGACCCTCTTTAGGGGTTTCCGAGGAGCACCTGGTGAGCTTGAACAGCCAACTTTGCAGTTCAAACTGCTTTGTAGTCTGGCGCATTAATCCACAGGGCCACACCAGGACTCCAGAAGATACACACCCCAAATACCAATGATTCGACCCTGACCCATGGTGACCCCATGGGTGCAGAGAAGAGCTGTGCTCCACAGGGTTTTCGATGCCTTTTGGAAACCTATCACCAGGCCTTTCTTCCGAGGTGGATGGGTTCAAACCCCCAGCCTCTCAGCTAATATTCCAGAGTGCTTAACCATATCAAGGAGTTCTGGTGTGACACTGTGGGTTAATGCACCGGACTGCAAAGTTGGTTTGAACCACAAGGCCGACAGTTCAAGCTTACCAGCTGCTCCTCGGAAACTCTACACGGGATCGCTGTGGGTTGGAACTGACTCGACAGCAGTTAACAAAAACAGTACCAAGATCAGTCATGAAGTACAACTCTGTCTGTAATAGGTTAATATCAGTATGCCTACAAGGAAAACCAGTTAATACCACTATAATTCAAATTTACGTACCAACCACTAAAGCCATAGCGTAGTGGTTACAAATCGGGCTGCGAACCGGAAGGTCAGCAGTTCGAAACTACCAGCTGCTCCGCGGGAGAAAGATGAGGCGATCTGCTCCCGTAAAGATTTACAGCCTCGGAAACCCTATTCAGGGTCGCTATGGGTCGAAACCGACTCGACGGCACTTAACAACAACAACAACACTAAAGCCAGTGACGATGAAAAGGAATTCTACCAACTCCTTCAGCCTGAAATTGATCAAACATGCAATCAAGATGTACTGATCATTACAGGTGATTGGAATGCAAAGGCTGAGAGCAAAGAGGAAGAATCAGTAGTTGGATAATATGGCCTTGGTGATTGAAACGATGCTGGAGAGTGACAAAATTTTGCAAGACCAATGATTTGTTCATTACAGATACCTTTTTTAAACACGAACCTCACCAGATGGAATACACAGAAATCAAATTGACTACATCTGTGGAAAGAGACCGTGGGAAAACTCCGTATCATCACCTAAAACAAGGCCAGGGGCAGACTGTGGAACAGACCAGCAACTGCTCATATGCAAGTTCAGGCTGAAGCTGAAGAAAATGAGAACAAGTCCAAGAGATCCAAAATACGACCTTGAATATATATCCCACCTGAATTAGGAGATCATCTGAAGAACAGATTTGATGCATTACACACTAAAGACCGAAGGCCTGAAGAGTTGTGGATGACATCAAGAACATCATACAGGAAAAAAGCAAAAGGTCATTTGGAAGACCAAAAAGAGGAAAAGGCCAAAATGGATGTCAGAAGAGACACTGAAACTTGCTCTCCAGTGTAGAAATGCTAAAGCAAATGGAAGAAATGAGGCACGAGCTGAACAGAAAATTTCAAAGGTCAGCTTGAGAAGACAAAGTCAAATATTTAACGAGATGTGCAAAGACCTGGCGTTAGAAAACCAAAAGAAATGCTCAGCATTTCTCAAGCTGAGAGAACTGAAGAAAAAGTCAAACCTTTGCTTTTGTTATTGAAGGATTCTCTGGGCAAACTATAGAATGATGTAGAAAGCATCAAAAGAAGCTGGAAGGGGAAGGTAGGATCTCCACTGAGTGGTTTCCAACCTGTCTAGACAGGGCTAGTGAAAAGAGATGGGAATAAGACTCTTGTGGTTCAATAGTGAATAATTGCTATCAGGACTGATTGCAAATGTTGCCAATGTAAAGGTAGATGTTTTATAATAAAAGGAGGGGAGTGGCTGATCTTGCAGTCCGGGAGCGGAGGACCCAGGGACCATCAAGGGAGAAGAGCAGAGTGTGGGACCCTATCCAGAAAAACAGCGACACCAGAGATGGAGGCAGAGATGATGCCGCGGAGAGACGGAGTGGTTGGGGACTCTGGACTCAAGGAGGGAGAGGGGCTGTGTGCTGGCAGCCAGGGGGCAGCCGTGCAGGGTATGCCTTTTGGTTGTTTGAATGGTTATATATTCCTGAGTGCTTTGGTGTACATCCAAAAAAAAAAAACAAAAAACAAAGGGAATGGAAGCAAATGCTATTGAATGATGATGCATAGAGGGGATTGTAGGCATTGCAATGAAACAAAATACGATAGGATGAATGTAAAGCTGATTGTCTCCCATGTAAACTATCACTCAATTCAAAATAAAAACTTTTAAAAAGATGGAAGGAATACACAGAGTCACTGCACCAAAGAGAAATGGTTGATGTTCAATCATTTCAAGAGGTAGCATATGATCAAGAGCAAAGGATCCTCTCCAGAGATGGGAAATT
>NW_006408643.1:5801228-5869925 GCF_000296735.1 Chrysochloris asiatica | reverse complement strand
TTTTATAGCAAGGAGGGGAATGATTAACTTTTCAGTCTAGGCACGGAGGTCCCTAGGACCATCAACGGAGAAGAGCAGAGAGTGGGACCCTACCCAGAGAAGCAGTGATGCCTAAAATGGAGGCAGAGATGATGACGTGGGGCGATGGAGCAGCTGGAGACTTTAGATCCAGAGAGGGAGAGCGACTGTGTGCTGAAAACCTGGAGGGTACGGGGGAAGGATTACATGGAGGGGATCCTTGTAACCATGGCAATGAGACGATTATACGATAGAATGAATGTAAAACTAATGTTCTCCCATGTAAACTACCACATAATTCACAATAAAACATTTAAGAAAAAAAAGAGCAAAGGATCCTGAAGGAAGAAGTCCAAGGTGCACTGAGACATTGGCAAAGAACAAGGCTCTGGGTATTCATGGATTACAAATTGAAATCTTTCAACAAACTGATACAGCACTGGAGGCACTCACTCATCTATGCCAAGAAATTTGGAAGACAGCTACCTGGCCAACTAGAAGAGATCCGTATTTGTGCCCATTCCAAATAGAGGTGACCCAATGGAATGCAGAAATCATCGGACAGTATCATTGATATCCCATGCGAGTAGTTTTATTAAAAGTAATATAGAAATGGCTGCAAGCATACATTGACAGAAAACTTCCAGAGGTTCAAGTCAGTTTCAGTAGAAGATATGGAACAAGGCATATATCACTGCTGACACCAAATAGATCTTGGATGAAAGCAGAGAATACCAGAAAGATGTTTACCTGTGCTTTATTGACTATGCAAAGGCTTTAGATTGTGTGGATCGTGACGAGCTATGGACAACATTGCGAAGTATGAGTATTCCGGAACACTTGACTCTGCTCATGAGGAACCTGTACATAGACCAGGAGGCAGTAGTTTGAACAGAACAAGGACCACCGAATGGTTTAAAATTAGGAAAGGTGTGTGCCAGGGTTGTATTTTCACCATACTTATTCAAGCTGTATGCTGAGCAAATAATCTGAGAAACTGGATTAGGTGAAGAAAAACGTGTCATCAGGATTGGAGGAAAACCCATTAACAACCTGCAATATGTAGCTGATACAACCTTGCTTGCTGAAATTGAAAGGACTTAAAATACTTACTGATGAAGATCAAAGCCACATCCTTCAGTATGGGTTGCACACCTCAATGTAAAGAAAACAAAAATCTTCACCACTAGACCAATAAACAAAATCCATACCAATGATGAAAAAAGACTGAAGTTGTCAAAGACTTCATTTGGTTCAGATCAACCATCAACACTCATGGAAGAAGCAGTCAAGAAATCAAACAACGTATTGCATCAGGCAAATTTGCAGCACAAGACATTTAAAGTGTTGAAGAGCAAAGATATCAGTTAAGAATACTAAGGTACGCCTGACTCAAGCCATGGTATTATCGATAGCCTCATATCAATGTGAAAGTTGTACAGGGAATCAGGAAGACCGTAGAAAACTTGATGCATTTGAGTTATGGTTTGGGAGGAGAATATTAAAAGTACCATGGGCTGCCAAAAAAACAAAGAGATCAGTGTTGGAAGAAGTACAGTTAGAGTGCTTCTTGGAAGCCAGAATGGTCAGACTTCGTTTCTCATACTTCAGACATATTTTCAGGAAGGACCAGTCTCTAGAGAAGGATATCCTGTTTGGTAAAGAGGAGGGTCGGAAAAAAAGAGGAAGACCCCTAACAAGATGGATTGGCAAAGTGGCGGCAGCGATGGGCTCAGGTACAATGATTGTGAAGTTGGCTCAGGACCGGGCAGTTTTTTATTCTGTTGTGCACAGGGTCGCTATGAGTCAGTACCGACTTGATGGCACCAAACAACAACTACCCAGGGATTCCATACATTATTGAACTTGGGCAATGCTGGCCCAACCAATAAAGACTTCAGAGTACTTGTTCCTTTGGGCTCAGCAGCTTTAAAAGTTTTGGGGAGCTGATCCAGAACCCAAAGGCAACCCCAGACATTGCAATGTTTGGGTCTTATTATCATTTGAAAATTCTAAGATTTTTTTTGCTCTGAGTGTCTGTTTCACATTCAGTCCTCAGATCCCCCAGTCAACCGAGGTAACCCACGAAGAGGCAAAGAGAGAGAGAAGGATCGATGCTTGATTACCCAATTTATTCAAGAGATCTCTTCAACATAAAAAGGGGGAGGGGCAGGGGCAGCGAGACTGACGGGGTGGACTGGCAAGGAAGGGGATTGCATCCGAGTGTTATTCGGGGATGCGCAGTGATGGGGTGCCCAGGCTCTGGGTTCGAATGAGGTGACATCCCCATATGAGCTAAAGGACACTGCACTCTAGATTGTCGCAAACCAGACCCCAAGGACCTGAGAACACAGGACCCCCCCCACCCCCACCCCCGTTAAAGAGTCAAGACACACAAGGTTTACAGTTTCATCTTGTTTCGCGATCAGTTCGGCCACAAAAAGGTGGTTGGAGTGTGCCAGGCGATACAACTGAACCGCCAGAAAGACAGAGGTGGGCAGAGGTGGGGTGCGGTGCAGTGTTTGTCCTGGGCTGGGGACCGAGGGGCTGCAGCGACAGTACCATGGCAAAAGACCCCCCCAGGTGGGTGGGAGTATTGCACTGGGCCATGTAGAAGAGGGAGGGAGGGAGGGAGGGAGGGAGGGGGAGAACGGAAGCTGGTAGGGGCCACAGAGCAGCTTCCCCCTCATCAGTCTTGGAGAAAACACCGTTAAGTTTTTACAGTACAATCATATCCACTTCCTTAGTGAGTGGCCATCAAAAAAACAATCCAGGAGAGGGAGGACTTGTCAGCTGTGAAGGTATTTACAAGGTTCTACATTGAGGGGGAGGAGGGGAGAAGGAACCACAGGTGGGCCCAGGGACCTTCCTCTTTAGGGGTCTTCGGAAGGTAAGGAATTCAACAACCATTATAAATAGGCCTTGTCTCCTCCCCGTCCCCTGTCCCCTGTCCCCTGAATAACAAAGAGATGCTGTCTCTTGGCACCATCTGTGGAACACAGGTGTATTCCCCCGTTCCTTCACCTTCAGTGGTCCGCAAAGGAACAAAAATGCAACTAACACAGAACAGGGCTCCAGAGGGCTCTGCATGACTCACACACATACAGAAATGTCAAGACACCCGTGGAGACTTGCAGATTTCTGCCACAAGGGGGCGTCCGTGTCACAGCCTGACCCACGCACATGTTGCTACCTGACTCACTTGGTGAACCTGGAGAGAGGGACCCTGTCGGCCTGAGAGGGGGGGTGTCCACTCTGAGGTGTACATGATGGGGCCACACTGGCCGCTGCCCTCCTGATTTGCAGGACACAAGTGTGACAAAGGTCTTGGTGGCTGAGGATGCCGCGGAGACTGTCTATTGCTCCTGGGTCACCTCTAACCGGATCCATGTCCTCTGCATCAGGTCTCTGGGCCTGGAGGGGATTCCAGGTGTCCAGGGGACTCCAGGCAGGCTGGCTCCAACAAGGATCATCCCTAAGCCATGCTGGCCGCCGGCCCCAGTGGGTCAGAGTGGGTGCAGCCTAGGGTTCCAACAGCTCAGGGTGCTGCAGACAGTGCCCGTGGCCACTTGGTTCCACCAAGTGCTCAGAAGAGACAGCAAGAAGGAAGCAGCATTCTCTGGTGCTCACAAAGGGTTTCAAAAGCAATCCGTGGAGCAGCACGTCTTTGGGCTGACTCAGCCCGCTACGCAAGGGGCCGTCCCCGGAGGCTTCCCAGCCAAGCCCACTCTGAGACTTCCAGGGAAGGGGGGGCAACGTAGGTGGGGCAGCCCCTTTAACTGGGTGGGCTCTGATGTTACTGAGCCGTTGGGCAGCGTGGCTCCTGAGGAAACAGGGGGCCAAGGGGCCAAGGTCTGGCTGTAAATTTGCTCCCGTGCCAACCTGCAAGGGTGGTGGCGGCTTCAGCACTTCAAAGAGACAGCGCTTGTCTGTTGTCTCCTGGTCCCTGGGTCTGCCTGAGGCTGCTGGGGGGGGGGGGGTCCACCCATCACTTCTGGAGTCTCCGTGGAGGCTGAGTCCTGCCAACCATGGCCCCCATGTGGGCAGAAGGAAGACTCACAGTCCTGAGCTCCACAGAGTGGCCACCATGACAGCCGGGGCCCGGCTCCCTGATGTCCATGTGATCCATCCTGGGACTCAAGGTGGGGTGGGGTAGGGTGGCAGGTCATCCGGTCGTACTGCCTGGAGAGTCTTGCTCAGGGATCACCCGGAATGCGGTGGGGGACACCTGAGTCGGAGGTGGGAGAGTGGTCTGGTCTGCTTGTCCATACTGAGGAGCCTTCTGGGTGGAGTGATGGGAGGCCTCTAGGAGCAGTTTCTGTGCACAAGGGAGACCTCCAAGGCATTTCACCTTCCAGGCACCCACCCCAGTGAACTCCTCGGAGGGCCCCCAGCCAGTCGGCCGCCCAAGTCGTGCTGTGGAGTGGACCATGCCTTTCCCACCTTTTTGTTTTGTGTTTCCTAAATTTAAAAAGCACCGCTGTGCTGGCGTCCGTGTGCAGAGTGAGGACCCAAAGTAAACATGATTTCCATGTGGGCAGCTCAAAGTACCACAGGGGGGCCCGTCAGGCGGAGAGGAGCTCAGCTGCCCGACTCTGTTCAGGAGGGGAGGACGATGACGACTGGGGCTCTGGGGGGCCGTGAGGTCCTGTGAGCGGTGGCTCCAGGCAGTGGCCGGGGCAGCAGCGGTCCCTTGGTTCTGGGTGGGGGTCTGCATAGAAGTTACTGGAAAAGGCAAGAGGGAGTAGGTGAAGGTGGTCAGGAAGGTTGGGACACAGAGACTCACCCTTGCTGGGACCCCCACAGCCACAGCCAGGTGGCCAGAGTTGTCCTGCCCCCTCTGATGCTGGCGTTCATGTGGCTTTCTGCTCGGGACCCCGCCTCCCTGAGCTACTGCTTCAGGATCAGTGACAAGGTGTCAGTCACCGAGTCGGTCCCAATGCTAGGGACCCTGTGTGTCAGAGCAGAACTGGACTCCGCAGCGTTTTCAGTCGCTGACTTTTTAGAAGATCACCAGGCCTTTCTTCCTTGGCGCCTCGGGGTGGACTTAAACCTACAACCAGTCAATTAGCAGTGAAGCAATTCACCATCTGTGTCACCCAGGGACTCCAGGAGAGCACTCCCTCTGCCTCAGTTTCCCCGCCTGTCACCTGGGGCATTTCGGGCCAAGCTCTGGGGTCCTCCCTGGTAGATAGACCTGACTTACTGTGTCGCTCTCGCCGTCGGAGGCCGGCTGGGCCTGCGTGCTATAGTGGAGCGGGGAGTACACCCAGCACCTCTCGTCGGTGGGCTGCGGGCGGGCGGGCAGGTGGGCGGGCGGGCGGCACGTGCAAGAAGAGCAGGCAGAAGGCAGGGTGAGAGGAGGTGCAAGAGAAAGAGAGGAGGAAGAGAGAAGAGAGGAGAACATAAAAGAGGCGGATCCCCCACAGCGGGTGAGCCCCCCACAACCCGAAGGCGAACCTGTCCCCACCTGGGGCAGCTTCTAGGCTTGGCGAGGGCAGCAAGATCATGGAGGTAGGGTAGCAGGGTCACGCAGGGAGGCGATTAGTTCACGCAAGGCAGGCGGCACAGTGGACGGCAGGCTAGCGATGGCCTCCCTCGAACCCTCCCCTGTCCTGCCTGACCTGCCGGCAATCTAGGGAACAGGGCAATCCCCAGATGAGGCCTAGCACCAACCTCAGGGGTCAGGGGTGAGGCAATCCTGGGAGGCCCCATGACAGTGAGTCATGGAATATGACCATTTTCCAGCTGTTTGGGAGCTATTAGGGACAGGCACCTGTGGCCAGCCAGGTCCCTCCGCCAACCTGGATCTACCTAAGCACCCAAAAGCAGACAGCACGTTTGTTGTAGGGCCTAGGGAGACCCTTGGTCTTCCACTACCTCCTGAGAGCCCAGGAGACCCCCTGCCATGAGGGCAATGGGTAAGTCCAGGCCCTCAGCAAGCAGCAGGGACCATCTGGGCCTGGATCTGAGATGGGGAGAGAGCACAGGAGACAGACACGGTCTCCTCCTCCTTCCTGCCCCCTGCTACCCTCCCTGAGCCACCTCCCCACTACTGGCTGCCTCTTGAGGTATAGAGACCTGTGGACTGACACACTGACCCGGCCTCCACTCAAGGTGCCTGACCTAAGCACACACCACCATTGAGATCAAGTCCAGCAGGGCACCCAAGGTCCCCCTGCCCCTCCTTGATCTGGGTTATATCGGCTCCGCCCACCTGGCCTAGAGAGCCTGGCACACCCTCTTCCCATATCTCTTGTGACCCATCCATGGCCAAGAGCTGCTTGGCTCCCCACACACTCTGCCAACAGGTGCTGATTCTTCATAGCCCTCCTTTGAGGAACAGCCCGCCCCCCCCCACACACACACACATATACAGGCCTCGGCTGAACCATGAGACTTCACTACTGCCTCTGCCCAGGGAGTCCTGGCTCAAGCCCTTTCCACAGGCATGGGCATCTGGTCATGTCCACTCACCCATGGGGGCCCGACACAGCACCTGACCACAAACACAAACTCAGTACCAACGGCGCAAGTCTGCCCCCGGCCCTTGTGGGAAGGCCGGGAGTGGGGCCAGCTTGTCCCCAGGGCTGGACATAGGGCAGTATGCAGTAGGTGCTCAATATTGGCTGATGGGTGTGCTGGGGCTCAGAGCAAACCCCATGTCAGGTGGTTACTGGATGCCCTGCAGCTGACTCCAGGTCATGAAGACCCCACGTGACAGGAAACCTGCCCATTTCCTCAGCTGCCATTTTTATGGGAGAAGATCACCAGGCCTTTCTTCCTTGGAGCCACTGAGTGGGTTCAAACCACCAAACTTCTGAATAGCATCTGAGCACCTTACTGTTACAGCATGGGGCTCGGGGGGCTGCTTAGATTCTCTCCTGGGTGGTGCAGCTGACTGGACTATAGGGGAGCCTGGACCTGCCCCCCACAAACCCTGGACACATTGGCTCCTCAGTGTCCACTGGGCAAGGTAGACACGGGGGTCCCATGGTGGCTCACAAACACAGATCTCAAGGTCTCTTCTCTCCTGGCTATCTCGCACCTGCGTGACCCCCGCCCTTGCAATCCCCGCAGGCGGCCCTGACCCCTGCCGGCTTTCTCTACGAACACAAGGAGACGTCTCTCAAAGTCTGGGTCCACCATGCCAGGCGACCCAGCCCTTGCTGCTCACAAGCCCAATGTGGTGCTGAGAGTGACCTGTGGGGCAGCTGAGGTTTGTGAATGGGGTCTGGCGGGCAGTCCTGAGGGACTTCTCTACCACAGTCCACCTGAGCCTATCCCTGCCCCCACCTCACTGTGTGGCTCTCGGCAAGTCCCTGAACCACTTGGGGCCCATTTCTTCACTTACAACCACGGGCACTGGTAGTTCCACACCATGGCCCTGAGCCCACTGGGTGAGTGTCTGAGAGACTGAGGGCCCGCCTGGGAGAATGAACGTGATCTGGACTGTGTCCGATCCCTGCTTCTCCTCTGTGATGCGGGTACCGAGTATACCAGCTGCCACCTCCTCTGCCCCTCAGCTGCCCCAAGGGACTGTCCCTGTGCAGGGGGCACATGCCCTCTTGGGGAACTGTTACCTAGGTCTCAACATAGAGACACGTCTACTGTGTGGCTGTCTGCCCGTCCATGGATGGCTGGGTGAGGGGCAGATGTGGGCTGGGGGCACAGGCTGGGGTCAGAGATAGACCCCCACACCAGGCCTCCATTCAGACAGGACACACTGTCATCAAACTCACATACCCACTACACACATATGTGGTGCTGTGTGCATCCAACCATGCCAGCCACACAATGTGTTCCCCGAAGTACCCTCAAAGACCAGGGACCGCCAGGCAGTACACCGAAGGCCAAGACCAGGGACCCTTGTCCCCGGGGGGCCGGCAGCGGTCACTTACAGTCCCCGAGGAGCTCGGCGTCACGGCCCGCAGGCGGCGATGGCGGGCTGAGTACATCCAGTACCTCCCGTCCGTGAACTGGAGGGCGGGGGCCGGGCAGGAGGAAGGAGAACAGAGGAAGAGGTGAGGTGGGGGCCGGGTGGCAGGCAGCAGGCGGGACAGAGCAGGAGGGACACAGACGAAGATGCACAGGGCAGACTATGTGGGGGTGGGGAAGGATGGAGAAGGAAGGTGGGAGATGGGGGAGACTGGGCGCTCCGGGTGTGGGCTGGGCACTGCTGAGAGATGGGCATTACCCAGTGCACAGGGAGCAGGCGCGTTAGTGAGAAGCAGTGAGATGGGGGGTGGGGGGGGCATGCTCGCCACATCAGTCCCTGAGCTGAAGGCTGGCCCAGCTGCCATCTCTCTGGGTGTGCAGCGCCAGGGAGGAGGCGACCAGAGGTCTTCCATCAGGGAATCACTAGGCTGGGCCCACCACACCCCTAGGCTTCAGCCAGGCATCTCCAGTTACCAGTAGGAGAGGCAGAAAGAGTGAGGGCCCATCAGTCCACAGATCTGTGCCCCTCGGTCCACAGAGCAGGCAGCAGGAGCCCACTCGCCATGTGCTCTCAGACAAGTGAACCTGCTTTTCTGGAAGTTTCTGTGCTCGCCTCGAGAACAGAACCCACCACAGAGAGGGGGGAAGAGCTTTGTCATTCCAACCCTGCAGGCCCCAGGACCCTGGGGAACAGGTGGCCCTGCTGGGCACCACGGGGCCTCAGAGCTGCCGAGCCTGGGGAAGGAACAGAAGGTACCTCACTCTGTGAGTGTGTGACAAAGGACCTGGGCGCCGGCCCTGTGTGTGCGCACGGGTGTGTGCAAATGTCTGAGTGTGTGTGCACCTGTGCCTGTGAAAGTGTGCGCGCAGGAGACCGTGTACACGGGTGAAGGTGTGTGTGTCTGTGTGTGGGTGAGTGTCCGCTGTGCCTGTGACAGAATGCGACTGGGTGGGTCTGTGAGCCCATGTTTTCCTGTAATGGTGAGAGAGAGAGGATTTGTGTTTCGGGCCCACAGGGCCCAGAGGTGGAAACCACCGGGACACTTACAAAGTAGATGTCGGTGGCTGGGGCGTCGTCCTCATCCGAGGCCTGGCTAGCAGGCTCTGAGGCCTGGCTGGTGGTCTCCACTTCCGCAGCAGCTGAGGCGCAGGCAGAGGGAGCCTCCCCCCTGAGGACAGATGACACGGGTGTCCAGGGCAGCTATCTCAGCAGCACCCACCTCCCAAGACCTAGCCTGTGGGTGCTTCCAGCTTCTCCGTGCCCCCCAGATCTACTGCAGGGCATTCAAACTGAGACTTTACAGGCATTTTTTTTTTTTTTTTTTTTAAATAAAGATTCAATAAAATTAGAACCAAGTACTGGAAAGATGAGCAAAAAAATCTGTAAATTGTTGGAAGTTGAGAAAGTCCTCAAGAATTTTTAACTCCCATTCCTAGTTAAGGAGCTCTGGTATTATAGTGGTTATGAGTCAGCAGTTTGAAACTACCAGCTGTTCCACAGGAGAAAGATGAGGCTTTCTTCTCCTGTAAAGCTTTACAGCCTCGGAAACCCTGTACAGGGTCGCTATGAGTCAGAACGGACTCCATGGCACATAACAACAACAACAACAACAACATCCCTAGTTATGACAGCCACAAACGCTCCAAGACACTTCCCAGTGTCCCCTGGGTGGCAAAGCTGCCCTTGAATGGTTGAGAACCACAGCCTTAAAAAGAAAATGAAAATGACTACTCATGTCAGTAAACAGATGACTTTCTTCACGTCAGACCCTGTGAGATGCAGTAAAAGCAATCCTCACAGAGAAATACATGCATTCCCTTTAAAGACCCTCCTCATTAAAGAAAGGGGAAAAAAGAAAGAATCGAAGTCCTCAGACTAAACTGGATAAAAAGAAACTAAACCAGAAAATAGACAACAGGTAGTTGAGGGCTCACAGAATAAGTTGGAAGTTAATGAAGTAAAATCATAACAGAATCAAGAAACTAAGCCCAGATTCATCATCGTTTCTTGCAAGCTAAGAAAGAGGGCAAAACAGGGCTAGGTGAGGAGAGAAAGGACAAAAACCCTCCAGATGGCTGACGAGAAGTAAAGAATTGAGATCATCACTACTGTTGTTCACAGCTCTGGTGGCAGATGTTGTTGCTAAGTGCCGCCGAGTTGGGATCCGACTCATAGCGACCCTGTACAGAGACTGTGTACAGGGTTTCCAAGGAGCAGCCAGCCTAACCGACTTTACAGTTTACCATCTTAACCGGCAGATGAGGGAGGTATCTAAACGAAGCCCACCTCCACAATCCCAACAACCTACCGCTTCTCTGGTTGTTCAAGCTCACCAGTCACTCCTTGGAAACCCTATATAGGGTCGCTATGGGTCGGAACCGACTCAACAGCACTTTAATAACAACAACAACAGAGCCCTAGCACTGCTGAGTGGACTACATTTCCCAGCCTGCCTTGCTGTCAAGTGTGACCATGTGACTGAGCCTGGCCAATGGGTTTGAAAAGAAATTATGTGTCCATATTCTGAGTACTTTTGACTGCTCTGTTCCCTCTCCACCAGTGGGGAGGGATGCAGACATGAAGGTGGAGGCCACCTTGGACCTTTAGGATGGGGAGAATAATTGGAGGGAGCAAAGAGGTGGAGGCATCAGGCTGAGGTGAAGAAGGGGTCTGGGCAGTGGGGGAGCTGATGGCCACTCACCCTGCATCCACCACCTTGGGGACTACAATCTCCACGCTGCACGTGGGCTCCACCTGCACTGTGATCTGCTGCAGGTCCTCGTCCACAGGGACCTCCTCCTGGGGCCTGAAGGCAGCGGGACAGCACCTCAGGGTGTCTTCCTGACCCTCGCCCCCAGGTCCCAGCCCATATGACGCACCATCTCTGGGTACCCCTGGCCAGCATTCTGAGTTTCCTCAGGTTGGCCTGGCCCCAAGACTCTCAGGCTCAGGGACAAAGGATGGGGACCACAGTGGGATGGAAGGGGGGAAGCCCAGGGGAGGCAGAAGGGGAAGAGGAGAGAGGAGCCCCAGGTACAAAGGGGAGAGAAGGAGCAGGGAGGAGAGGTCAGTGGATAGGAGAGTCCAGCGTGGGAAGGAAGCAAAGATGAGTGGTGTTGGGGAAAAGGCACAGCGCGAGAGGGGAGCCCAGGGGGAAGGAGGGGAGGATAAGGGTAGGGGCCTCACCGGCCATCCTGTCCGGCGGACTGAGTGCGACGCCTGTGCAGAAAGACACACGCAGAAGTGGGTGAAGGGGTGACCACTCACCCCTACCTCCGTAAGACTTCTGCACTTCTGCCCCTCCCACTACTTGCTGCCCTGCCCCTAATCCCTCAACGACGTCCACGCCCACCTGTAGCGTTATTGCTCTGCCCTATGTACCTCCCCCACCCCCAAGTCCCAAACACCCTCAAGTCCCATAGACCCGCAAGAGCCCACCTGTACCGTGGCTGCTCTGACGTCTCTGATGGCGACCGCTCAGGAATGGACAGGGAGGTGGACGAAAGGGTGGTGGCGATGGAGGCGGTGGTGGCTTCTTCGAAGGAGGGTGGTGTGCAGGGCAGCAGGTCGGGCCGGCCTGCAGGAGGGCACGCACAGCACTCTGGGATACCCACCCACCACCCCCAGGTCTCAGGGCCCCGCCCACACTGCCCATCTACACCAGGGATCCTCTACTCCCAGGCCAAAGGTGCATGCAGCCCTTGGATGTGTCACCATCTGTGATGGCTCCCTGCGCCTCCCGGTTACCTTCGTCCTCAAGCGTGGGGTAGCTGCGGGCCCCGCGCAGGTCGTACTGCGCATCCTCCCGCTCGCTGGGGATCTGGCTGGCTGAGAAGGCGGCCGTGGGGCCCAGGGGCTTGACAGCCAGCAGGGCCCCTCGGCCCTTTTTGGACGGTGAGGACTTCAGAGCTGTGGAGGGAGGGCAGTCAGTGCTGTGCAGAGGACACTGAGGCATGAAGACAGGAGCCGAGACCGAGAACACGTGTGGGCTCCATTTTATGCCCAGCAGGACAGAGCCCTGAGCCCCCCTCTCCATCTAGGGGCGGGTCACTTACAGGAGGTCTTCCGGAAGACCGTGTTGCTCATGAACTTGAAGAAACGCTCAGCATAGAAACTGGGACGGTGGACAGAAACTGTGTCCTAGGGGAGAAGCGAGGTGGGACAGTGAGGGGAGGCACCGAGGGCTACTCCATGGGACACAAAATCAGATGAAGCCCTGGTTGTGGGGTCTAGGAGATGGGCAGAGGGCAGTGAGACCGGTGTGAGATCATGTGATGGTGAGTACACACACACAGGCCCCGGCAACACAACCGGGAGCCCCAAAGAAACCAAAGGGTTCTAGTTAATAATCGTGTCAATAGAGGCTCATCAGTTATAACCAACACAAAATGCAAGCACTTCCCCTGTCCCTGGGGGCTGGCGTGTGGCTAGGACTCTGGACAGGTGTTGGTGGCATTTCCAGATTAAGCCCACGTAGGAAGAAGGAACTCCTGGCATGGCACTATAGGATCAGCACTGGACCTCGAGCCTCAAGGTCGGTAGCTGCACCTCGGAAACCCTATACAGGGTTGCTGACTTGACAGCACTTAACATGGCCTTCTGAAAACCAGCCCAGGAAAAACCCCCAGATCTCAATAGTCCAATCAGCAAACTGGATCTGGGGTTGGTGCAGGTCCCAGCAGTGTTCTGTTGAGCGTTGTGAGTGGGGTCTCTGTGAGGCAGGACTAGGAGACCACTAACAGCCGCAAAACCAGCAGGGAGAGCAGTAAGCCAGGCGGGCAGCATGTGGGACTCTCAACGTTTGACTGTTTTTCTGTAAACCTACTTCGGTTCTAAAAAGAAAGCCTGTCATCACACACACAGTAAGGACCACAGTTGACATCTCTGCCAGAGTGGGATCTAAGAGATGGGGGACAGGCATTGCCTTGGGGAGGGATGGTCCTGATAATCCGGTATCATCCCTTGGTATCTGAGGCGGACTACTTCCAGGACCCCTGCGGATACTCAAATCCCAGGAGTCTCAAGTCCCCCATATAAAATTATGTTGTATTTACATATAACCTACACACACTCTACTATATACAAGGGGGCTTCAAAAAGTTCGTGGAAAAATTCTACTATCCTTTCATTCCATTTTTCCATGAACATTTTGAAACCTCCCTCTTTGTTCTTCAAATCATGTCTAGATGACTTACAAGACCTAATACAATGCAAAGGTTCTATACAGAGCACCTTACTCTTGGCCTTTGAGGGGCTGCTGAGATCACTTCATGGCTCCCCGCCTCCCAAAATATTTTCACTCAGAGCATGGTTGAATTAGTAGATGTGAAACTAAATTTGTTTGTATTTTTGGGGGGTGTGAACCATGTTAACAAAAACCTATTCAAAGAAGGAAATGAGTAACTTCTTGTCAGTTGCTTCCAACTTGTAGGGAGGTCATGTGATAGAGTAGACCTGCCCCTTAGCGTTCCTAGGCTGTCTCTCCTGTTTCTGGACATTTTGTCAGGAAGGACCAGTCCCTGAAGAAGGACATCATGCTTGGTAAAGTGGAGGGTCAGTGAAAAAGAGGAAGACCCTTCAACAAGATAGGCTGACGTAGTAGCAGCAACAATGGATTCATACATAGCAGTGACCGGGGACAGCTCAGGACCAGGCAATGTTTGGTTCTGTTGTGTCCCGGGTTGCTATGAGTTGGAACTAACAGGACAGCATCTAACAACAACAATATTTACAAGAACCAGTCATCAGACCTTCTCCTGAAAAGTCGTTGTGTGGGTTTGAACTGCTGACCTGTCGGTAGGTGCTAACTGCTGTACCACCAGAGCTCCTTAAATGAATAAGCAGATGTTAAAATAAAAAAGTCAGAGGGTTTCTCTCAAACAGGGGCTAACAAACTACAAACTGCAGTGGCTGCCAACTTTTATAAATAAAGTTTTATTGGCACACAGCCATGCCCTTTTCTATGCACACACTGGCTGGACACGCCTGTTTGCCCCCAAAATGCTCCTCAGAGGAGCAAGGGGGAGCTTGCTGAGATCTCCAATTTTATAGACTGCAGCCATACTAAGAGTCCTCAACACTTGAGTAAGAATTGGTCTGATACTCCTCGGGTGCCTGGAGCTGGCTGGGGACAGGGCCCTTCAGTGGGGGGCTGGTCTTATGCTGAGGCATGGCTAGGTGTTGGGCCCACACAGGGCTAGCACTCAGGGTCCGTTACTTTTTAAAGACTTGCTTGGTAAGTGCCATCAAATTGGTTAGGGCTCACCACGACCCTGTATAGGGTTTCCAAGGCTTTAAATCTTTGGGGAAGCAGAAAGCCTCATCGTCTGCCCAGAGAACGGCTGGCGGGCTCAAACCATGGACCTTGTAGTTGGCCATCCAGTGCTTACCATGGGAGCTATGTTGTTGTTGTTAAGTGCCATCGAGTCGGTTCCGACCCATAGCGACCCTGTACAGGGTTTCCGAGGGTGTAAATCTTTGCGGGAGTAGAAATCCTGATCTTTCTCCCGCAGAGCAGCTGGTAGTTTCGAACCGCTGACCTTAAGGTTCGCAGCCCAATTTGTAACCACTACACTACCAGAGCTCCTTATAGGAGCTATAAGCTATGGCACTCCCAATTTTAAAGACTGGGCTGCCAGTATTCCTGGTTAACATTTACATATCAATGAGTAGTTTTTCTGAGATCTACCCACGCTGGGCCTGAACCCCAACGCCAAAACAGTATCAGAGGCCAGTGGTGCTGCCCCTTGAGGCCCACCAGGCTGCTCCATGGCCCCCACACCCCTGATGTACTGGAACAAATGATTCCTCAGGAACCCTGCCAAACTCAGCCTGGGGGCCTGCCCACAATGGTCTGACCTTGACCACAGGGGGTGTTTTGGCTGCCTCAGTGGGGGACCCTGAGTTACAGTGCCTCCAGGGAGGGGGGACAAGGTCCACCTTGTCCCTCAGTCCTTACTCTGAGGGTGAGGGGTGGTAGGGACTGAATGAATGAATGATGCTTACCCCATCATGTACAAGAGCCTTCCAGGTGTGTTCTAGCTTCTTGATGAACCTGCAGAGATGAAACGCCCAGAACATCAGCACGCCCTCCCACGCAGGGGGGTTCTCACGCAGGGCAACACTGCCCCCAGAGGATATGTGTGGATATCATGACTGGCATCGAACGGCTGGAGACCAGGGATACTATCTATAATGCACAGGGCAGTGCCACCCCAGAGAAGGATCTGTTCCCCATGTAAGCAGTGTGCTAGAGGGACAACCCCACTGTGAGGAACTGAGCTGCCCCCTCCTCCATCCCCCTGACCCTTGTCCTGGGGAAGAAGTGAGAAGACAGACAGGAAGGGGACAAAAAGCCAACACTGTCCCTTCCTTTTCCAGTCAGGACAGTAGCATTGGCTGTTTTCGAGTTTTGAACTTTGCTTTTCATGCTGTTGGCGTCCTGGTGTGGTGCTGTAGGACAAGAACTGGCCCACAGGTCAGTGTGATATCAGCTGCTCCGGGGAACCCCTGTGCAGGCTCACTGAGTCAGAACCGACTCCACAGCACTTGACAGCAGTACTGCTGTTGGTGCCAAGACACATGGAGGTCTCCCAAGAACGCTGGGCCTACAGATGCTGAGACAAGGACTGTCCTCCACAGCCGGCTAGACTCCTGCTAAGGCGCTGTAGGATGAGCACTAACTGCTAACTGAAAGGTCAGTGGTTCAAGCCCACTAACTGCTCCTTGGAAACCCTATACACGGGTGCTATGAGTTTGAACAGACTTGACTACACTTAGCAACTATAAACTGTGAGACAGGAGTGCTGGCAGCCTAGTGGGTTACGAGTTGGGCTGCTAACTGCAAGGTCAGCAGTTCTAATCCACCAGCCACTCCACAGGAGAAAGATGACGTTTTCTGCTCCTGTCAAAATTTAGCATCTTGGAAACCCTATACAGGCCTGCTATGACTTGGAGCAACTCGATGACATAAAACAATTAGTGCTTGGGTGAGAGATCACACGGGTATTTTGATTTGCATCTCTCTAACAAGATCGCTATGGGTCGGAACCGACTCGATGGCACTTAACAACAACAACAACAACAACAAGATCGCGAGCATCTCTTCATATGTGTATTGGCCTCCTAAATATCTTCTTTGGTGACGTGTCTTTTCATGTCCTCTGCCCATTTTTAATTGGATTGTCTTTTTCTTGTTGAGGTGTTGAAGTGTTCTATAAATTTTAGAGGTAAGTCCTTGTGTGACAGGTCACTGACAAAAAACTTTTCCCCAGTCTGTGGGTTCTCCTTCTACTCTTTTGGTGGAATCTTTTGATGCACATTAAGTGTCTAATTTTTAGGAGGTCCTAGTCATCTGTGTTGGAAGTACAGCCAGAGTGCTCCTGGGAAGAAGCCAGGATGGCCAGACTTTGTCTCTCATACCTTGGACAGATTATTAGGAAGGACCAGACCCTGGAGAAGGACATCATGTTTGGTAAAGTGAAGGCTTGGAGAAAACGAAGACCCCCAACGAGATGGATTGGCACAGTGGCAGCAGCGATCAACTCAAACGTAGCAACAATTTTGAGGTTGGCGTAGGAGGCGGCAGTGTTTTGTTCTATTGTACATAAGGTGGCTATGAGTTGGTACTGACGTATTAGGGCCCCTCAATTTGTCTGTTTTTTTTCCATTGATCATCTTTACAGTTCTGAGTTTTACATTTAGGTCACCCACCTTGATTCATTTTGTAAATGGTGCGATATACGGGTTCTGTCTCGTTCTTCTGCAAATGGAATTTCAGTTTGGCTGGCACCATTTGTCAGAGACTGCTTCATCCCCCATTTAATGTGGCCCTCTGTCAAAGATCAGCTGACCAATGGTGGAGGGACTGACTTACGCGGTTTTCAAATCTGTTCCTCTGAGTCTTACGTTGTACCAGTATCCGGCTGTTTTGACCATTGTGGTTGTGAAGTAGATTTCTAGATTGGGAAGTAAGAGGCCTTTGTTCTTCTTTCATAATGCTTTGCTTATCTGGGGTCTCTTTCTTTCCCATATAAAGCTGGTGAATTGTTTTTCCATCTCTTTAAAGAATGCTGTTGGTTGGAACCTGGATTAGGATTGCATTGTATCTACAGATTACTTTGGATTATCCTGACATTTTCACCATTAAATATCCCTATCCATGAAACTATCCATTAAATATCCCTATCCATTTTTGGAGGTCTCTTTTTTTGGGGTGATGGTGGTAGGAGTAAGAAGTTAGGGTTAGAACATTGGCAAGGTCTAGGCTATGCCTAGAACTTGGTTTAGTGTTAGGCGTCCGGTTAAGACTGGGGTTAGTGTTGGGGTAGAGGCTGGGCTAGGCCTAAGAGTTGGTCTAGTTTTAGGGTCACAGTTAGGTTTACTTTTATTGTTTTCCTTGAAATCTACTTGACTTCCTCTTCATTTGAAAGTTCTGTGACTACAATAGCCCCTCTTGTATTTGTTGTTGTTGTTGCTTGTTTGTCTCTGATTCCCTAATTTCAGTCTTATAGGTTTGCTTCACTTTGAATACCACCATATGTGAGTTGAATCCTACATGCTACTGTCATGCATGTTAGTCTCAGGTTATCTGCTATTGTTGGTTCTGTCCAAACAACTCCCTTCAGTAGTTTTTGTAAGGTTGACCTCGTTTTTACAAATTCTTTTTAATTTCTGTTTTATTTAGAAATGTTCTAATTTTGCCATCATATTTGAAAGGCAATTTTGCTGGCTCCATGATTCTTGGTTGGCAATTTGTTTCTTTCAGTCTTGTATATGACATTAGATTGTCATATTGCCTATGTCGTTTCTGTTTAGAAATCCAAGTTTGGAGGTAACTTTTCATTGTTCCTGAGCAGCTCTCAGGGTTTTTTCCTTCCTTGTCTTTGGTTTTGAAAGGTTTGGTTACAATCTGTCTTGGTGATTTCCTTTTGGGGCCTATCCGTTTTCTCATCTCTCATGACGTTAGGGAAGGGAATTTCAATCACACGTGTTATTCCTCTGATGGTGTTGCACATAAATCTTAGGCTTTCTTCATTTTTTTTTTTTTTTTTATTCTTCTGACTCCTCCTCTGTTAAATGCCGAGTCAGTTCTGACCCATAGCAACCCTGTGTAAGGTTTTCGAGGAATGGCTGGTCAGTTTCAACTGCTGACCTTGTGGTTAGCAGTCCAGTGCTTATCCTACAGCATCACATCTAGATGGATATTGAGAGATCTGTCTTTGAGCTCAGTAATTCTGGCTTCCATTGATTCAATTCTACTTCTTTGTTCTACCAGTGTACTATCTATTTCTGAATTCTTGGTAGTGGTAGAAATCCTCTGGCTTTCTAATCACTGTTTTGGTATTTGGTTTATCATTTTGTTCTGAATTCTTCGAAAGTGTTTGCTGTGCTCTCCTTGCTTCTCTCTATCTGCTGAAGGTCCGTGGTTACCATTCTTTTAAATTCCTTATCAAATAGTTCTGAGACCATTTCTAATATTTCATGGCCAATTGTTTGAGGCATTCTGTCTTGTTTCTTCATGGAAGCTGACATTGTCTGTTTTCTCCGAGATATTGTGGTGTGTTCATGTTTGTATTTGATGACTGCATGTTGGTGTGTTCTCGGGAATTCACCAACTGTCTCCTTGTGGATGTAAAAGAGATTGGAAGTGTGAGCACAGTTCTCTGTTCACTGTTTTTGTACTGTAGTTCAGGGCGGGGTCATGCACCCCTAGAAGCAGGGATGGCACTTCCTGCTTATGACCTCAGGCAGAAGAGAGGCGTTAGAGCAGAGGGTGCCACTAGCCACAGGGTTGGTGAGGACAGGGATTGGCCACATGCCCGGCTATCAGGAAAGCACAGGAACAATGGGGAACTAGACTCCTTTGCGGCCAGCCTCCAGCCTCATCCTGAGCCTATGGACTACTGCCCACCCATTTTTCTTCTCTCTCCATGCTCCTGTTCCGCTTTCCCCTCTAGTCGGCACTCAGTCCATCTGGAGTTCCACTTTCTGAAGGCTCCTGGCTCCAGGATCACTTCCCTGTCTGCTTCACTGGGTCTCCTGGGTCTCTACTGTGGAGGATTGGCTCAGTGGTCTGCCTGCTCCACCATCGTGTCCCAGAAGCCTTTTGGTTTCTTGTCATAGTGGTTTGTAGTTTTCTTTGTATAGGTCTTTTGTTCCTTTGGCTACATTGATTCCTGAGTCTTTCATCTTTTGTGTGCTTATGTTAAACGGCATTGGGGATTTTATTTGGAAACCTTATCCTATCCATCCTTTAGCTCTGATCTTGTCCCTTCAGACTTCTTTTTGTCCTCCAGATGCAAAGAATATTTTCAAAGGAACATGATTTGAATCCCCTGAGTGCACACTGAAGAGCACAGAATTCTTCAGGGCAGTGTTAGTGTGAAGGAGACACCGCCGTCCCAAGTGTCTAGGCCAAGATGGAGGCTGTGCGGAGAAACAACAGCCTCGCATGTTGATACTTCTAATAAAGGTTTCTAACGACTTTGTAGCAATACCTTTTGACATAATCTCATTATTTTAAAAAAATAAAGAAAAACACTGTCAGATGTCAGATCGTAACAGCCTAATGCAATGGGGGGGATGTGGATGGAAAATGAGGACTTCCACTCCGACCACCTACCCCTTCTGGCACATTTAAATTATTTATGGGGAACTCCAGACCCCTGAAACAGTTGCGAAACTGAGATCATCTTTAAATCTTAAAACCAGAGAGATGCCCCGAGTTCTCCTTTCAACCACACAATAGTTTAGCTTCACTAGTAAAGTACATTGGCTATGAGCACTGTGCTCATTTTGGGATCAAATCAGCAGCAACTTGAAAGTTCAGCTAGGAAGCTCAAAGGGCAGGAAGCTGGTGTTCACTGAACCACCCCGAAAACGCGGGTGAGAATGGTTATAACCTGAAGCAAGCAAGGTGGTGTCTCTAACTTGAGCCTGGAGAAACGACTGAAGTATGTTCTCCTATGCACCTGTCTGTGTCACCACCACCTCAAATAAATGAGTAAAAGGACACTGGAAACATCCGCCCATCACCACGCCTCATAGGGGATGGGGCTAGCGTCGAACCATTTCCAACCTGGACTCTATGAATGCTCTACGAATCAGGGGCTGTGGTGTCTAGAATGTTCCCTAGAAATGAGCTGAAAATGAAGCCCCTGGCACCTGTCATTGCAGATGGCATCAGTTAAGAGGCGGGCACACGGGAGCCCTCACCGGAGAAGAGCTCAGAAAGGGCAGAGACCAGTGCGATGCCGCTACATGCCCAGGAGTGCCAGGGCTCGCAGGTTCCGGGGCCCCAGAACACGGAGGGAGCACCTGTGTTGTTTAAAGCTAAGCAGGGCAGGATGGTATTACGGAATCTTCCAGAAAGAGACGGCGGGGTTGAAGCAGGAAGCATGCTGCAGGGATGATGGGGGCTCCAGCAGGGCAGCATGGTGGGCTGTGACACGTGGTGGGGGGAGGGGCCGCGTAGCAGGTCACGAGACACGTGACACGTGAGGGGAGGGACAGCCTGATGGACCGTGAGACACATGGGGGGGCAGTGTGGCAGGCCGTGAGACACGTGGGGGTATGGGCGGTCTGACGCACCATGAGACGCGTGGGGGAGGCGGCGCTGGGCTCCAGGCACCCACCTGTAGGACTGCAGGATGTCAATGATTCCGATGTGTAGCAGCAGACGCTCCCCGCGGCCGTTCACGGCCGGGATCCCGCCCATCCTGGGAGAAAAGGGTGGAGACAGGTGGTCAGCACCTAAAGGGGAAGGGGGCTCCTGCTGTGGACCTAGTCTGCACCGGGAAGAATGGTAGTGGGCCAGGAGCCTTCATTCTGGGGGCCACACTTGGCCCAGGACTGAGCCAAGAAGGGAGGAGCAGGCAGAAAGAGAGGTCAAGGAGCCTCTGTGGGCTCAAGAGTCCACTCAGACACCCCAAATAAGCGGCAGTTCGGCTGGACCTAGGAGACAGACCCTGGTACCTAGGACTCCCAGCCCCGCAGGGGTCTGGCTGGTCTCACACACATGCACACACATGCACGCTCACACCCACAAGCTTGCACACACACACTTGCACAGGTGCTCACACACACACCCCAACATGCGCCTGGCTGGACCACCAGAGGATCAGGACCCTGTGGGATTAATCACGTCACTCGCTGTCAGGGCTACGCTAGTGAGAGCCAGCTCAGAGGTAGCAGCCCACAAGCATCCCCATCCCAGAGCTGGGAGGCCCCGCTCATCACTCCATGCATCGCTCACCTGAGCCCCCAGCCTCTCCCCGCTGGGCCCCTGCGCAGACCCTACAAAGGCCGAGATGGTCTGAGGGTACGTATAGTGGCTGCTCACCCGAGTCTAGGCCCTGACCCTCTGTAGCGGGTGACTGAACCCAGCTCCATTAGCCCCTGAGACTTGGCCTCCCGGTGTGACAGTGGATCCAAGTCACCCTTGTTCTCCAGGGTCCCCTGGGGCTCACTGATGGGACAGGACGGGAGCAAGGCACCAGCAGCCGGCTGGGGAGTCCACCACCAGGACACACAGACAACACGTACACCCGTCTATGCAGAGGTCTCCCCACCACTCTGTCCCCAGGGTCACTGAGCTACATCTGGGGACATTTGTGGTTGTCACAATGGGGTGAGGGTGGCTGCTACTGGCATCAAGTGGGTGGATACCAGAGATGCTATCCCACAGTGCACAGGACGACCCACCCTAGGGGTGTCCTGGCCCCTTGTCAGCAGCACCCAGAGGGTGGGGTTCTGCATGTATTATCTAGAAAAACATTTGAGTCCCTGCTCAGATCGTCCACCAGAATAGACACCCACTGGGTCAGACGGTGTCAACCAGGGGGCCCTCCCACTCCTGGGATTTCCCTCCCCTCTCCTCCATACTCAGTGTGAATTTCATCGTGGGCAGCATCCTACTAGGACGCAGGGCATCAGATGATGATGGGAGGGAATCTCTCCTTGGGGGGGAAGATCAGTGGACTCTCCTAGCACCTGGGTCCTCATCTGGAGTGATTCTGTCTCCAGGGGACATTAGGTGATGTTTGGAGACATTTGTGGTTGTGGGGGGTTCTATTGGGATCAAGTGGGTAGAGACCAGGGAAGCTGCTCAACAGTCTACAGTGAGAAAAAGGAGCTTATAAGAGGGGCCCTGATTCCCTCAAAGGTGGTCCGGTCAGACCCCCCCTTCCTCCCTGGGGCCCAGGAACGTCCACCAGCGTCTTTGGTGTCCCACTCAGTCTCTGCGCTGTCAATGTCCCTGTCCTTGAAAGAAGAGAGACGTGAACAGAGGCTGAGGGGCCTACTGCCCCCAAGAAAGAAGAGCCAGGAGTGGGGTGCTTCCTTTGGTCCTGGGGTCCCTGCCCTGTGAAGCTCCCAGATCCAGGGAAGACTGATGCCAAGACTCACGGAGCTCTCCCAGGAAGGCTGGGCCGGCAGATGATGACAGGGGACAAGGACCTTCCCTCCCCAGAGCTGGTCCTTCTAGTCTCCTAAACTGAAAGAGAATCCATTTCGCGTGTTAAAGCCGTCCACTTGTATTTGTTATAGCAGCACCAGATAACTGAGGCTGAATGAAAGTGTGAAAGCGGCTATGGAATTGTATAATGAATAGAAGAGACTGGAAGAGACCTAAGTTACCTAATAGTAAAAGATGCCTTCGAGAGATCGAGGAACATGGGAAGCAGAGCTGCCTTACTCTCAAAAGGTTGAGCCGTGACCTCTGGGCTCTCAGAGGATAGAACCATGACCTCTGGGACTTTTCTTAAATTTGAAGGAGTTGACTCTTTCACCAACTTGGTTCCGGAGTGTGGGGCTGCTGTTAAGAAGGGACCTCTGCCCAAAGCTGAGGACGCGGGGCTGCCATGCCCAAGCAGACAGAAGGACGGGGCATGCCAGGACTGAGTGGGCAGGGTTACCACTCAGATGGACCAGGAGAGTGGGGCTGTCTGGAGACGACAGAGCAGAGTTGCCAGTCCAGTGGGCCTGGAGGGCAAAACGAAAGTTCAGGGTTGAGGGGCCTCTATCCAGAATTCAGAGTGCATGGCCAACACCCAGAGTCTGAATGCAGGGCCACTGCCTAGATGGTCTCAGGAGCAGAGAATTCAAGCCTTGAGAGCCAGTGTCCATTCTTCTGCTGTGTTTTTAACTTGCTTGGTGCCGGTTATTCCTTCTTGCCCTCCAATTGCTCTCATGTATAACAGAAATGTATATCTATCTTGTAAGCTGTCCCAACACTGTACTTTGGAAGTAGAAAACTTGCATTCTTAGATTCACAGATGAAGAGGAGTTTTGTCCCAGGTTGGAATTTGGACTTGGAAGAATCTGGGGATGATGTAGTAGGATTGGAGTCCTGGTGTGGCACTGTGGGTTAATATGCCAGACTGCAAAGCCATTTGAACTGCAAGGTCGGCGGTTCAAGTTCACCAGCCGCTCCTTGAAAACCCTATGCAGGGTTGCTATGGGTCGGAACCGACTCGATGGCACTTAACAACAACAACAACATAATGGGGTTGGTGAAGGATCTCATGTTTGGTAAAGTGGAGGGTCGGAAAAAAAGAGGAAGACCCCCAGAGAGATGGATTGAAATAGTGGCAGCAGCGATGGGCTCAGGTGTAGCAACAAATTGTGAGGTTGGCCCAGGACCGGGCAGGGTTTCGTTCCGTTGTGCCTAGAGTCGCTATGAGTCGGTACTGACTTGATGGCACCTAACAACAACGTAACAGGGTTAGTGCACTTTTGGTTGCAAGTGTGTTAGTTGCATCATGTTAGACTATGTGACTTTACAGCTGTCTTTATTCAGAGATTATGTGTATGGTTTAAAAAGACAAGTACAGGTACCGACTTGACAAAGGGTAGACTGCGAGAGTTAAGGGTTTGTGTCAGCTTGTGGGTCAACATTCTCAAAGGTTTAGCAGTTAAGACGTAGTAACCCCCCACATGAAGATATTAGGTTGCAATCACTTGGCCATGACGTGATCTGAAGTGATTAGCCCTGATCTGATGTGATTATTCTAAATGTTGTAAATCCTTACTTTTATGACATTAACGAGGTCCAATGCAACCCACAGAATTAGCATTGATGTCTAGAGCCGATCTCTTGAGATATAAAAGGAGAGAGATGTGAGCACAGAAGAGAGGCCTACTGCCACCAAGAAACAAGAGCTGGGAGTGGACCTGGGGTCCCTTTAGACCTGGGGTCCCGGTACTGGGAAGCCCCTAGGTCCAGGGGAAGATTGACACCAAAACACGTGAACTCCAAGGCTTGCTGGTTCTACAGATGCTGACAAGAGACCAGGATCTTCTGAGAGCCAACAGAGAGAGAAAACCTTCCCCTAAAGCTGGCCCTCTGAATCTGGACCTGTAGCCTCCTAAACTGGGAGAGAATATATTTCTGTTTGTGAAAACCACTCCCTTGCGGTATTTCTGTTGTCACAACACGAGAGAGTGGAGACAGTCACTAAGACACCTGGACAAAGGTGAGATGAGGACTCCCAGGCAGAAATCAATGGAGGGGCTGGGACCTCGGGGTGGGAAAGGACACATCGCCTCGTGCCTTCGCAATTGGAGAGCCCCCACCTTCAGCCCCGGCACCTACGTGTCATCCGTCTCAATGGCCTCGCCACGAGTGGCACCGCCCTGGATGGACTCCATGGCTGTGGAATAGAGCGCCTTCTGGCCCACTGGCCGCTTCTCGTCGGTGGTGCTCTGGGCGCCCTCGGCCTGGCGTTCACGCTCCTGCAGATCCATGTTGTGCACACCCAGCAAGAGGCTGTAGTCCATGATCTTGAAGCTCTCAAGCACCTGCGGCCAGGGTCAGGGGTCAGGAGGCCAACACGACACCGCATGCCCCCCTCCCCCCACCCACAGGCCAAGGTCACCCACACTCTGGGCCCAGCTGATTTACCCCCATGCCCCCCCTGTTGTGACGCTCTTCTTAACAAGGGGACTTTGGGGCAGAGCAGGTGGGCGTGCAGGGGTCCCCTGAGGCCACAGACTCCTCCTCCTCCTCACCAGGCAGTCGCGCTGCAGTGTCTTGACGAGCGCGGAGAAGGTGTCCGCGTCGAGCATGAGGCCTTCAGGCATGTCCTGGATGAAGTCCAGGTCCTTGTAGGTGGGGATGGTCTTCTCCTTCTCCTTCTTGCTGGCCCGCCGCTTGTACGTGGAGCCCTTGAGGTCAAACTTGAGGTGCATCTTCACGACACGCGGCAGGATGTTGTTCATCACCACCACGCGGATGTTCTTACCTCCGGACTGCACGCAGTACAGCCCGTAGAACTTGGGCAGCAGGGTCCTGGGGTTCTGGTTGAGGTTCTGGGTGGTAGAAGGGGAGGACCAGTCATGAAGGTGGGCGCCTTGGCACACCCCCACGCACCAGCGCAGTCTCTGCTCCTGATGCTTGTGGGGAGCAGACACAGTTGGCACCTCCAGGCCCCACCCATGTGTACCTGGCCGTCTACAGGCAGCCCTCTCTGTCCCACCTCAGCACCCTTAACTTAACATAGGCTGTGGGACTCATTTAGCTACAGACTCTCTGCAGGTCCAAGAGGATCTATTTGTACACAGCTGGGCCCAGGGAAAGTTGTCCCGGTGGCACAGTGGGTTAAGCACTGGGCTGCTAAACATAAGGTTGGCAGTTCAAACCCACCAACAGACGTTTCTCCAAGGGAGACAGATGAGGCTGCGTGCTCCTGTAAAAACGAGTCTCAGAAACCGAAGGAGCAGCTCTCCTCCGTCCCGAGTGATGGGACAGTGGGAGGAGTCCAGAGAGCTGACCCTTGGGGTAGGCAGGCCTTGGGACACACATATACACACCTGCCCACCACCCTGTGCAAGTACCGAGGGCTGGGGAACACTGAAGCACAGTGCACTCAGCAGAACACGGTGGTCTTGGCAGCTGGGGCCCAGATCCGCCTCCCTTTAAGTCAACCACACACGACAGAGCCTGGGACCCCCGACTCACAGAGGGGCCGGGGCAGTGGTTACTGTGGACCCCATTAGGAGTGGTGCCTTGATGAGAAGACACTAATGGTGAATCTGCAGTGACCAAGACAGTCTACCAGCAGCTTGGCCAGGAGGGTGGACTGTCCCCTGGGAGCCCCTGCTGGCCTGAGGCAGTGGCCACTCACGCACCATGTAGTAACCGGGAAGCAGCTTCTGCAGGAACTCCGCCTCCTTGTGCATGACCGTCTTGATGATGAACTCGTCATCGCTGGTGACGTAGAAGAGGGAGCCGCTGGCACCCGGGTTGGAGAGTTCGATCAGCGGCTCATTGCACAGGGAGTACTGCAAGGGGGGCGTGGAGGTGAGGATGCGGCAGTGGGGGGGTGGGGGGACTACAGTAGTGAGGGCATGGTGGCCCCCACCCACCGTGTGCCCAGGACACATGGCACATGGTGACGCTTCTGCCCGATATTCCTGCGACTGGCGGTTACCGGCGCCATGTCACAGACAGAAACTGAGACTCAGAGATGGACACGACTCAGTCCAGGCAAAGCCTACAGCTGGAGAGCTGAACTGTAGGTCACGCTCTGGAGTCTCCCCCTTTGTTTCCCAGCTTCCCTTGCAGCTAGGCTGGACCACAAAGGTCAACCCTGGCCAAGAAATCCTAAACACAGGCTGCTGAGTGTAACTAGGATGAAGGCTCCCAAGAAGCGGGACAGAGATCCTCAGAATGGGGAAGACAGCTCCCTAGAATGGGGGAGACAGTACTTTAGAAAGGGGCAGACAGACCCCTAGAAGGGGGTGGACAGACCCTTAGAAGGGGACAGACAGAGCCTCAGGAGGGGGCAGGCAGCTGGCACACCTCTTTCACAGATCCTTCTCTCCTTCCCACCTATTTCCTGCCTGGAATACAGGTGTGATGGCTGGAGCCGCACTCACCAAGCTTGACCATGAAGCATCCTTGAAGGATGGAAACCATGTACCAAGCATGGGGAAGCCAAGAGAGAAGGGGACCAAGGCCCTATTGAGCAGTCTCCCTACTCCCCACCCAGCGAACCCCTTCCCATGCCTCCTTCCTCACAGCCTCATCCATTTGACGTTCAAGTTCCAGCTCTGTGCTTACATCTTCCTTCCCAGCACTCCTCCCTACCCAAACCTAACAATAAGTTCTATGTCCCAGCACCATTGGTATACACAGCTGAGACCACAGAGCAGACGCTACATCAACATTCACCGAGTGATTGCGTGGGTGGTCTGACACGTGGGAAAATGTGGGCTGTGCCCTGGTCCTTTTGGGCTCTCATGGCGGGGTGTGGGGTCAGTACAGCAGGTCACTTCCGGAAGCAGCTTCAGCGTGGCGAGACCACATCACACTCTCCCACTCCCCCAGGTGTCAGGATAAGGATAAGGCCACAGCCCCTGACCATTTATCCTCCACAGCCCACCATGGGACCTGCCCCTTGAGGGACCATACTGAGTGTTATGCAGACAAACCAGCTCTGGAGGTTCAGAACCAACCGGCCCCCAACAAGGAGCCACAAGACGGTTGGCTGCAGACACCGCCCACTAGGCCAGCCAGCAGGTCTGGAGTGGTCTCATGTCCTCAAATCCACCCACCAGGATGGACAGCGAAGCAGAAGAGTCAGGTGGTCCGGAAGCTTATGCGGCACAGCGGGCCCCCGTGGGTCCACAGAAAACGTAGCCAGCAGTGCCCTGAGCAGCCGGAGTCCAGCTTCGTTTGCCAAACATGTACCATCAGGGCCGGCAAACCCAAGGCATGATCCTCCCCGGGGTCTAGAAGCACTACTCAGTGCCCCCCAGACAAGACTCCAGGGTCGGGCTACAGCCACGCCCCCTGCTCAGACCCTCGGGAGTGAGGACACGGCCTCAGGCTGGGGCAGATGCATTCAAGCTGTGGCCACCAATGGACACCCCGTCTGCCCAGCCCTTCCCTGCCCATTAACAGCAACACCCGAGAACAGAGGCACCCACGGCCAGTTCCCCACTGTGCAATGGGGGGAGAAGCCCTCCTGGACATGGCAGGGCTCAGGCTGCTCCAGATGGGCTGCCCTTACCCCGTGGAGCCCCAATCTCGTGCTGTAGGTAGGACAGTCACCCTGAATAGAGAAACTGGAGCCAGGTTGCATGTACCTCCTTGGGAGATAGGGGAGGACAGGTAGACATTCAGTTTTGCTCCAGAGAAAATACACAAGGTCCTTCTTCTCCAGGTATAAGGAAAGTTCCCAAACAAAGCGGCCACCATCAGTTACCCTCAAAGAGAAAAACCAGGGGTTGGACACAGGTCTCAACGTGCAAGGACCTCAGGGCCCAGAAGAGAGCCCTGTGGATGGGTCAGGCCAGAGTCACAGGAGGTCACAGGGTGGGGTTGCTCAGCTGACAACCCCCAAGAGGGTCCAAGGCCCAGATTTCGCAGGCCCCCCACACTCAACCACTCTTTCTACGGATACAACCCTTGCTTGGCTCACGTCTCAGGGAGGGCAGTGCAGGCTTGGGGCAGCATGTGGCCCAGTTAGCCAATCAGAGAAACAGGGTGTCCTGGTCACACCACACGGGTCCTGGGCTCAGGCACTTAGCTGTTAAATCGAAAGGCTGGAGGTTCGAGTCCACCCAGAAGTACCTCAGAAGAAAGGCCTGGTGACCTTCTGAAAATTCAGCCACTGAAACAGGCCTGTGGAGCACAGCTGTACTGTGACACACATGGGGTCACGGTGACCTGTGATCAGATTGACAGCACGTGGTTTGCAGGCCATGGTGGCTCAGTGGTAGAATTCTCGCCAAACCCCTCCCTGACCCCCTACCCCCTCCACCCCACAGAAGAGCTGGCTTCCACTCCCAACCAAGGCACTTCCTGTGCACCCACCACCCATCTTGTCAGTGGAGGCTCTTGCATGTTGCTAAGATGTTGAACAAGTTCAAGAGGAACTTCCAGACTCGGACAGACTAGGAAGAAAGACCTAAACATTAAGGTCTGACAACCAGCTGCTGAAAACCAGCCAATCGAAGGCCTATGGCTCCGCACAGTCAGATCTGCAGCAGATTCTGGGGACGGCACAGGACTGGGCTACGGTTTGGTTTCGCCACTATACAGACCACACCCCAGATGATGCCTCCCCACCTCCCTGTTGCAATGCCACTTTTCCTGTGCATGGACATCTCGGCTGTTTTCCCACCACTATAAATAGTGCTGTGGGTTCCTCTCAAGCGAATCTAGATCACCCGGGAGCCATTCTGGAAAACCACCAGACTGTGCACAAAACCCTCTTCCATGCCAGTGGGGCTGGCGGGATGAAAGGGGTGTGTGCAGGGGCTGGGTGGAGGTAAGAAAGGGAAAAGCTGTGGGCTAGAACGGGGTATCAGGGACACTGCCCCTAATCTCAGCATCTGAACAGGGCTGCTGTTGCCAAATACTGCTCCTTCCTGGAAGAACATGGCCCCAGCTTCCCTGCAGATTAAGATAAACCAGAAATGAGCTCACCCTCACAGACCAGCAAACACCAGGAAGCAAGTCACCATGAGTGAGCATCAGTAAAACCCACTAACAGTATGGACTGAGCCGTGTGCCCAGAAAGGGGGCCACATCCTAACCCCAGCCCCTAAGAACGGGGCCTGTTTGGAAACATCCTCGGCCTAATGTCACTGATGACATCTTCGCAGATGGGGCTGGTCAGGTGTCCTTATGAAACAGGGAAGGACAGGAATTGGAGTGATACTGTAGCTGCAAACCAAGGACTGCCTAAGACCACCAAGAGCCAGGGGAAACCAGTAAGGACCATCCCCTACAGTCCTGGGCGAGAGTGTGGCTCCGCTGATACTCTGAAATCAAACCTTGGGCCTCTAGGGTTATAAGTTGTTGGGGGACCCTGCTTTGTGGTCATTGGCTGAGGCAACCCTTGGAAGCAGGAATACTTGTACCCAAGCACTACAACGCTAGAGTTACCAGAGGCAGGCTATGAAAAGGCTGTGTAAGCGCCCTGCTACACTATCAGGTTCCAACCGCCCCGCCCCGGTCTGTCAGTGCCTCGCCCTGTGGTGTTGCTGTGATGTTGGAGGCTAGTCCACTAGGATCTCAGATACCAGCAGAGTCACTTAGGGTGGGCAGGTGTCAGCAGAGTTTCCAGACTATAACACACTGGAAAGAAAGGCACAGAAAAATCTTTTAGTTCCGAAAATCCACTCGTGGGAAAAACCCGTGGATCACAGCCAAACAGGTCCGACACAGCACAGGACGATGCACCCTGGGGCTGGAAGGCATTTGAAAGACACAGTGGCCGCAACCGTGGATTGGAGCAGACCAGCAGTGGTGGCGGGCTGGGGTTTGGTTCTGCTGTGTGTGGGACAGCCGTGAATCGGAGCTAAGTCCACGGCCACCATGGCCACCACCAATAACAGCCACAAAGCTCTACAGCAATGACTTGAGAAAGGGCCACCAGAGCCTTTGTGAGATGGAAACCTGCTGATGAGCACGGCCAACACTGTGGGGCGTGGTCCGGCCGCCCGGCCGTCTCTCTCAGGGTTTTAGGTAGGGGAGAAGCCTGGATTTTGAGTTTTCTAATTTGAGGACATCAACCACAATCAATGTGGGGAGGACAGAACGGAAGCTGGTCTCCTGAGTGTGGGAGGCACCTGTGACCATCTAAGCGAGGGATTTGGGAAAGGTGATGGACGGGGTGTCACTTTTGTGATGTCTGTTTGCCTAGCCAATTCAGTTGATGCAGCAGTGTACAGCCAGGTGGGCAGAGAGGCCCACATGGCACAGAATCCAGGAGCCGAGTGTGCCGACAAGGTGAGTTTAGAAGCAGCTCCGTCCCGAGCTGAGTCCAAGCAGCAGCCGAGACCCTGACTATGGCCACGTGGGCCCAGAGCACAGGACTCAGCTAAGCCACCAATGAAGTCCTCACCATGGACAGACAAACACCACCATGAGCAATGGAGTGAAAAATGAAGCGGTCAAGGATTTCATTCTAATTGGATCCACAATCAACGTCTAGAGACGCAGCAGTCAAGACATCAAGTAAAAGTACTGGGCAAGTCTGTAAAGTGTCAGAGCTAAGACGTCACTGTGAGGATTAAGGTGTGCCCGGCCCAAGTCATAACGTTTCTAATCGTCTCATCTCCGTGTAAAAGCTGGACACTGAGTAAGGAAGACCAAAGGGGAATCAATGTCTTTAGTCCCTGGGGTTAGCAAAGAATATTAAAATATACCACGGGCTGCCAAAAGAACAAACAACTCAGTCTTAAACACAACCAGAATGGACCTTAGAAATGAGAGTGGTCAGAGTTGGTCTCACTTTAGACCAATCACAAGAGAGGCCAGTGTATTTGGTAACATGGAGGGTCCGGAGGATGAGGGACTGGCATAATGACCACAACAACACCCTGGAACACACCAACGGTCATGATGTCAGCGCAGGACTGGGCAGGTCACCAGCAGCCGAAGCCCAATTGACGACAGTCAGTACTGTCTGTGGGAACTGGTGACCCAGCCCCCGCTGACTGAAACACCTACCAAGTAGTCGTCCGGCCGGATCCCGAAGAGCTCCCGGAAGTAGCGGAAGGCGACGGGTGCATAGGTCTTGAACCTGAAGTCCTGGAAGTGGTGGGCAGGGGTGAGGTTGCTGCCTTCGCTGTAGAGAAAAGACACAGAAGGGACGTGAGTGAAGGGCCACGGCTCTGGGGCACCTGTCCCCCACTTCTCCCAACCCCAAGTGGCCCCCATGTCCCCAGGCTACAATTGTGGCTAGGACATGGGACACCCAGACAGCACAACCAGAGGGTTTCTCTATGGGAGCCGAGTGGCAGCAGCAATTCAGAAGGTCAGGCAGGAAGCTTAGGGAGCAGCGAGTCTGTCCACAGGGGAGGAACAACCCAAAACCGGGGGTAGAACAGCTTGAACAATATCATCAGTGACGCTGCAATGAACATGGAGAAACTGTCGGACTCGCGTGTGTTGGGCCGAGGATGTTTTCAACAGTTATCACAAAAGTAATTTTAAAATAAGATAAATGGCTATCCTTTAGCACATAAATACTTGGGACTCCTGGTTCGTATATGTAACACACAAATATATCCGATTAAAAGGAAGCAATGACAAATCCCAATAAGAGGACACTGCCTTGCATTTAGGTGTGGTCATGGCTGTATTCTGGTCAATAGGATGGGTGTGGAGCAAAACTAAGTATGCAGTTTCCTGGCTAAAAGGCTCAGCCATGTGCTTCCCCTTTCCCTCCCTCCTTCCCGTGGCTGGAATGCAGGTGTAATGGCAGGAGCCTGAGCAGCCACCTAGACCATGAGTTAGAGAAACTCATATTGAAGATGGCAGAGAAGAAGGAATTGGGACGCCAACACCTTCCAAAGCAAGTAGATTGCCCGCTTGCTTTGTTAAGTGAGACAAATGGGCATGTCTGCCTTATTGAAACCACTTCACACGGGGTCTCCCATTCAGCATCAACTCATGTCCTGCCTCCTTCAGGGTCGGAACTAAGAGGCAAGGTCCCGTTCGGACAGGCTGGTGCCATTTCAGCAGAAGAGGAAAGATTGGCTGGCACCAGGGCAGGTCTGTTGGAGGTGAGCGGTTGGGGTGGTGCGGGCTCACCTGGGGAAGAAGATACTCTCCACCACATAGAAGTCCTGCATGAGCACATCCCGTTCCGGCTTCGAGCTCAGGTTGCCCACCGTGTAGCCGATGCCCAGTTGAATGGCTCCCTTCAGCGTGGAGGAGGTGGTCTGCCAGGAAAGCCAGTGATCAAGACCCGTCCCACTGATGCATGCCCTGTACTCCAGCCCCCAGAGGAAGAACAGGAAAAGAAACTCCCTTGGTACAGGGTGTGGGTAGAGGCAGGAGAGGTCAGCTAGCTCCTCTCTAGGTGGGGGCTAGAGTTGGGGAAAGGTCAGGGAGAAGCCTGGCCAAGGGGTGGAGCCTGCCTGAGGGATGGAGGCTGGTGGAGGGGAGGAGCCTGGTGGAGGCCAAGGGGTGGAGTTAGGCCAAAAAGTGCAGCCTAACTGAACAGCGCCACCAGGCTGAAGGGTGAAGCCTGACTGAAGGACGGTGCTTGGCTGAGGGGTGGAATCAGGCTGAAGGGAGGAGTCTGAAGGAGGTGGGGTCTAGTTCAGGAGATGAGCCTGGCTGAGGGTTGGAGGGTGGTCAAGCGGTGAGATGAGATCCGGCTGAGGGGTGGAGCCTGGCTGCAGGTTAGGACTGGTAGAGGGGTGTGGCCTGATGTGGGTGTGGCCTCACAGAGGTGTGGCCGGGCTGAAGGGTGTGGCTTGGGTGAGGAACTGAATGAGGGGTGTGACCTGGATGTGGTTGGGGCCTGGCTGAAAAAAGGAACCTAGCCACACAAGGGAGTCCAACCACGGGTCTGTAAGGCATATCATTCAGGTAAATTTGCCATAACCACCACCCTGAATATTCATGAACCGTGCATGTGTTCATGTGTGAAGGAGACAGTTGAGGGAGCCAAAGGGCTTGGGGGAACCAGGGCCCCCTATCCTACTTCATCCTTCCCCACGGCCCACCCCAGCCAGCCCACGAAGAACCTTCTTGTATGTAGTTTCTCCAGATGCATCCACGCCCCGATGGCCCAGCTTCTTTCCATGGCCTGGGCCCAGCTGTCCAGCCATAGACGGGGCCTGGAAGGAGGAAACTTTGAAGTCAGCAAGGAGGCATCACCTCCACAATGGAATATTCTAGAAATCCTGGCAAGGAAGGGGCTTAGTCACTCTACCCAGCTGGGCTGAGGTGGGCACGCAGCACCACCCATTGTGTGCAGGGCTCACCTGGAAGCCAGGACTTCCACACTTTGGGGCGGGGGTGTCCATGTTCACTTCTGGACCCCCCTTCTCTCTATCCGAGGCACTGTGGACACATGGGGGCCTGGTCCTACGCACCCTGGGATGCTGACAGCATCTCTGGCCTCCATCCACTGTCGGCACCCCCCAGGTCATGAGCCTACAAATGCCACTAGACTTCACTCAGTGTCCCCTAAGGGATGAATTGCTCCGCTGGGAAGCACTGAACTACATAGTATTGACAAAAGGTCTTGATTAGGATAGAAAAATTTAACTCTCTGCAGGACAGAGTGGAGTCCTAGTGTGGCACTATAGGGTAAACACTGGGCTGCTAACCACAAGGTCAGCAGTTCAAACCCACCAGTTGCTCCTTGGAAACCCTATCCAGGGTCTCTATGTGTCAGAACTGACTGGACAGCACACAACATAGAACAGAGTCATGTCCTTGTGTAGCTCTGTAAGGTAAGCTCTGGGCTACTAACCACAAGGTCTGGGGGTTCAAGCCTGCCAGCTGCTCCTCAGAAACCCAATACAGAATTGGTGTGAGTCAAAACCAACTTACCTGCACTTAACAACTACAGCCCAGTTTCTCAACTTTGACGCGGACATTTGGGGTGGATCCTTCTCTGGGGTGGGCAGTAGCGCCCCCCAGTCACGACACCCATAAATGTTCAGACATTATGCAGTGTCCCTGGGGGCCAAATCTCCCTGGATGCGATTCACTGCCCCAGAATTACAGTATCACGCTGTGAGGGCTTGGTTCCCAGACAACGGGGGGCAGATGTAATGGGGACAGACTTGGTGTGCGGCCCCGCTACTATGGGCTCCAGCTGCATGGCTTAACCTGCTCTTCCTCAGAAAGCAGACTCTGGGGAGGGCCCTTGGGAGCCAGGAGTAGGGACAAACTACCAGCGAGCCCCCCATCCCACCCTCATCACTGGCATTAGAGAAACACCAATGTTTACCTGTGATCCGATAAGATTATACCAACCTCCCCCACCAGCTAGAATGTTCATATTCCCAACTGGCCGGCATAGCTCCCCAAGTGGCCATGGGAGGGGGCAGGAATCCCCCTCCTCCTTGACCTTCAACAACAGAGGCCCTTAGCCCAGTTCCAGCGTGTTCTCCAGAGTGACCACCAGAGGGCAAGCGATTCTCAAGAACGGAACCCTCCCGTTCTGCCCCCCAGAAGGACGACCCACTGCCCTCGGGGAAACCACCGCTCTTCCCTGCCCCGGCCACTGTCCTGGGCGTCTCGAGGGCCTGGCCCCAAGGTCGGCCCAGTCCAGATGGATGAGGACACGCTTCCTTTCCGCAGGAACCACAAGCCCACCCAGATCCTCCCGCCTCTCCCGGTCCCTCCCACTATGAGTCTCCTTCCCTCCTCTACCCACACTCCTCCTGGAAGCCTCGCCCACGCTAGGGGTTTTGAACACTATTCACGCCAGCCCAGGAGCCCCCAGCTCGAGCCTCTACGTCCCCACATGGGGGTCTCACAGACGCTTCACACTCAACACAGCCCCACTGTTTGTTCCCCCAACCTGCTCCACCCACGTCCCTCCATCTCCATGCTCTCCTCCTCTCCCCTCCTACAGCCAATCTGTCAGGAAATCCTGTCTGTTCCGCCTTCCAGATCTTTCCAGAACCCACCCACTTCTCCCGCTCCTCTGCCTCCACCTGGCCTGGCCCCATCATTGCCTGTCTAGACCAGAGCAGTCTCCTCTGTTCTGGTTCCTGACTCCGCATCCGCGACGCCTCCCCTCACCCCTGGCCTATTCTCCTAGCGGCTACCAGAGGGCGCCCGCGAGCACCGGAGTCTGGCCAGTCCCTCCTCTGCCCACAGCTTTCCAGGGCTCCCACCTCCCTCAGATCCCGGAGCCCCGCACAGTGGAGGGTCTCACTAACTTCTGACCTGTGTTTTGCTCGCATTTCCAGCCACACTAGCCTCCCCGGGATTCCGCATACCTCCAAGTCACTGATGTCCAGGAACGAGTGCACTCAGCTCTCCCTGACAGACCCTTCCCCCAGAGCACTCCCAAGGAGTGGCTGGTGGGTTTGAACCGTTAGTAGCCCCATGCTTACCCCACAGCACTACCTTCTAAACTGCCCTGCAGAGGCCACTCTGGAGCAATGAGGTGGATCAGTGGTTGTCTGGAGCCAGCTAGAGGACTCCGAGTAACTGCTAATGGGTACTGGGTGGTCTTTTGGAAATGGTCTGGAACTACACAGTGGTGACAGCCGACAAACTCCTGAACAGACCAAACAAACACTGGACTGCACATTTTAAACAGAGGAAGCATATGATATGTGAATGACAACTCCTGTCTTAACCTGATTGTAAATTTAAAAACTAAAAAGGTCCTGACAACAACAGCAAAATGGCATCCTAGGAGCGCTGGTAGCGTAGTGGTTATGAAGTCAGGCTGCTAACCTCAAGGTCAGCAGTTCAAAACTGCCAGCTGTTCCACAGGAGAAAGATGAGGCTTTCTGCTCCCATAAAGATTTACAGCCTCAACTGCATGGCACACCACCACCACCAATCCTGGACTCCTGGAGTGGCGCTGGAGGATCAGCACTAGACTGTGAACCACAAGGTTGGCGGTTCAAACCCACCTAGCTGCTCCTCGGAAATCCTATACAGGGTGGCTATGAATCAGAACCAACTTGATGGCACGTAACAACAACAGTGCCATCTTGCCGTAGTCCTTGTGTAGCGCTGTAAGATAAACACTGGACTGCTAACCAACTGGTCAGTGGCCTGGTCAGTGGCTCGACTCCACCAGCTGCTCTTTGAAAACTATACAGGGTTGTTATCAGTCAGAATCCACTGACTACACTAACAACAACTAGGTCCTGGAGAACTGACATGCTGATTGACAGACTACGGAGTCAAAGCCGCCTGCAGGACAAGGGCAGTCCCTACCAGCACACTGAGGCAGCACTTGTGGGGGAGAAGTGTTCCTCATCCTTCTCTCTGGACGGCATGATGGTACACGTCGTCCACGTTAAATCCCAGGACACGCACAACGGCTTCCCTACATCCTCCCAATTTCCATCTGTCCTACTTCCTCCTCAGACCCCGGGCTTGAGGCCCCTGGCTGTCTGTCTGAAGGCCGGTGTCTGGAGGGTGGGGCCCTGACTCCTCCATCCAGCCTCTTGCCCACCCTGCCCACAGCTGACCCTGAGACCACCTGGACACTCACCTCAGATGGGGCCATCTTCTTCTGAGTTAGATCTGGGAGAGAAAGAGATTTTAGACTGGAAGAGAGACAGAACCCAGCCCCCTGTGCCCCCCACACCGCCCCCAGGGAGATGGAGCCCAGTCTCCACGTGCCGTCTCCTCACCCCACCACTCCAGGGAGTGGGAGTCTAGCCCCCTGCACCCCCCACCCCACCCCTTCATATATGCACACATCTCCAGTCAGCAGCCTAGGTGGTCTCAATTACCCATCTCCCACCACCAAGGTACAAGAGGGCCAGCCGACTGTCCTGTGTACAGACAGCAGGGAGCACACAGGTGAAGGGACCCCAAAGAGGGAAGAAGTGACTAAGGGTGCGCAGCCCCAAGACAGCCACCCCCAAGGAATGAGCGGCACAGGAGAGTACAGAGGTGGCCCAAGGTGGCAGCAGGCGGGGACCTAGAGGCCACATCCAGGGTTGAGACATCCCCTCCCAGGGAAGAAGGGACAGAAGAAGCACGCCCCTAACTCTGAGCCACCGCTGCTTTCAAAGATCAACCAAGCCCAGGCGGCCACCAGCGAGTCGATGACAGCTCACAGTGACCCTGGAGGACAAGAGAACTGCCCCCAAGGGTTTCCAAGGGTGTCATCTTGATGGGAGCAGACAGACGGCCTTGCCTTGTCTTCTGAGGAGCAGCTGGTGGGTTTGAACCAATGACCTTGCAGTTAGCAACCCGAAGCGTAATCCACAGCACCACCAGGCTCTCTGGCCCCTAAGATAGAGAGCCTTAGGTTGCAAACGCCCAGCTGAGCTGACTGAGGTGGGTACCTTCCTCCACTGGATTCTAGGGGAGGTTACGGGACCCAGGGGCACAGCCCAGCTGGGCTCTGACAATGGCCCATCCACCAACATGGATGTCTCAACAGGGGCAGTCATACAGACCCCCAAGGCCGGCAGTCATACAGACCCCCAAGGCCGCGGCAGAGTTGACCCCCACACACAAGACAGTGGCTTCTGTGACCCCAAACCACGGCTGTTTCTATCACTTACACTCCCCAGGGGATCTGGGTCCCCACCCCTACCTCACAGGCTCCTGACCACAGAGGAAAAGGGACAGTGAATACACCAAGCAGCAAACCACTGCAGCCGTGGTGTCCACGTCTGCCCAGAGACACCTCAGAGGGAAGATCTGGTGGTCTATGTTCCCAAACTCAGCCACTGAGGACCCTGTGGGGCGCCTGAATCACACTGCCTTACAGAGGGAGAACACGGAACCCCTCAACTGCATACGCTAAGGGGTGAACTTCATAGCAGGTGAATTATACCTGAATTTAAAACAAAACCTCGGTGGCCCTGAGCACAGACCCATCCGTGTCTCCCTTAGCCATGCCCCCACCCTTGGCTGTCCTCCACATCTCTGTGCGTCACAATCCACCATGATGGTCCAGATAAGCACCCAAGGCTTAGCCAGGGGAGCCGCTGGTCCACCCCCATGAGCAACCCCCCACCCTCCCAGAAGACAAGTGAGCCTCAGAGGCCGGGTACAGGGGCCGGACCTTGCCAACCCGGATCTCGAGGCTGAGGGAGGGAGGGTGGGCAGGCGGGTCGTGGCCGTGGAGCGACGGCGGAAGGTGCTAGAAACTGACATAATATTTTCTTTGGCCGCCCAACAGCAGAACAATTCAGGGCTTTGCATCTAGGGGGGAGGGGGAAGGGGAAAAGAGAGCGGGCAGGAAGTCGGCGGTGGACCAAAGAGGAACATTCTAGAACTTGTATGGGGCTCTTGGGGCTGGAGGCTTCTGCCCAGGAGGCCAGCCCCAGGTCACAGATTGGAAGGAGCCGTGGCTCAGCTCCCTACCTGTGGTCCAGCGTCCACCTGGTCCTGCTTACCTGTGCTCTCTAAACCTTCACCTCCTTTTCATGTTGACCTTCAGGCCCTCAACCCACACTTGTACCCTCTTACTTATCTCCTGTGCCTACATGAGTACGTGGCAACTTCTGGTTCCGCCATTCAGAGACCCAGTGGAATGAATGGGATGTGAAGTCTGGGCCAGTCTGGCCTGACCCAGGCTGTTTGCTATTGCCCCTCGAAAGACACTCCACACAGGAGCACACACACACACACTACATCAATGCACACACCACATGCATACATTCATCTACATATCACACACACACATGCACACCAGACACACCACGTGCACACACGAGCATGCCACGTGCACATACCACATATATATACACATGAGCACAACCACATGCACACATGTGCATGCCAACATGCACACACATGCACATGCCACACCCACACAAGCACACACCAAATGTGCACCATTCATGCGCAGGCATGCACACACTGAAGCACACACACACATGAGCACCACATGCATACACACATGTGCACACACATTACATGCATACACACATGCACACACCACATTCATACACACCCACATGCATACACACAAACGTGTATATGCCCGTGCTAAGTGCTACATACATGCAGACACATGCACACACAGAGACACGTACATACTGAGGCCCGGGCACATACATGAACATGTACATGGATGCTGATGCACCATACCATGCATGCGCAGACATGCACACATTGAAGTCAATGCATATGAACACGTGCACACTCTGGCATGTGTCACACATGCACGTGTAGGCATACACTCATACATGCACAGGAACATGTGCACAGTGACATGTGACACACATGCATACAGAGACATATGAACACACTGAAACCCACACGCACACACAAATGGGAAGACTTCATGGACCCCTGAGGTCACTCTGCACCTAACTCTCAGGGACCCTGAACTAGGGTGAGCCTTGACTCCCCAATCCATCCTGCTTGCCCTCCCTCTCTCCTCATCCCCCCACCCACTCTCTCTCCTGGACTAAACCTAGATCCCATCCTACTACTGTGGTGTCCAGTCAGACTCACAGTGACCCCACAGGACAAAGGAGAACAGTTCCTTAGGGTTCCAACATTTAAACAGCCCCATCTTTCTCCCCCAGAGCAAACAGTGGGTTTGACCACTGACCTTTCGGGCAATAGCCCAATGCTAAACCCGACTTGCCACCAGGGCTCCCTCCTCCTTCTGGAAGCACAGACTAGAAGCACCTCGGCTTTCTTCACCCCTGCAATGGCGCCAGCAACAGCCCCCGACTCCGACACTTCCACAAGAAGGTCCTTAAAGACCTGGACTGAAAGCTGCTGGTGATGGTGGTGTTGGAGTCTGGGGGGTATGGGGAGCACCCCACCGGGATGGAGGGGCCAGCATCTCAAGTCCTTCCACCCACCCCACATGTGACCAAGTAGCTTCCCAGCGTGGCTCCCAGGGTCAAGGAAATTGGTTTTCAATAGTCTGACAATCTGCTGACCCCTGAGGGTCACCGTGAGATGAACTAACAGCAAGAACACTGCCACTACGTGTTCAGGTACAAACTCAGCTCTTCACCACACAACAAATGCCCTGCACCTGGGGAAAGGCCGAGGAAGCAAATGTTGTGTTTCACGTTTATTATACCACAAAGTACAACAAAGGAGGGCGGAGCCATGTGTCACTGGGGGTAGGCCAGCAACCCCGAAGGACCTCTTCTCCCAGCAGGGCTGCAGTGGGCCAGAACCCCCGTGGGGGGAGGGGGCATGAAGCTGCCTGCCTGCTGGTGGGCAGCAGGGGCACCCAGGGGCTCAGTACCACCCACCTAGCATGATTGGAGGACCCAGATTGGGGTGAAGTTGCTGTGTCTTCCCAACCTTAAGGAGCCAGCCGCAACCCCTACCCTTTGGGTCAAGAAGCTGCTCCCCCCGCCTCCCAGTCTGAGGTGAGCCCTTGGCGAGCCCCTTCCTCTATCTCCAGAAAGGTTTCCTCCATGGCTAGAGGGACGAAGAAGTAAATGACAAAATGACCCGTAACCATTGATGACTACGCAGTGGGGTGGGGGGGTGGGGGGGCAGGGTCAGGGGGCGCTCAGCAGTGACACCAGGGAGAGAAGGGGCTTTCACACAGACTGTTCCCTCTGCCTGGATCACTCTATTCTTAGTTCTTCACGGGGCTTCTGAGCTCCCCCACTCCCAAACACGAACTAGTTCCACACAACAGCCAGGGGGTGTCTGGGAGCACTATAGCCCTTACCACATTGATGATGTCATTTCCTGGTGAGACAGGGCTTTAGGGACATTAAGAAAGTACTTAAAGTCTAAGGTGAAACCCATATGATCACATCTCGGAATACAGAAAAACCTCCAACAAAATTCTGTGTACAAAACAACTATGAAGAAATTAGAAACTTTTAAGAAACTGAAAACAGAGAAAAAAGGGAAATACCTTGTGGCGCTGTGGCTTAAACATGCGCTGGGCTGCAAAGTCGGTTTGAACTGCAAGGTGGGCAGTTCAAGCTCACCAGCTGCTCCTTGGAAACCCTATACAGGGCGCTATGGGTCAGAACAGACTCAACGGCACTTAACAACAAAGCAAAAATGAATGTCAAACACAAGACCAGGAGCAGGGCCCACACTCTGCCACTGCAGCCGATGAGCTGCTCAGTACAATAAGACAAGAGAACAGAACCGAGGAGCAGGAGTAGAGATTGGAAAGGAGAAGACAGAACATCCATCTGCAGATCACTGTGTTTAGAAAACCCAAGAGAATCAGCTGACAGATTAGTGGAACTAAACCAGGCAGCCAGATGCCAGGGGCTTGGCCCAGGTTGCGCCCAAGTGCACAGGGAGAGCTGAGCTGCCGAGGTTCTTGTCCTTTGCACTAAGGACCTGGCTCCCTAAACAGCCTGCCTTCTCTGGTTTCACACCTGGGTTAACTTTTATCTGTAAAATGTAGATGATTTCCTCCAGCTATCTGGGCCAAGGTCGGCTGTTCAAGCTCACCAATCGCTCCTCAGAAACCTTACACAGGGTGGTCCCTATAAATCAACCCGAATAGTTTGGAGTCCATCCCCCTCACTGGCTTTGCACCGGTTGTGACACTTAGCAGGTATACACCTGGGGTCAACATTAACCAGAGAATGGCAGAAATCAAGACCTCTGACATTTCTGTCTTACCTCAGACACTCAGCATCGGTAGGTAGTACTACCACAGGAAAGGTTAAGAACGCACCCCCCAGTTAACAGCTGAGTGGAGAAGTCCACATTTGAGCTCTGGTTAATGATACAAACATGTTGAATTGTACTGAGGTCGGCAACTCTGAAATGCTTCTACAAATTAAGTTGGCTGGGGAGAGGGATGGATGGATGGACGGATGGGTGGACAGGGGGTAGTGGCCACAAAAGGATGGATGGGCGGGAAGTTGTCAGCCGCAGAGTGTGAGTGTGAATAGCAGGTGTTCAGAGTCCAATTCCTTCAACATTCCAGTACATTTGAAGAGCGTCTTCATCAAATTCTCCTCCCGCCCCTAGTGTCACATACCGAAGAGCATCCCCAACAAACAGGAGTTGGAATTCTAACCGTGTCTCTATGGGGGCCATCCTGTTTGGAAATAAGGTCTTCTTTCCCATAGTAACAAAGCTCCACTTGAGTAGACAGAGCAGACTCACATTTCATCACTTTGGAATTATTAACAGAGCAAAAGACACACAGAGATGTGTCCAGCCCCCAGGACCTCCATCAGTCACCACTAGGGCCCCCCACAAACAGCATTCATGTTCCCACCAGGATGCTGACGCATCCTCTACCCACCCACCCACCCGGTCCCCCTCCAACCAGCCAGACAACAATCCTCCCTTGGTGGGTAACATCTGTGTCCCCACCCATTCAACTAAGAGACCCCAGGACAGGCCTGGTGGCCCTCTTCCTTCCATGCCCTCCACACCAGGCCCAACGCTGAGCACTGCACAGCGTGCAGCAGGGTCTGCTGAACAAGAAGCCCCAGAGGGCTGCCTGGAGGAGGAGGCAGGGGCTAATGAGGGTGGGGTCCAGTTCAGGTTGGGAGCCAGAGGCATTTTACCTGGGGGTGGGGGCTAGGGACCCTCTGGAGGAAAATTCCAGTGGCCACAGCAGCAAGATCAAAGGGAAGCAGGAGGAACCCTCGGAGCTCAGTTACAGGAGGGGGTTCCCATTGAGAAGGCTGTCTCCCAGCAGCAGCCCTGGTACAAGGAGGCACCTGGGGGGAGCTCCCACCCACAGGCACCTGATGGAGAATCACACTGCAGCTTGAGACTAACGTGTGAGGGTGCTTGGCCCAGTTTTCCTCCCAGATGTATCTTTAGTCTTGGGCTGACTACACAGGGAGGCACTGGGACCCTGGGGTGCCCGGAGCCTTCCTAGGCCTGGCTCTAGTTATCTGTGGGTGAGTGTCCTGGTCAGTCTGAGACTCCAGCACCAGACACTTAGGTGACTTTCAAATGACTGCTGTCAGCTGCCATCAAGTCGGCACCAACTCACAGGTCTTCCTGCTCAAGGAAATGACACAAAACACAGCCCAATCCTGCGTCAGCCCCACGTTGGCTGTGGATGGGACCGCGGGACCCCCTGAACAAGGAAACCAAACAAAACACAGCCCGATCCTGCGTCAGCCCCACGCTGACTACAGATCAGACCTTACTGCTTTCACGGTTTCCACCGCTGATTTTCAGGCAGTGAATCCCCACACCTCTCTTCCTAGTCTGTCTCAGTCTGCAAGCTCTGCTGAAACTTGTTTAGCATCTTCACCATCACAAGCCTCTATGGGCAGATGGGTGGGCAGATGGGGACGAGGTGCACAGCCCAGGAGTCAAACCCTGGTTTCCCGGAGGGAAGGTGAGAATTCAGAAATGTGGCCTAAGTTCTCTCATGCTGCTATAACAGAAAGATCACAAGTGGATGACTTTAACAAACAAGTGTATTCTCCCACAGTTTGGGAGGCTAGAAGTCCATTGTCAGAGTGCCGGCTCTGGGGAGAGGTCCTTGTCCCCTCTCGGCATCTGCAGGCCCAGCCTTCCTTGGCGATCTCCATGGGTCTTGGCATCAATCTTCCCCAGGATCTAGGAGCTTCACAGAGCAGGGGAGCCCAGGTCCAAAGGAAATATTCCACTTCCGGCTCCTTTCTTGGTGGCAGTAGGTCCTTCAGAGCTCTACTTGCCTGTTTAATCTCTTTAAGATCTCAGAAGAGATTGGACTCAAGAGACAACCTAACCTGTAGACTGCATTCGGGCTCATTAATATCACAGAAGTGAGGATTTACCTCACATCAGATAATCACTTCAGATCACATCACAGCGGGTTACTATGTCTTAACTGACAAACCACTGAGAATCGAGGCCCAGCTAAGTTGCCACAAAACTTGAACTATCACAACTATTTACCCCACAGGGGAGGGTCTAGGATTCTAGAACTCATAGAGGGTGGACGTGGCTGGGTTTTCCTCGAGACCAAATGGGGCAGTCAGTCTGGGGACACAGGGTCCCCACTACTAGCCAGGGCTTTGGGGGAAAGATACAATGTCCTACAGATCAAGAGCACTCCACGTGTGTCGGTGTGTGGAATTGTGGTCGCTGGTGAGCTGAGTTATACCACCAGGGGCTGGAAAAAGCAGCACGGTCAACTGTGGTGGGCAGTTTTCAGATTTTTCAGCAGTTTCCAGACTAAGAAAGGCTAGGGAAAAAGGCCTGATGCTCTGCCTTCAGTGAAACCCTTTAAACAGCAGCGGAGCACGGTCTGCCCCAGTGCCGGGAGATGAACCCCTCGGGTTAGAAGGCACTCAAAATATGACTGGGGGCGAGCTGCCAACTCAAAGTAAAGCTGGCCTTCAAGTCGTGGATGGAGCAAAGTCTAAGAACTTTATTTGCTAACAAGCACAAATCAAAATGAAAAGAAGTAACTGTAAACACCCACTAATAACTGGACAGAAGGTGGAATGTAGAAAGTGTGAATACAGGAAATTGTCAAAAATGAAACAGACAATGTTCTGCAAGACCCTGAGATCAAAGGACCTAGATGATGCCTGGCTACCATCACCAACACATTAGAAAATCCTCGACAGAGTGGGAGGAAAGCGTGGGACAAAACCCAAAATCCTAAAAAAAAACAAAAACAAGCTTACTGGTTGGATAGAAACTGGCAAAAAACCCGAAACTATGAACTTTAGTCACCCTTCAGGTCTGGAACTAAACTCACCCCTGTGGCTCAATTTTCAGCCAAACAATAAAAAAAGTTCTATAAAGGGAACAATAGCATTAGTAAAATCCACACGCCTTAGAATAAGCAGCCATTTGAGACCCAATGGGCAGCATTTACCCAAGGATAAAAGTTCAAAAGGGTAAAGACAGAAGAAGAATTGGAAACAGGAATCCCAGGGAAGGAACAGGATAAGTAAATGTTACATGGTGGAGACTCCGATCAATGACATGAAACAAAATGTGTACAGTGTTGAATGGGAAACTGTCTATGCTTTGTAAATTTCACCCACAATAAAAAGCTACATTGTTTTTAAGTGAAATGGAATGCATAAAAGATACATACCCTAGGTATTAATGGGTTGAAATGGACTGGTATTGGCTATTTTGAATCAAACAATCCTATGACTAACTATGCCAGGAAAGACAACCTGAAGATGAACAGCATTATATTCATCATCAAAATGAACATATCCAGATCTATCCTGAAATACAGTGCTGTCTGTGATAGGATGATAGCCATGGGCCTGCAAGTGTGGTGCTGTGGACAATGCACTGGACCACAAGGTCAGGGGTTCAAATTCATCAACCGCTCCTTGGAAACCCTACACAGGGTCCCTATGAGTTGGAATCAACTCAACGGCACTTAGCAACAACAACAAGGAAGACCTGTTAATACCACTATTATTCTAACTTACGTACTAGCTACCAAAGCCAGTGAGGATGAGATTAAAGAATTCTACCAACTTCTTCAGTCTGAAATTGGTCAAACATGCAATCAAGATGCAGTGATGCTGGCTACCCAAATTGAGGCTACAAAGGCAAGAAGTGACTGGCTTACAAGCTTTCAAGAGGGAAGCTAGATCCAGAGGGTGTGGAGGAAGGTAGAATCTCCAACCGAGTAGTATTCAGTCTGTCTAGGCGGGGCTGATGAAATGAAATGCAGATAGGTCTCTTGTGATACAATAGTGAATATTTGTTATCAGGACTGATTGTGAGGTTTGGAAATGTAAAGGTAGACGTTTTGTAGCAAGGAGGGAAATGATTAACTTTTCAGTCTAGGAGCTGAGGTCCCTGGGACCATGAAGGGAGAAGAGTGGAGAGCGGGACCCTACCCAGAGAAGCAGTGATGCCTGAGATGGAGGCAGAGACGATGACGTGGAGAGATAGAGCAGCTGGGGACTTTAGATCCAGAGAGGGAGAGGGGCTGTGTGCTGACATTCGGGGGCAAGCTTGTAGTATATACCCTGTGGTTGGTTGATGATGCATGGAGGGGATTGTAACCATGGCAATGAAACGATATATGATAGGATGAATGTAAAACTAATGTTCTCCCATGTAAACTATCACATAATTCACAAGAAAACATTAAAAAAAAAAAATGCAGTGATCAGTACTGGCGATTGGAATGTATACGTTGGAAACAAAGAGGAAGGATCAGTTGTTGGAAAATATGGTCTTAGTGACAGAAACAATGCTGGAGATGACATGGTGAAATTTGCCAAGACCAACAACTTACTTATTCGGTGCAAATACCTTTTTACCAGAGACTAGACATGTGGACCTTGCCAGATGGAATATATAGGACTCAAATGAACCACATCTGTGGAACAAGACAATGGAGAAGGTCAGTACCATCAGCTAGAACAAGGCCAGGGGCAGACTGTGGAACAGACCACCAACTGCTCATATGCAAGTTCAGAGTGAAGTTGAAGAAAATGAAAACAAGTACGACATTGAGTTCGCTGTTGTTAACTGTCATCAAATCAGCTCCAACTCAAAGCAACCCTGTACAGTTTCCAAGGAGTGGCTGGTGGGTTTGGACCACTGACCTTGCAGCTAGCAGTCTAGTGCTTGTCCTACAGAGTCACAGCAGGACCTTGAGTGTATCCCACCTGTATTCAGAGGTCATCTCAAGTACAGATTTGATGCATTAGACGCTAAAGATGAGCTGTGGGATGGCATCAAGAACATGGTGCATGAAGAAAGCAAAAGGTCATTAAAAAGACAGGAAAGAAAAAAAAAAGCAAAATGGATGTCAGAAGAGACTCAAATTTGCTCTTGAGTGAAGAGACAGTAAAGTGAATGGAAGAAATGAGGAAGTAAAAGAGCTGAAAAGAAGCCCAAGAAAACAAAGCCTGAAATCGGAAACGACCTGGAGTTAGAAAATCAAAACGGAAGAACACGCTCAGCATTTCTCAAGCTGAAATAACTGAAGAAGTAAGCCATCAGCCACAGTTCAAACCCACCAGCCACTCCTCATAAACCCCACACAAGGTCACTATGAGTCAGAACCAACTCAACGGCACTTAACAGCAACAGGCAAAATATTGAGCAAAGAAGGAAACATACTCTGGACCATTTTAAGACATTTACAATCTGCTTTTCATCAATCAGAGTCCTGGTGTGGTGCTGCAGATAAAGCACTAAACCGCAAGTCTGGTTTGAACCACAAGGTCGGCAGTTCAAGCTCACCAGCTGCTCCTTGGAAACCCTACACAGGGTCGCTATGACTCAGAACCGACTCGACGACACTTAGCAACATCAACTTTCATCATCACAACCTTCACACACCCGTTTATCCACTCACTCACTGTCATGTTTCGAGGCCCTGCAAAAGCTGGACATATATAAGGAAGACCGAAGAACGATGCCTCTGAATTGTGGTGTTGGCAAAGAATATTGAACACACCATGGACTTCCAGAAGAATGAACAAATTCTGTCTTGGGAGAAGTATAGCCAGAATGCTTCTCAGAAGTAAGGCTGGCGAGACTTCACCTCCCGGACTTCTGGACGGGTTATCAGGAGGTCCGAGTCCCCAGAGAAAGACACAGAACTTGATAAAGTAGAGGACCAGGGAAAAAGAGGGAAACCCCTAGAGAGATGAACCGATGTTGTAGCACCAATAATGCTACAGGATGTAGGATTGGACAGTTTTGTTCTAGTGTGCATAGGGTTGCTGTGAGTCAGAAGCAACCTAACAACACATGCCAAGAGTCTGTGAGTCAGAACCAACTCAGTGTGGTCCTGCGTTGTGAAAACGGTGAATGCGCTTGACTGTTAACCTAAAGGTCGCAGGTTCTAGTCCACACACAGGCACCTTAGAAGAAACGCCTGGCAATCTACTTCTGAAAAATCAGTCACTGAAAGCCCGATGGAGTTCTGCCCTGTCAGACACAGGGTCGCCATGAGTTGGAGGTGACTATGGAACAAACTGGTGGGCTATATATCAAGCGTCTGTGCCAGGAACATGCCCAGCACTCTCAGTCTCTGGCTCATGTCTCACTTCTGCCCTGGTAGACAATGGTTACAGTCGCCCCCATTTTCTAGATGAGAGAAGGGAGGCTCTGAGGTTAAGCTAGTGGCCTCCACGTTGCCCAGATGATTCCTGCTTCACTGTATCCATGCCGCGGACATGTTCCTCCCACAATGGATCCCTTACTGGTCTGTGACCAGCTGAATACAGCAGATATGAGGGTCCCCCATATTGTGAGGACACTCAAGCAGACTGCGCAGCTGAGGCCTCCGGCCAACAGTCACCTGAGGGACCCACCTCAGAAACAGCACCTCTGGCCCCGTGGAGCCTTCAGATGATGGTACCCCAGGGCCATACTGACTGGAAGCCGAGAGGTCCTGAGTCAGAACCCCCCAGCTCAGGCATCCCAGATTCCTGCTCCACAGAAACTGCTGTCATTTTTGTTAAGTGCTGTTGAGTTGGTTCTGACTCATAGTGAGGGTTCTGAGGAGAGGCTGGTGGGTTTGAACTGGGTCTCAACTCTGCCCCTCAGGAAACTGAGATGTAGGATACCCCTTAGGGGGAGGAACTCAGCACTCCCTTGGCTCTCGCCTTTTCCTTTGACGTCTGTTTCACAACTACCCATCATCTATTTTATATCAGCTCTCCCTGAAGGAGCCCCCAGAGGATTGTGTCCCCAGCACTCGGCAAGGTGCCCAGCGTAGGAGTTTGTTGAGCTAAAGTGGGTGGAGCCTCCCTCTCCACCCCCACCTGCGCACACTCTGCATCAGCTACACATGGCCTCCAATTCAAAGGCCCTTCCTGCCCCAGGGCCTTTGCATGGGCCTGAAACACACTCTTCTGCCAGATTTTCCCTGTATCCATTCCTCCCCATCCTCTCCCTCCACCAGAACCCGTGCAGTACCCTCCATCTGGTCCTTGACCTCACCCCCAGTCTATTCATCTCACGCAGTCAGAGGGCGTCTGTGAGCACCAGACTCAGCATTGTCCCTCCTTCACCCACAACTCCCCAGGACTCCCACTACCCTGGGGATAAAAACCCAGTACCCCCACAGCCCACAGGGCCTTGCATGCCCTGCCCCCTCCTGTCCCCTCCCCTTCCTCTTCTCTCTCCTTCACTCACTCTGCTCCAACCAAAGGGGCCCCCTCACTGTTCCTTCAACTCACCTGGCCAGGTCCTGCCCCAGGGCTGTGGGCAGGCTGTTCCCTCTGCTTGGAACCTCCTCTCCCAATCTCCAACTCAACACTCAGGTCTGGATCCAAGGCTGAGTCCTCAGGGCAGCGCTCCCTGATTCCCAGCTCTGCCCTGGCCTGCTCTTGGCCCCGTTAATCTTCCTAGTCCTGCTGTACTCCTCCAGCATCAGCTCCGAGCCTGAGAGGACTGTTGTGGAGGCTGAGGCGTGGCAGGGTCACCAGCACCCACCCCCACTGCCCCGGCCCTAGTGCCACACCTGGGAGTCATGATGAGGCTGCGGGCGTGGACCACTTGGCAGAGGACAAACACTGACAGTGAGAGGAATGAACTACCCGCTGCAGAGTTAGACGCAGAGCTAGCATTCGGCTCCTATGTGGAAACCCGGGAAACCCAGAAATGGATGGACAGAAAGTTGCACACAAGCTTCACAGCAGCATCGTGCTCAGGGATAGCCCCAACGTGGAAAAAACTGACGAGTCAACAGACACAGTGTGTTCCAGCCATATGGCAGATGACCACCACTGGAACAATGGAGATTAACAAGTGTTGGCCAGGAGGTGGAGAGACTGGAACCTTCGCCCACTGATTTGTTGTTGTTAGGTGCCATCGAGTCGGTACCGACTCATAACGACCCTATGCACAGCAGAATGAAACACTGCCCGATCCTGGGTCAACCTCACTACTGTTGCCACGCTTGAGTCCATTGATGCTGCCACTTGGCCAATCCACCTCGTTGGGGGTCTTCCTCTGTTTCTCTGACCCTCCACCTTACCAAACATTATATCCTTCTCCAGCGACTGGTCCCTCCTGACAATATATCTGAAGTGTGAGAGCTGAAGTTTGGCCATTCTGTCCTCCAAGGAGCACTCTGGCTACACTTCTTACAACACAGATCTGTTGGTTCTTTTGGCAGCCCACAGCACTTTCAATATTCTCCTCCAACACCATAACTCAAAGGCATCAAGTCTTCTATGGTCTTCCTTATTCTCTGGCCAGCTTTCACATGCATATGAGGTTATTGAAAATACCATGGCTTGGGTCAGGCGCACCTTAGTCCTCAAGCTGACATCTTTTCTCTTTAACACTTTCAAGAGGTCTTGTGCAGCAGATTTACCCAATGCAATACGTCGTTTGATTTCTTGACTGCTGCTTCCGTGAGTGTTGATAGTTGATCCAAGAAGAATAACGCTACAGTCGCTGAGGAGAAGAGCCTGGTGGTCCCTAAACATCAGCAGTTCTGCCCCTGGGTATGCAAGGGGCCATCAGAAAACCCATGGAAAAATGGAATGAAAAGATGATTATTTTCCCACAAGTTTTCTGAAGCCCCCTCGTGTACCTGAGGGACTGGAAAGCAAGCGTCCAAATGATGCATACACTGTGTTTACAATCACCAAAAGCTGGAGACAGCCCACATGTGCCCCCGAAAGAGTGGGTTAATGCAATGTTGTCCATGCACATACGGAAATATCACTGAGTCACAAAGGGGGACAGAGCTCCGGTACACGCCACCACGTGGGTGAGAGAAGTCAGACACAAAAGGCCACACGGTTTCTGATTCCACTGATGAAAAACCTCCACAATAGGCAAACCCTGAGCCTGAACGTGGCTTGGTGGCTGCCTAGGGCTTGGGGTGGCAGGGGCAGTGGGCTAATGGTTAATGAAAATGTCCTGAAATTGACTGTGGTGATGGTCTTGTAGCCCTTTAAGTAGCTGAACTGTGTGGCACATGAGTTGTATCTCAATAAAGCTATGAGGAACCAAGTGTTTGGAAAAGACAAAATGGAGACTAGGGTAGATTTTAGATTTTATAAGGAGCTGGTAGGAGACAACTTTGTCGGCCTTGTGAAGGAGGCCCCAGATGCTGGCAGCAGAGCTGGGGGGGCAGGGGGGAGGTCAACATTCCCCTATGTTCCTTTTTTTTTGTCTTTGATGCCAAGATCATGGATACCGTCTCATGAGGGAAAGGAAAGAAACATCACAAGAATAAGTTAGCCCCTAAGTGGGACACAGGTAAATAGTGCTGTATGCTCAACTTTGGAACAACAGGGCTCGTGGATACAAAGACTGAGGCATGGTTTGAATGGGTAAAAGAGGGTAAATAATGTTAAGATGCTTGGCTGTCTTTTGAATCTTGGTTTCCCGTGCCTACTATTATAAAAGACACACTTGAGCGGGAAGAGGTAGGAAAAGCCAGAAACATCACCATAGAAAGCTTTTAAGTCCGTCTTCTGTCTATAACTGATTGGAATACCTAAAATGGGGCTAGAACTTGCCCAGTGAAGGAGGCTTCCTGCGGAGCCTTTGCATTGCATAAGATCATAGATGGAATCCTGATCCCCATTCAGAATCTTCTGAGGTGGGAAATCTCCACTTTAAAGGACAAGCAGACCAGCTTGGAGCACCGAGAGCAGAAGATACTTCTTGAAAGAAAGACAGCAGGAAAAGTCAAAACAGTAACAGCGGTCCGACTGACTATCACAAGAACAAGCAAGCTGTTCACCCAAGAGCCATAAGGCAAGTGGTCGGGTCCCCTCAGGACAAAGCCCCTTCCAAGACTAGGACTCAAGGGGAATATACAAGCAAACATGTGGTCTGACTGGTGATCACGTTGGTCTACCAATAAGGGAAAGTGGGGGAAAAACAGCAATGAAGTTGTGAGCTAAGTCCGACCATGTTCAGTAGACTCCTGTCAACCTGGGTTGAGACCTGGTTGGCCAGCAGTATGGCGAGAACTGGGGACTCCTGGGCCCAGGGACAGGGACATGGCCACAGAAGATTAGAGAGAAGAGTGAAGTGTCCAGCTGATATGAAGTGAGGGGAGATGCACAAGAATGCCCATACTTGCAGATAGTACCCACTTGACCTGGCTTCAATGGCTAGATGATCAGAACTCAACTAGAAGAAGAAAGAAGAGGAAAAAAAGAGTAATTCACTACAATTTGATGAACTTGACCTATACTTATGGATGGAGTAGCTCAAAAGAGGGAATGAATCTTTACAGCGAGGATCATTCTCACTCCCTCCATACATAGAATACACAGGAGTGGGCAACTTAGACATTGGCTACCCAAAATGGGGTGGGGGTGAGAGGCTACAAAGGCACGAAGTGACTGGCTTACAAGCTTTCAGGAGGGAGCCTAGTTTCAGAGGGTGCAGGGGAAGGTAGAATCTCCACTGAGTGGTTTCTAACCTGTCTGGACAGGGTGGTGAAAGTAGATGGGGACAAGACTTTTGTGGCTGAATAGTGAATAATTACTATCAGGACTGGCTGTGAGAGTTGCAAATGTAAAGGTAGATGTTTTGTAACAAAAGGAGGGGAGTGGTTGGTCTTGCAGTCCAGGAGCAGAGGACCCTGGGGCCATCAAGGGAGAAGCGTGGAGTGTGGGACCCTATACCGAGAAGCAATGATGCCAGAGATAGAGGGGAGATGATGACAAGGAGAGACGGAGTGGTTGGGGACTTTGGACTCAGGGAGGGAGAGGGGCTGTGTGCTGACGGCTGGGGAGCAGGCTTGCGGGGTGAGTGTCCTTTGGATAATGTATGGAGAGGACTGTAATCATTGTAATGAAACAAAATACGACAGGAAGAATGTAAAGCTGATGTTCTCCCATGTAAACTATCACTCAATCCACAACAAAAACTTCAAAAAAAGGAGTGAGTTAGCCCCCCAAAAGGGGCAGAGGTCAGGGTACCTTGGGAGCACATGCAAAGACCCAGTGGTAACAGGACTGGATGCTTTGGGGAACCCACTCTGGTGTGGTTGGAAGAAGGATACACCTGGGGGCTCCCAGGAGAGGAGAGGGTAGGCAGCCCCAGAGTCCAGACCCTGACCAGCAACTGTCCTTCCTCCCAGTCTGAGCAGAGCCACATTTTTTCTGCCTCTCCCACTTTACTTGGTCTCACAGCACAGGAAGGACACAGCCTTAGCCATGGGTGCCCCCCCAGCAGGACACCAGAGCAGCAAATAAGAAGCTTTGGTGGGGGTTGGGGGTGGCCAGATTGTTCCAGGACACCAAGCTGGTACCCAGTCTTAGAAAAACAACATTTTTGAGCAAGGGGTTCCAGAACCTTCCAGAACCTTCCAGGCTGGTTCCTATCTGTGCCGGGCACACAGCCCCTGCCATCAAAAAGTCCAGAGCAAAGACATGGGTACAGCTGACCCACGGTGCTGAGGGCGGCGTACCTCAGCTGGTTCCTGGGCAGTAAGAAGCACAGAGATGGGGAGGGCCATGCCGGGGACCTGGTGGGCTTCCTGGAGGAAGAGGAAGGGTGGGAGAGACTCAGGGTCAGCTGCAATCCAGACTTGCTGTCAGGTACCAAGCTCATTTTCTGATTTATTAACATCCTCTGTGCTGGAGATGAAAGTTGACATGTATTTTCCAATCAATAACCCACACCCATTGTTCTGTCACATTGGTTACAATCCTGGAAATGTGTCAGCTCTCTCTCCATTTCCCACTGGGTTCCCCATTTCCATCCGTCTCGGCCCATCTTTGGTTATGGGCAAATGCTGATTGTTCTGAGGAACACATTCCTTACGCTGTTTGAGTTATTGTCCTGTCTAGTAACCCTGGTAGAGTAGTGGGTGACGCATTGGGCTGCTAACCGCAATGTCAGCAGTTCAAATCCCCCAGCCGCTTTGTGGGAGAAAGATGAGACTTTCTGCTTCCATAAAGATTTACAACTTCAAGAACCTCTATAGTGGGTCACCAAGAGTCGGGACTGACTCGCCGGCACACACCATCACCAGTATTGTCAGGGGGAGGTGGCCTTTGGCGGTGCCTTCAGCTTCCACTTAGGTTTTCACAGGGCCATCTTCTTGGGGTGTCCTCCACTGTCTTTCCAACCAGCTAGTTAGTTTCACTTTAATTTTGTTCTACATTTTTTTATCCATTTGTTACAGTTTTGTATCAACTTGGCTAGGCTGGGGCTCAGGGGGATTCTCAGTGGTTTAGCAGTTACAATGTAGCAACCACCTCCAAGATGAGATTGATTATGATGTAATCTCCCCAGGATGTGACCAGCTGTGATCCAACCATTAACCTGTGTGTTGCTAGTCCTCGGCTGTCTTCCACCAGGTTCTCAAGGCCAGATGCAACCTTCAGGGTGAGGCTGTCTCTTGAGTCAGCCTCTTTTAAGACCTGCTGTTACGTATTGTCAAATGGGTTCTGGCTTATAGCGAACCTGTGTAGTAGTACTTCAAAGGAGCAGCTGGTTGGATTTGAACCACCAACCTTACGGTTAGCAGTCCAGTGCTCATCCTACAGAGACACACCAGGACTTTAGAGACATACAAGAGATTAAACAAGGGAAGAGAACTGAGAGGGACCTACTGCCACCAAGAAAGAAGAGCCGGAGTGGAGTTCGTCCTTTGGACTGGGGACCCTGCCCTGTGAAGCTCTTGGATCCAGGGGAAGACTGATGCCAAGACCCATGGAGCTCTCCCAGGAAGGCTGGGCCTGCAGATGCTGAGAGGGGACCAGGAGCTCTTCCCAGAGCGGAGCTCTGAATTCAGCCTGCTAGCCTCCTAATTATATTTGTTAAAACCTTCCACTTGTGGTTTTTCTGTTAGCTCAGAACAAGAGAATAAAAACACTATTCTAGCCAGGTCCTCCTACTGTAGCAAGAGTGGTCAGTACCGACTGCCGGGCACCGTCTGGTTCTTCTGGTCTCTGGATAGAGGCGGCTCTGGGTCATGGGGCCACCAGCCTTTTGAACTAACAGCTTCCCGAGTCTTCATTTTTCTTCTTTCTCCTTTGCTCCAGGTGGGAAGAGACCAGCAGTTGTTTCTTGGATGGTCCCTCACAAGCTTTTAAGGCCCCAGACGCTGCTCACCTGACTAGGATGCAGAACATTATGTTTATCAACTGTGTTTTGTCAATTGCCCAGATGTTCCCTGAGATGATGGTCATTAGTCTTCAGGTCCAGTAGTTCAGTCCCGATGTCTAAGTTGTTTCCCCACTGTGTGCTCTGCTGTTTACACAATCACACACGTAGCCTTTACAAATATGTAAGCAGAAACATTCACAGCTGAACCTGCATATGTGCACAAGCAGATATATCCACAGCCGCACCTGAATACGTGTACACGCAGAAATATCCAGCCACATCTAGATACGTGCACAAACGAAGAAATATCCGCAGTCGCACCTGCATACGTGCACACAGAAATATCCACACTCACGCCTGCATACGTGCACGCACACACAAATAGTCACAGTCGCACCTGCATACGTGCACACAGAAACATCCGCAGTCACACCTGCATATGTGTGCAGGTGCAGAAATAACTACACCCACAACTACATTTATAAGTGGTTAAGCTCTATACTTTTCTCACCTATTTTGCAGACATACTTACCTGTGCGTCACCTCAGAAACTATTGTTAGTTTATCACTAGTATTCTAACATTTAGGTGCCTTCCAGACAGTCACAGTGTCAGTCACAGTGACCCTGTACAAGGTTCCTGAGGCTGTTAATCTTTATGGGAGCAGAAAGCCTCATCTTTCCTCCCACAGAGCAGCTGGTGGGTTTGAACTGCAGGCCTTGTGGGTTAACAGTCCAAAGCTAGGGGGACAGCATTTCTGGTAGTCGTTCCTGTCCTTGCGTACCTCTCAGCACCCTCCTCTGCCTTGGTCACACTGAGCTGACAGACCGCATACATGCACTGCCTTTCCCTTCACCGGAACTGACTCTTCTCGTGTTCTCCTGTTATGGCTTCATGCTCCTGGCCTCCTCCAACCCCATCCTGGCCCTAGGACGCACCAAAGAGTGGCTCTTTCTGGGTGTAAACCTATGCTAGACTTGGTACCATACTGGTCTGGTACGACCTGTCCTTTTGGAACTGACTGATTTCACTGGGCATTGTGTCCTCCAGGTTCATCCATGCCGTCAGCTGTTCTAGAATTCATTGCTATCCTTTAACGGGCGCATAGTTTTCCACTGTGTGCGTGTGCACCTGGGAAAGAGGCCTTGTCCACTCTACAGTCCCCCACAGGGCTGTCTCTAACTGATCATCTCCCCTGACCCTCTGTCCTCAGCTCTTTACAGACTGGTTGCGGGGGGCAGACCCTGCTTGCCCAATGTCTGCCATGGGTTCAGAAGGTGTTCCTGGACCCTGCAAAGCTTACGTGCTGATCAGAAAGTTTGAGAAGCATGGGACAGACAGGGTGGCTGGCTAGGTGGGCCTCAGCCGGCAGCGAACTCGCAGTAGGACTTTGGAGGAGCTCCTTTTCCTTACCCGTCAACTTGCTGTGAAGAGTGGATGCCCCCACTTGGGATGGGAGGGGTTCTGGGACACTAGAAAGACATTTCTAATGGGAGAGGACGTGACTCTTTTTTCCACAAAATGAAAACATGCAGACCAGTGTTTTTCTGATGTTGATCTTGAGTAGCGGCTGGTACTCGGTCCTGCCCCGTGGGCCGGCTGCCTGATTTTGTAAATAAAGGTATTTTGGCACACAGCCACGCACATACATTTACACAACATCTTTGGAAGCTTTCGTGACAATGGAGCAGTTCCCGTTGGTGCAACGGAGACGCTTTGGTCTGCAAGGTCAACAACAGCTTTACAGAGACCGCTGACTGGTGGCGACGTTGACAATAATATCAGGGACCCCAGCCTCTTGTAGGGCTTGTGGGCTTAGTGCGTTCAGTGTTGGGGGAAAGAGGAGGCCGTCTACTCCTATAAAGACTCACAGCCTCACAACAGCCCCCGTGGGGGCTCTTCCACTCTGTCCTAGGGGCCATCATGAGCCGGAATCAACTCCACAGCAGTGTTTTGAGGGCTTTCAAAACAGAATGATCAAGACAACCATGAGGGCAATGTACTGAGACAAGAACACAGGCCTGCAAGGAAAGCTATTGTCACCTCAGCCAGAAACTTTCACGTTCTACTGTCCACATGTCAGCCTTTTGTTTTCCCCTAAAAGCATGTTATTACTTGTACTTTAAGACATTCCTGCTACATGAAGACACAAGCAGATGAATGGGACAGGACAGAAAGTCCAGAGACCAGCCACACACAGGAATGTAGCCTATAGTGAAGACAGCATTTCCAATCAGTGGGGAAGGCACGGGCTACTCAAAAGTGGTGTCAGAACAATGGGGAGCCACCTGGAAGAACTTGAACCAAGCAACCCCTCACACACCTTAGAGCAGTTCCAAGTATATCAAGAACTTAAGAGCCCCAAATAGGAAATTATAGGAGTCCTGGTGTGGGGCTGTGGGATAAGCACTGGACTGCTACCAGAAACTTTGGGGTGGGGGGCTCAAACCCATAGCCACTGCTTGGAAACCCTAGACAGGGTCGCTGTAAGTCAGAACCCACCCAAAAGCACTTAACAACAATAGCAATAAAAATAAACAAATAATCTAATGACAGACTCAGAAGAGGGAAGACTTTTTCATCCAGTACACAACACTGGAAAGCCAGCAAGGAAAAGACCAGTGAATGTGAGTAATTACCTGGCAGTCCAAGAGGAAACAAACTACAAAGGGAACCGACTCACATTCTGATCAGCCAGCCATTTACCAAAGAGTGGTTTACTTATATATAAAGAGCCCTGGCAAATCAATAAGAAAAAGGATGAAGGCACCGTTGAAATTTAGGAAAAGACACAGTGGCACGTGGTTGTACTTATTCTTGGGTGTCTTTGAAGTCGGTTCCAACTCAGAGGGACCCAGTCTTACACCCTCTTCACAATCGTTGTTAAGTTTGAGTGCACCGTGGCAGCCACGAGAGGGAGAAGAGTGCTGAGATGTGTGTTGGTCCCTGGCCATCAGCACTCATGGCTTACTCTGAGCTACTAAACAAGGATCTGGCAGCTCAGGATTAAATGGAGAAGTGGGCAGATTGCAGAACAAGGTAAAAGAGAAAGCGAGACCCATAGGGCTTGCTTGAGAAAAGGCAGCGAGAAGCCAGTGTCTTTTCCCTTGGGGGGACAGTATGATGAGGGTGGAGCCGAGTCCCGTGACAACAGCTCGGTCACGTCCACAACGTCATCGGCATCCTTGTGCAGCGATGCTGACGGCTGCGTGATTCATGGAAAGCAGCTGGAAACCCCCCAAGTGCTCACCAGCGAAGGAGTGGATCAACACAATATGGCCTGTCCACACAATGCAGCGTTATTCAGCCAAGGAAGGAACCAAGTTCTGGGACCGCTACGGACATGAACCTGGAGAATGTGGTGCAAGACAGAGACGCAGGCACGAGGGGACAGGCATCATGTGACTGCACGTATGTGAAATTTGTTGCTGTTTGCTGTTGAGTCCAGAACTGCTCTATGGGGTTTTCTTGGCTGCAATCATTTCAGAAAAGGGGCGACCAGGTATTTCTTTCGTAGTGCGTCTGGGTGGGCTCGAACCACCACGCTCTGTAGGCTAGCAGCCAGCTGCAACCCACCTACGTCACCAGGGCTCCTTATGAAATATCTGGACTGGCACACACATAAAGACTGCAACCTCCCCCATGCTGACGATGGGGGCAGGGCTCAGGGCCCAAAGTCAGTCCCACACTGTGACCAACTGTGGGCGAAGGGGCCCTCGGAGGCACCGCTCAGCTCCTCAGCAGCCCTAACCTCCTCAAGAGTGAAGGCTCCCTCTGGGCCTCCTCCCAGCCCCCGTAGGGAGCCTGTCAGCCCTATGGAGTAAATGAGGGCACACAGTGCCAGCCCACCCTGTCAAGTCCTCGGCCCCCATTCACTGAGCCCTGACGGCCCACACAGTCAGTAACCCAGCCTCCCAGGAACCCAAGGGGAAGGGGCAACTGTGATCTCCTTCACAAAGGAGGAAACCGAGGCACCAGGTCCTTGTCCCCCGCCCCCCTGGGTACTGGGCCCCATGGTACACACGGGTGAGAGGGCCTGATGCCCAAGGACTGGGTAGACATAGGGCCTCAACACAACCACAGGATGGACATGTCGCTGACTGAACACAGGCGAGGGGGCAGGCACCACACTGCCGGGATACAACCAGGCCAAACTTCCTGTATCCCACCCACCAACTCTGAACTCAGCCTGATATCCCCACACAGGGGTCCCATGGGTGCCTTCCTGTGCCTGGCATTCCTCAAGCTGCTTCTATGTGTCTCCCACCTGCCACCCCCGTCTTAGCTGAGGGCAGTTCCATCCCACTACCTGATTAGGACAAAAAAACCCTCAACATCAGAGCTATCTACAAATCCCATCAGACCCACTTTCAGATATACCAGAACCAACCATCCACTTCCTCCCTGAAGATGCCCACCAGCTCCAGCCCCATTATTGCCATGGGTCCCTGGGATCCATCCTTGTCCCCTCCAGTCTGTTCTCCCCAAAGCAGCCAGAGGGCGCCTTTGAGCATCTGAGTCACATGGTGCCTCCTCTGTCCACAACCTTCCAGGGCTCCCACCTCCCTCGGGTCAAAGCCCACAGGGTCCTGCACCTGCCCTGTCCCCTCCCTGTCGTCCCCTCTACCTCTCCACTCCTCCCTCAGTCCTGGCCACAGCGGCCTCCTCGCTGTTCCTCCAACTCGCCAAGCTGGTCCTACCCCAGGGCCTTTGCACAGGCTGTGCCCGCTGCCTGGGAGGCTCTTCCTCTGCTTTATTTTTCTCCGTGGTCCTCACCTCACCCACAGGTTATGTGTCTGTCATCTGTACACACTTCACCCCAGTCCCCGAGCAGGAATGTGACTGTCTGCCTCAGCTAAGCTGCTACCCAGGTGCCTGGAACAGTGTGTAACATAGAGTAGACCACCTCACTGTGCACAGAGGAAGGTTTTAAACCAACCACACTTCCTCCGAGCCTTCAGCAGCTCCCACGTTTGTCAGGAGCACGCGGGTGTGACAGGACAAAGTAACAACAGCAAGATGGCAGAGTCGCTTCCTTTCAGTCTGAGCCAAGATGCCAGGTCCCACCTGAGACTCCTGCTCTGGCTCCAGCCTGGCCCAGTCCCTCCCACCTTGTAGGTGGTGGGCATGGGGCTCCCAGTGAATCCACAAGTTTAGTAATCCACACGTATTTGCGCCTGGTACACATTCTGGAAACTTCTCAGCGAGGTCCTGGCCTTTAGCTGTTGGCAGTGCGAACCACACGTGGTGGGGGCAGAGAGCCTGGGGATCTGTAGACCTGGCTCTGGGCCCCATTTCACTACAGGTTCACTAACACCCTGGAGCGCCTCAGTTTCCCCATCTACAAAAGGTTCTGATTGTGCTGCATGACTAAGTGGGGGCCACCTCACCATCCCATCCCCTAGTCCTAGGAGGACAAACGCTGAAAAGAGAGCTAGGAAGCACTCACTGGGGCACATAGCCAGACTCGGCCACAGATCGTCCCCTACGAGGACATAGCTAGCATGGAACTACAAGCTGTCTGACCTGCAGGAGGCTAGGAGCGGTAGGATGGTCTCCTCAGCCAGCAGCACCTGTCCTGGATGACCCAGAGAAAGTCACCAGGGAACTCCCCTCCAATTACCCACAATTACCCCCTTGGAGCCCAGCCACCTCTGCCTGGCATGCCCCTCTGCCCCACACTTCCACCCACGGCACCTCCCCATCCAGTTGATGGCTCCCCACACCTGGTGTGTGCCAGGCTGCTCTGAGCACACACAGCTGGGCACCTGCTCAGGAGGGGAGCCACTCACAGCGCAAGTGTCCCAGGGACGCATGTGGTCCAATCCTCGGGCTCCTGGTGCATATTCCAGAATTTTCTTGGTGGGATTCTGGCATGAGGTTGTTATGGGCACCAAGCAAGTTACAGAATAACAGATACTATAAAGAGGTCTCACTTGGGCACAGAATGGGGCCTGGAGCCGGAGGGGAAGGGGGACAGAGAAGAAGCTGGTACTTTATGAGAGGAAGGTCAGAGAACACTTGCTAATCAAAACTTGTGAGAGCTAAGGAATCAGACCACACAGATCTTTGGGGAGAGTGGTCCAGGCAGAGGAACAGCCTGTACAAAGGCCTCAGCGTGGCAGGATGGGGCCTGGAGAGTTGTAGGAACAGCTAGGAGGGGAAGGCAGGAAGGGGAACGGGACAGGAAGTGCAGGGCTCTGTAGGCCTCAGGGAGGGCTCTGAATTAGCCTTGAGGGAAGTGGGTGTCCTGGAGGACTGTGGGCAGAGGAGGGACTGGCCCTGAGTCAATCTTTAGTGGGATTCTTCCGGAATGAGCTGTAAGGGGCATGAGAAGAAACAAGGCTGCACAGGTCTAGGAGGGCGAGGCTGGGGCTGGAGCAGGTGGGGCCCACAGCATTGGCCACCAGATTGGGGGGGGGAAGACCCTGAGGGGTCGGTAACAAAGCCAACTGCCCTGGGGCACCACTGAGGCAGGAAGGCATGCCCCCACTAAAAAACAAAACACCCCCACTGCCATGGAGTCCATTCTGACTCACGGCACCCCACGTGGGGCAGGGTAGAAGCACTCCCCAGGGTTTTCTTGGATACTCTACAGTATCGCTATGAGTTGGAACCGGAACCGACTCCACGGCACTTAACGCTGTAGTGTGGCGCTGTAGGATAAGCACTGTACTGCAAGGTTGGTTTGAACCACAAGGTTAGCGGTTCAAACTCACCAGGAGCTCCTCAGAAACCCTACACAGGGTTGCTATGAGTAGGAACTGACTCAACAGCACTTAATAACATCAATCTTTATGGAAGAGATCACCAGACCTTTTTTCCGTGGTACTGATCAGTGAGTGGTTCAAAGCGCCGACCTTTAGTTGAGCATAAACTGTTGAGGGACCTTGAGCCCAGGCCAAACCCCACAGGACTGGGCACAGCCCTGGGGCACTGCCAATAAGGCCGCTGCCACGGAGTCCTTCTGGTACATTCCAAAGAGAACGAAGCAGGAAACCATGACTTTATATCAGGTCTCGAGATTCCAAACAGTGACAAGATGCATACCACCGTGCATCAGAGTGGCCCAAATGAGGTCAATCCCACAGGGAGTGAGCCACACTGTGAGGGGGCAGGAGGGCTCCGTGGGCCCTGGCGGATGGACTGTCACCTACTCTAGCCCTTGTTGGAGACCACAGAGCATTACATAGTAACTTCTATATCTGCCTAACCCTGGCCCAGCCATTGCATGGCTAGTTAGGATGGTACCCAGGGTTACAAGTTCGCATTCAAAGATGTTTATTGCGGCCTTGCTTGTAACACCAGAGTCCCTGGGCGGTTCAAACTCAGCTGCTAGCTGGAAGGAAGGCTGGTGGCTCGAATCTACCCAGAGTCTCTCGGAAGAAAAGCCTGGCCATCTACTTCAGAAAAATCTGCCACTGAAAACCTATTGGAGTGGTTCTACTGTGACACACATGGGGTCACCATAAGTTGGAGCTGGCTTGACGGGCAAACGTTTTTCTGGCTTGTAACAGCAAAGGAACACTCCAGAAATAACCAGAACACTCCTCTGTGGGAGGCTGGTGGGCTGGATAACAGCATATGCGGAAAGCTGACTGCAAATCCTCGACAGCATGTGTTAAGCTAACATATTCAGTCCTGTGTGACTCACTGAAGGCTCCCAGCCACCCTGAGTTGGGTATCATCATCAGCATCACCCCCATTTCATAGATGGACACACTGAGGCTGAGGCTGGGGGAGACAACTGAGAGGCTGAGCTGGGCTTTGAACCCCAGGTAGTAAACTCCAGAGTTTCTACCTTCCGCCTTCATTCTCTGCTCTGAAGAAAATAACTAGTACTGATGTTGGGGGGAGGGGGGAATGAAGCTGAGAATATTATGGATAACAAGTTACAGCATTACAGATATAGTGCAAAACAGGGATTCTCAACTGGGGGTAAGGAGCTCTGGTAGTGTAGTGATTACCAGTTGGGCTGCTAACCTCAAAAGTGTGCAGTTTGAAACTACCAGCTGTTCCATGGGAGAAAGATAAGGCTTTCTGCTCCCATAAAGATTTACAGCCTCAGAAATCCTATACAGGGTCGCCACGGCACACCAACAACAACTGGGAGTAATTCTGCCCCCCAAAAAGACTCTGAGCAATGTCTCGAGACATTTGCAGGTGTCATGACTGGGGGTAGGGCATCAAGCGAGGAGTGGAGACCAGGGATGCTGTTCAACCCTACCCTATCCAGGATGGCCCCACCCCAGACAAGGATCGGGACCCATATGACCACAGTGCCAAGGAGACGGACCTTGGTAAAAAGAACATTATGTGTTTATACATGTGCAGAGCAATACAAAATGTGGGGCAGTTATATCCAAACTGCTAGCTGGAGAGCTGGGCTTAGACGGGGCCAGGCTGCCCATCATTTTTAAATGAGTAAAATAAATGATTAGCCGATTTCAGAGTCAGATTTCTGAGGAATTCTAGAGGTAGGGAGGGATGAAGAAAAGCCAGCTCCCTATGCAGTTTACCATCCAAGCACAAGCTGGAAGCAGGGACTTATCTGCCCCTAGTCAACTCCTTGAGCCCCTGATAAGACAAATGTTTGCTGTGGTTTTCTTGTGGTCAGCGACTTTGGGGCTATTTCGCCTGGCCTGGACCAGAGGGCGGAAGTCAAGAGGCCAAGAAGGAGGGGCCCTTGGCCCTGCTGGGCTGGCCAACCTCGTCTGGCACTGGCCAGGCCAGGCCATCCACTGCTGGCAGAGAATGAGGGCGAGGCACCTGGAATTAACCGGGTCATCTACCAAGTGGTTCCAGATGGCAGTGGGGAGGAGCCCAGAGATCGCTCTCTCCCTCCCTCCCTTTCTCCAACCGTTTCTCTCTGCTCCTAGTCACCGCATACAGCACCCCTAGCCTGCCAAGGAAGCTTCGGGAGGCCCAGGGGAGAGAAAGGATGGGTACCCGTGTAAGTGTCCGCAGAAGCTGCCAAAGGGGCTGGGCAGACCAGAGGGGTTTTCGGATCAGCAAACTTCCTATTTGGTAGCTTGTGGCCTCGGCTGAGGCAGATTCTGCACGCCACCCCACAAGAAGGCAAAGACCACTCCCCACACCTGTTATGCTGGGTGGGGTTGTGGCAAGGTGAGGGATGGATAACCACGGAACCATGCTCCCTCACCCAGTGTCCAGAGAGAAGGCAGGAGGACAGGACACTAAGGTTTCCTGCCCCCACATGCTTGCCCAGGCTCAAAATAGCACCCCGTCAAACCCCTCATTTTAAAGAGCAGGTATACTGAGACCCAGAAAAGTTAGGGGCTGCTCAGCGCTCCAGAGCTTGGGTATGGTGTCTTCTAGGAACGGACAAAGACAGGGGGCTGACGGGGATGGCCTTAAAGACCCCACCTGCACGCTCAGCAGCTCCTTCCTTTCATGACCAATCAGAGGTACCCATGGGGGTGACGCTTTGTGGTGGGAGACCAGGACGCCAGACCAGGACGCCGGTACTCGAAGGGGGGGCGCTCGGAGCTGTGGGTCACATCTGGGGCAATGTCACCCCCTTGCAGGCCCCCTCAGCTGAATACAGTAACCCCACCATCCCACACACTGGAAGCTCCCTCTCGACATAAAGAGTAGGGTAGCTCACTGACCGGTGTCCAAAATGGGGCATCCCACCCTTCCCTCCGGTGACACCCCAAAAGCGAGGACCGTCTTGCCCGCACGCCTCCAAAAGGGGCTGATGCATCCAGACGCCCCGAGCTCGTTCTCCGCCCGGCGCGAGGCCCTAGAATGGGTGGTGCCGCTCCGAGGTTTCCAGGGAGAGAGGTTCCGTCATCCCCGGACCCCGGAGTGAGCCACCCCATCCCCCCCGCGAGCGCCCCCGAGTGGAACACTCCGGCCTTCCCACCGCAGCGAGTCCACGCGCCCCTCCAGCCCTCGGGCGGGTCCACTGGGCCAGCGGGGGAGCTCGGGCGGGCCCATTAGGGGCGACGGGAGGGACGGAGAGATCCGGAACCGTTACCTGCTGCCGCGCCGGTCTCTGCGGCCCACGCCGCCTCCGAGGTCACGGCCCCCGCCTCGGCGCTCTCCGCCTCGTCCGGCACCTCCAGCTCCATGGCCGTGCGCGCGGGCCGAGGCGGGCGGCCGGGAGCTGCTAGCCAAACTGCGGCCGCCGCCGCCGCCGCTGAACAACAACCGCTGCCGCCGGCTGGAGGGCGGAGGGAGGGGGCCGGTCTGCCGGGGGAGGGGCCGGGGCGGGGCCAGGCGCTGCGCCATCGCGCACCGCGCATGCTGCCAATCGGGGCTTGGGGACGGGGCCTGCGCGTGTCCGCGGATGCCTGGATCGTCTCGAGCGCCTTCAGGCGCCCAACGGTGGGAAGGCTTGTCATTCTCTTTTTCATTTTGTCCCAGTCTCATCACCCCGCGGCAACGCGGGAGAAAGGACTGGCGATTTGCTCCCTGCAGGGTTTTTTTTTCGACTCAGAGGAGAAGCTCTGTTAAGAACTCTACTTGTTCAATACCACTAGTGGCTCTAAGAGAAAGCTTTATCAATCTGCTCCCTTAAAGTCACCAAAACTAAACCCACTGCCGTTAAGTCGGTTCCGACACATAGCGATTCTTTAGGGTTACTGAAGCTGTAAATCTTTACGGGAGCTGAAAGTCTCATCTTTCTCCGGTGGAGCAGGTGGTAGATTTGAACTGCTGACCATGCTGTTAGCAGACCCAAAGGTATCCCACAACATCACCAGAGCTCCTTGCCATCCACATTTGTTGTTTCTGTTGGGTGTTTTCCAGTGGTTTCCTACCAATAGCGACTCTACTTAGAACGTAACAAAACACCTTCGGAACCGTGCCATCCATCGGCACATCTATTGCTATGTTTGAGCCTATTGTGCCAAAGCATCTTGATGAGGGTCTTCCTCTTTTTCACCGACCCCCTCCACTTTACCGTGTCTGATGTCTTTCTCCAGGAACTGGAAATGTCTGACATGTCCAAATACCAAAAAAAGAAGACGTCTGGCCATACTCACCTCTAAGGATCATCCAGCCTGGACTTCTTGCAACAGATTGCAACTCAGAAATTGGCTGTATTCCGGCCCCTAACAACAATTGCCAGGTCTTTCTTCTGAAAAGTCACTGGGTAGATTCGAATCACCAACCTACGGGTTAGCAAGGAGGAAGCGATCTGGGAGGGGCGGGTCTACTGTGTCACGTGGGGTCACTGTGACTCAGCACTGTCTCTAAGGCACCTAACAACAACATCTTTCTAATTAAAAGAACATCTGGTTGGAATGGAAATGTCACTTTATCCACATGCACACCCATACTAAGGGAACTTCAAAAAGTTCATAGATGAATTTCATTATATTTTCATTCCATTTTTCTATGAACTTTTTGAAGCCACCTCTCATCAGGGGCCCTGGTGGTAAAGTAGCTTCAGCAACGGGCTGCTAGCTACAAGGTCAGTGGTTCAAACCCACCAGCCGTTTTAGAGGAGGATACGTAAATTGTTTTTTGTTATTATGTGCCCTCAAGTTGGTTCCCACCCAGAGCGATACTGTATAGGGTTTCCAAAGAGAGGCTGGTGAGCTTGAACCGCCAACCTTGTGGTTCAAACCGCCAACCTTGTGGTTCAAACCAACTTTGCAGTCCAGGGCATTAACCCACAGTGTCACACCAGGGCTCCTATACATATATATATATATATATATGTATATAGTCCTGGTTTGGCACCATAGAATAAGCACTAGACTGCAAGGTTGGTTTGAACTGCAAGATCAGTGTAGTTCCAACTCACCAGTCACTCCTGAGAAACACTATACAGGGTCTCTAGGAGTCGAATCCAACTCAATGGCACTTGTTGTTGTTGTTGTTGTCAGGTGCCATCGAGTCGGACCCGACTCAGCGACCCCATGCACAGCAGAACGAAACAATGTCCGATCCTGGGCCAACCTCACTACCGCCGCCACACTTGACGCCATCAATGATGTCACCTGGCTGATCCATCTCTTTGGGGATCTTCCTCTTTTTCTCTGACCCTCCACCTTACCCAGCATGACATCCCTCTCCAGCGACTGTACTCTCTGGACAATGTGTCCAAAGTATGAGAGACGAAGCTTAGCCATCTTGGCCTCCACGGAGCACTCTGGTTGCACTTCTTCCAAAACAGATCTTTTGGTTCTTTTGGCAGTCCATGGCACTTTCAGTATTCTCCTCCAACACCACAACTCAAAGGCATCAATTCTTCTACGATCTTCCTTATTCACTGTCCAGCTTTCGCATCCATATGAGGTTATTGAAAATACCATGGCCTGGGTCAGGCGCACCTTAGTCCTCAAGCTGACATCTCTACTCTTCAACACTTTAAAAAGTAATTAGCAACAACAAATATACATACACCACTTGTCTGTCAGTTTGTCATGCTGTTGTTTTTGTTGTTGAGTGCTGTAGAATTGGTTCTAACTCATAGCGACCCAGATTAGGGTTTCTGAGGAGTGGCTGACAGGTTTGAACCACCGACCTTACAATTCGAATGCCCTTGCAGTCCAGTACTCCATGGTTTGTCAGCTACAGATAGCTTTTTTATTGCAATGACTTTATATACACCAAAAACATCCACTGATAAAACTTCCACATTTACAATTCAGTAACATTGATAATATTTATCATGCTTTGCCATCATTATGTTTATCTTTTTTTCATTCAAATATTCGGCCATTAACATACAGTCACTGTACCCAGAGCAAAACTTCCCCTTGCTCCCTCCCCTGGTATCCATGAATACACTCTGGGTTTGGTATTGTCTTCAGTCATTCATGACTAATTCATCAAATCTGTTCTTAAGATGATCTCTAAACTTAGGTGGGATACATTTAAGGTCACATTTTGGCTCTTTGATGAATTAGGCACTAAAGACCAAAGACCAGAGGAGCTCAGAAATGATATCAAGAACATCATACAGGAAGAAAGCAAAAAGTTATTAAGAAAACAAGAAAGAAGGAAAAGACCAAAATGGACGTCAGGAAAGACTCTGAAACTTGCTCTCCAGCATAGAGATGCTAAAGCAAATGGAAGAAATGGGGAGGCAAATGAGCTGAATAAGAAATTTTAAAGGGCTGCTCAAAAAGACAAAATCAAGTATTATAATAAAATGGGCAAAAACATGGAGTTAGAAAATCAAAAGGGAAGAACATGCTCAGCATTTCTCAAGCTCAAGGAACAGAGAAAAAAATCAAGTCTTGACTTGCAATATAAAGGCAATATCCACCACTCATCTATCTGTCAGTTTGTCATACTGTGGTGGCTTATGTGTTGCTGTGATTCTGGATGCTATGCCACTGGTATTTTAAATACCAACAGGGTCACCCACGGTGGACAGTTTTAGCTGAGCTTCCAGACGATGACATACTAGGAAGAAGAGACACGAA
>NW_006408643.1:5783142-5784211 GCF_000296735.1 Chrysochloris asiatica | reverse complement strand
TAACAACAACAACAACAACATCCATAAGTATAGGTCAGGCTCATCAAATTGTAGCAAGTTACACTTGCTTTCTTTATCAAATTTCTTTATCTTTCTCTAGACAAGCTCTAGTCATCAAGCTATCAGAGCTAGATCAAATGGGTGCTATCTGCAAGTTTGGGTGTTCTTGTGTGTCTCCCCGCACTTCATATCAGTTGGATGCTTCGCTCTCAGCTCTAGCCCTCTGTGACTATGTCCTTGTCCATGGGCTCAGGAGTTCCCAAGTCTCCCCAGACTTCAGACCAACCAGCCTTTCCTCTTCACTCATTTCAAGGTCAACAGGAGTCTATGGAATGTGGTCAAACTCAGCCCATGTCTTCATTACTGACTTTCCCCCACTTCCACTCACATGTAAATCAACATGGTTGCCAGGTCGACAGTTCAAATCCATCAACTACTGCTCAGAAACCTCATATAGGGCCGCTATGAGTTGGAACCAAATCCACAGCACTTAGCAATAACAAATATATATATATATATGGCGACCTTGTATGGTGCTGTAATGTAAGCACTGGACTACTAGTCACAATGTCATAGGTTCAAATCCACCAGTTGCTCCTAGCAGACCCTATGCAGGGTCACTATGAGTCAGAAACAACTCCACAGCACTTAGTAATAACAACAACAAATACATATATAAAACATTTGCTTCTTGAACATTTTTCAAGCATGTAATACAGTGAAATCAGTGACTTTGATCATTTTGTATAACCATCACTCATAATCCGTGCCAAATTTCCCATCACCAGAAACAGAAACTCACTGCTTTCTCAACCAAGCTCCTCCTCCCTGCTTCATCCCACCCCTGGCTGTTATTGCTAGGAGCCATGAAATTGTCTCTGACTCATAGTATTCCTACGCACAGCGAATCAAAACACCGCCTAGTCCTGTAACAGCCTCTAAATTGTTATGTTTGAGCTCTTTATTGTTGCTACCATGTCAATCTATCTCATTGGGGGTCTGCTTTTTTTCCACTGACCCTCCACTTTACCAAGCATGATGTCCTTTTCCAGGGACTGGTCCATCCTGA
>NW_006408643.1:5777382-5781792 GCF_000296735.1 Chrysochloris asiatica | reverse complement strand
ATGGCACCTAACAACAACAACAAATTATGGGGGAGGGATTTGGGAGTCACTGTCAAAAACCATAGTGCTGGTTGTACAACATGATGAATATAATTAATGCCATTGCATTGTACAGCTACTTGTGATGGCAATGGGAAATGTGTTTCATTTACATACATGCATATATTTATTTTATGGAGGTGAATGTATATACAGATATGGTCACAACAGTAAAATAAACTCTATAAAAATAACATTTCTGAGCATTTTTTTAGACACTAGGCTTGACATTAAACTTTTCCATAAATACCTTAATAAATGGTTATTGTTGGGTGCCACCGAGTTGATTCTGAGTCACAGGGACCGTGTATCACCCAGTAGAACTGTCATCTTTTACAGAAGTAGATTTCCAGATCTTTTGTCTCATTGACCCTCTTGTGGGTTCGAACCACCAATCTCCCAGTCAATGCGAGAGTGCTTAACTATCTGTACCAACAGGGTTCTTAAACATTTTTTTCCTTTGAATTTTGATGCTGCAGGAGTTTGACTTGTGCGGTTAGGTTCATTCCAACTCCTGGCCACCCCCTGTGTTTCGGAGTCGATCTGTGTGCTTCTTAAGGTTGGTGTGTGTGTGTGTGTGTGTGTGTGGCTTTCATCTTTACAGGAGAAAATTGCCAGGCCTTTCTCCCGTGGAGCCATTGGGCGCTGCAGTCTACCAACTTTTCAGCTGCCAACTGAGCACAAGCTCTTTGTACTAACCAGAGAAGTTCTTAACATTTCTTTAAACTAATATATAAGGGTTGCATCCTTTCACACATACATCTTTGATCTGTGTGCTGAGAAAATCATCAGAGAAGTTGGATTCTATGAAGAAAAGGGTAGCATCAGGTTTGGAGGAAGACCCATGAACAACCTGCAATATGCAGACGACACAAACTTGCTTGCTGAAAGAGAAGAGAATGTGAAGCACTTGCTGATGAAGACCAAACACTCCAGCCTTCAGTATGGATTGCGCCTCAGTGGAAAAAAAACAAAACCCCTCACAACTCGATCAATGAGCAAGATTATGATAAACAAAGAAAAATAATGAAGTTGCCAAAGATTCCGTTTTACCTGAATTCACAATCCATGTCCGTGGACCCAGCAGTCAAGAAATCAAATGAAGTATTGCATTGGGCAAATCTGCTGCAAAATAGCACTTTTAAGTGTTCCAAAGGAAAACTGTCACTTTGAAGACTAAGGTGCACCTGACCCATGCCTTGGTAGTTTCATCTAGGCATGTGCCCGCTGGACAATGAATAAGGAAGACAGAAAAGAATCAACGTGTTTGAATCGTCGTGTTAGAGAAGAATACTGAAAGTACAAAGAACAAATAAATCTGTCTTGGTAAAAGTGCAGCTAGAACGCTCCTTAGAGGTGAAGATGGCAAAACTTTGTCTCACATGCTTTGGATGTATTCTCAGGAGGGACCAGTCCCTGGAGAAGGGCATGGAGCTTGGTAAAGTGGAGGGTCACTGAAAGAGAGGGAGACCCTGAACACATACAAGGTAGATTGACTGAGTGGTAGCAACAAGGCGTTCAAGAATCACAGTAATTGTGATATTGGTAAGGGCTCGGGTTTCTGTTAGGTGTAGGGAGGGCACTGAACAGAACAATGACAGCGAGTAAGTTTCTTAGTGATTGGTGGTTTCCACTGGCCACTCAGTCAGGGCGGGGTTGCAGTTGCCATGCTATATTGTGAGTCCCACCTCATAGGGAACACAAATGCACCAAACCCTATTAGGGATTGGAGGACAATGGTCAGTCCACAGGGTTTTCATTGGAACATCCCAGCCTCCAAGCACAAATGGGTCTAACCCAGGTCTCCCGCATGAAAGGCGAAGATTCTGCCACAGAGCCATTCAGGCCCCTGTAGAGTTGGAGAAGCGAAGGCTGTGGCTGTGATCAACAGAGACTTGGCCGGGGACTCAGAGCAGTTGTGAGGATAAAAAATGCGAAGTGAAGATGAGAGTGGAGGAAGGAAGCGAAATCTCTCCTGGTGGGAAGTCAAAAACTGAAAAATTCAAGAAGTGGTCAAACAAAACTTGTGCATTATTTAAAGATGAGGAAGTAGATGTCAAAGTAATAGCCTGCAAGGAACCAAAGTGGGGGCAAGTGTTGAGGAAGTCAGTTTGCTGTTGACTTTCTTAATGAACTTTAATTATTTGGCTCAGTGCTGTGTTGCTCTTAAGTGCTATCGGGTCGGTTCTACATAGTGGCCCTGTGTAGGGTTTCCAAGGCACAGCTGGTGGATTTGAACAGCCGACCTTGTGGCTCGCAGACCAGTGCTGATCCTACGGCGCCACACCAAGAATCCATTTGACTCTTGGGGTGATGGAAAATGTTGAAATGATCGCCACTAAATTGTACATGGAAAAATGGCTAAAATGACAAATTTCCATGTTATATATATTTGACCTCAAGGAGATTTGGTAGCGTAGTGGTTACGAATCAGGCTGTGCACCTCAGGGTCAGCAGTTCGAAACTACCAGCTGTTCCGCTGGAGAAAGATGAGGCTTTCTGCTCCCATAAAGATTTACAGCCTCAGAAACCCTGTACAGGGTCACTATGAGTCAGAACTGACTCCACGGCACTTAACAACAACAACAACAACATATATTTGACCTCAATAAATATTTTCAGGAGACCTGGTGTGGTGCTGTGGGTAAATGCACTGGACTGCAAATTCAGCTTGAACTGAAAAGTTGGAGGTTCAAGCTCACCAGCTACTCCTTGGAAACCCTACACAGGGTCGCTATGGCTCCGAACGGACTCTACAGCGCTTAACAAACATCTTAAGGAGTCCTGGTGTGGCGTTGTAGGATAAGTACTGAACTGCTAACCACAAGGTTGGAGGTTCAAACCCACCAGTCAGACGCTCCTTGGAAATGCTCCCTATACAGGGTCTCTATGACTTGGAACCTACTCAACAACACTTAACAAGAGGCATTTTCAAACAATCTTTTTTAAAAAATGTTTTGTTGTGAATTATGTGATAGTTTACATGGGAGAACATGAGTTTTACATTCATTCTAGCATATATTGTTTCATTGTCATGGTTACAATCCCCTCCATACTCAAACAATTTTCAAGGGCATAAATGTACTGTTATAACTTTAATAAAAGAAATCGAAACTTTAAAAAAGTGCCTGGTGGTGACGATGCCCAATCCTCCCATTCCTTCGCCATTGTCCCCATTAAACCTGGACTTTAGCAGCAAAACCTGTAATCCCCCAGGGGGGCCGTTGTCTGGTTTCTAGTGCCCCCTGGTGGCCATAGTGACTACTGTCGTGAGTACCAGATAGTAGCGGCAGTAAGAGCTTGGCAGGGTTTTTCTAAGTCCTCTAGTGGGCGGTTCAGGAGCTCTGGTACCATAGTGGTTACAAATCAGGCTGCGAACTGCAAGGTCAGCAGTTCAGAAACTACCAGCTGCTCCGCGGGAGAAAGATAAGGCTTTCTGCTCCCATAAAGATTTACAGCCTTGGAAACCCTGTTCAGGGTCGCTATGGGTCAGAACCGACTCGACCGCACATAACAATAGCGGGTGGTTCAAGCCCACCAGCCTCCATACCGGGTCACTATGAGTCAGAAATGGCATTTAACATCACAGCAACCCCACATTATATTCATTAATTAACTCTAAATCTTTACGGGAGCAGAAAGCCTTATCTTTCTCCCGCCGAGCAGCTGGTAGTTTCGAACTGCTGACCTTGCAGTTTGCAGTCTGATTTGTAACCACTACGCTACTGTGTTTTATTGACTGTGCAAAGGCTTTCGGCAGGGCAGGTCATGACCAACTATGGACAACATTATGGAGAATGAGTATTCCAGAACACTTGATTGTGCTCCTGAGGAAAATGCACAAGACGCAGTCCTCTGAACAGAATGAGGGGACACGGAATAATTTAAAATTAGGAAAGGTGTGCGCCAGGATTGTATTCTTTCGCATACTTATTCAATCTGTATGCTGAGACAATAATCTGATAAGCTGGGTTCTATGAAGAAAAACGTGGCATCAGGGTTGGAGGAAGACACATTAACAACCTGTGATATGCCGATGATACAAGTTTGCTTTCAGGAAGCAAACAGGATTTAAAATACTTACTGATGTAGATCAAAGACCACAGTTCACTATGGCTTGCACTTCAATATAAAGAAAATAAAAATCCTCACAACTGGGCCAATAAATAACATGACAAATGGAGAAAAGATTGGAATTGTCAAAGACAACTTCAAAGATCCACCATCAGCACTCAAGGGGGCAGTAGTTAAGATTTTAAATGACGAGATAGCACCTAATAACAACAAACACAACAACGTACCAAGCACTACTTTAGGTCTTAGAGGAACAGCAATGAGCAGGACAAAATCCCTGATCCCAACAGGATTCCA
>NW_006408643.1:5768547-5773415 GCF_000296735.1 Chrysochloris asiatica | reverse complement strand
TATTCACTGTCCAACTTTCACATGCATATGAGGTTATTGAAAACACCATGGCTTGGGTCAGGCGCACCTTAGTCCTCAAGCTGACATCTTTGCTCTTGAACATTTTAAAGAGATCTTGTGTGTCAGATTTACCTAATGTAGTATATCGTTTGATTTCTAGACAGCAGGAATCATCTTTTCCCTGAGAAAAGTGAGGTTACATGGCTCAGAAGACATTGGGATCTGGTCACTTGGGAGTAGAGCAACAGGATTCAATTCATGTCCAGAGCTGTAAGGATGGGTGTGGGTGATGGGCGGTGGAGTGAGGGCAGAGGCTTGGCAGTGTTGCTGCAGATAGGACAGAGGGCAGGGAGAGCCAGGGGATTCAACCCACCCATCTCTTAACACACTCAGCTAGCGTTTCCTGATACCAGGGGCAGAGACTGGGAGCGAGTGACATTCAGCTCTCCAGGCATGCAGGGGTTAAAGCTAGCTGCTCAGACACCTTATGACAGAGCCACACACCCTGCCGGGACAGGCCAGCCTCCCTCACACTCACCACTCCCCTTTACATGCTGTCCCCGTGCTTGTTCCACCTGGCACAGGGCCTGGGGCCGCCAGCAGGGAGGACAAGTTGGGCAAACAGGTAGGGAGGCCTCCACCAACCCACAAGCCTCAGGTCTTTTCCCTACCCCCATGCCAGGCAGGCACCTGGGGTCTGGCTCCTGATACATGCCAGAGACCCTGCTCCCAGAACAGGTAAGACCCCCATGGCTCTGATCACTACCTTTTGGGTCCTGGGATCCCAGTTCCCTCCCCGCAGCTCCCTGGGAGGCAGAGAGCTGACCCTTCTGCGTGGGCATCTGACATGGTTTCCAAGGGATTATCTGGCTGGCAGTTTCTGCCCTGGCCACCTGCCCAGGGTGCTACTTAAAAGGGTCATTGTTGTTCAGGTGGTGACAGGGGGCCTGAGGGGTTCAGATTGGTCTCAGCTCCCCCGGAGCAGAGGAGGAAGACCCAGGTTTGCCCCCTGCAGCCTGAAGTGGTGGCAAGTGAGGCAGGCAGGCTAGCACCTGGCTGGTCCCTGAGCTTCCGGAAATTTCAAGAAGGTCCCAAGACCATTGCACCCCCTCTCCCCACTGCTGGCTCCTCTAGGAGCTAGATGGGGTAGTGGAGGTACATACAGTCTTGGGGTTGATGATCTGGGCAAAGTTTCTCAACTGGGAACTGCATTTTGGGGCAGGGTGGGTGGGTGGTGGTTACAGGGTAGGTGGAGGTGGGTCTGGACTCTTTGCTGGATGGGTGGAGGGAGAAGGCTGCTGGGGCCCGGAGCAGAGCAGGGCCGAGTATTCTGGGTCATTTGCAGGATAAAAGGGAGCTTCCCAGGAAGTAGTATCAGGTTACTGCCCATTGTTCAGGAGGGCCCCCCCCACTCACCCACAGGAGGTGATGGGTCCTGAGTCAGTCTTGAGACTTCAAGGGACTAAGGTGGGGGGAAGGTCTTGGGGACCAGGGAGGCTTGGGCATGGAATGTGGGGCACAGAGTGGGCCTGGAATGTTCAGGTGGACCCCAAGCTAATTCAGTCCAGAAACTTGAGGGCTTGAGATCCAGGGAGCATGGGGTCGGGAGGGAACACTTCCGGACTCTCAGATTTCCAGGTTTGGTTTGGTGTGGGGTTGGCAGAGAAACTGGAGCCAGCCAGCCAACCAGAACTGGGCTTCTCCTATTTGAGCCTCAGTTTTCCTGCTCTATACAATGGGGCAAAGTAAAGCCACCACCACACCACAGGCTGCCGGGAGGGGACAATGAAACCATGTTCCTGGGTCAACAGGAATCAAGAGCCATGGTTCTATCAGAAACCAGAGCTTTAGAAAGTCAGCCCAAGCACACTGAGGTGGTACCTGGGCTCAGAGAGGGACAGTCACTGGCCCAGAACTGCCCAGCAACAAGGGACGCCAGGCAGGCAGACAGGATGGGAAGACTGGGAGTTTCCCCTAGCCCTCCAAAGGAAGACCCCAGTTCTGTATTTTGCAAGAGTTTTGTCTCCTTGGTTTAAGGCAAGACCGGAGCTGACTGGGGAGCGTTGGCATGGCCCTGAGGTCTGGGGAAAGTCCAAGTGGCGAGTTTTTGTTCCTATTCTTCCTCCTCAGGCTGGCCCAGTGCCAAGGGGTGCAGTGTTTGCCTGGGCAGGGCCCGACACCCTTTGGAATGGGCCTTGGTCAGTGGGAGTCATAGCGGGGAGGAGGGGCTGTCCTGGAGGTGAACAGCCTTTATTTTTTATTGAGCATCTTCTGTGTGCCAAAAAGGGCGGTTCAGAAGTGGAATTCTCCCCTTCCATGTGGGAACCCAGAGTCCATTCACACTCAATGCACCTAGTGTCTAAGTACTCAGTAAGTAAGGTAAGCACAGGCTTACTGGTGCTTACTTACTCACCTGTAGTGGACAAGTCCACATTTTTTCAACCATATCAAAGATTCTGCTTCTAGATCTGGCTGGCATCGGTCTGTCTCCCAACCCCACAATACTAAAACCTCTTTTCAAACAGTCCTGACAGGGTCAGAGTACTCAATGAGCCAAGTAAGCACAAGCTTACTTGTACTTACTTATTCATCTTAGTGAACAACTTCACCCAGTGAAATTTCAACGATGAGACCCATGTAAAATTATTAACTACAGATGAGTAAGTAAGCACAAGCTTGTGCTTACCTGGATTATTGGGTAATGTGTCTAGGAATGCACCGCACAGCGCAACCACCATCCACCTGACCAAGCAAGCATGTATGCTGCTGTAATGCTGAACAATTTTCAACAGCGCTTCTGGCTGAGAGACCAGGAAGAAAGTCCTGGCCATCTACTTCCAGAATTGGTTAATGCAAACTCTATGGCTCACAATGGTCTGATCTGCAACCTAGCATGGGAAAGATGCAGGACAGACAGGGTTTTGTTCTGTTATGCATGGGGTCACTATAAGTTGGGGGCCAATCTAACGACTGCTAATAACAGTTTTGTGTTGGGTTATTAGTTGTCTAAACCTCAAGGATTCAGCAGTGAAAAGTAGGTTCCCATGTGGCACTGTGGGCTAATGTGCTGGACTGCATGGTCAGTTTGAACTGCAAAGTCGGTGGTTCAAGCTCACCAGCCGCTCCTCGGGAATCCTATGCAGACTCACTGAGTCGGAACCGACTTGACGGCACTTAACAACAACAAACCCACCTGCATATTGTTAAGTGTTGTTGAGTAGATTCCCACCCATAGCGACCCTGTTGACCCTGAACAGGGTTTCTGAGGCTGTAAATCTTTACAGGAGCAGAACTCCTCATCTTTCTCCCATGGAGCGGCTGGTAGTTTCGAACTGCTGACCTTGAGGTTCACAGCCCGATTCGTAACCACTACGCTACCAGAGCTCCTTGCAGGTGGAGTTTACGTTCTAGTAAAAGTAGCATGAGGACACTGTATCATAAATTGTGTCTTGGCTTACAAAAAACTGTGAAAACTAATAAAAGATACTGGGGAAGACTATAGATGGAGGAGGAGTTATTCCTGTTGTTAAGGGCTGGCCAGTTAGTTCTGACTCATAGCTATCCCACACAGCGTTTCTGAGGCTTTAAATCTTCACGGGAGCAGATACCTCATGTTTCCTCTGTGAAGCAGCTGGTGGGCTCGGACTGCTGACCTGTGGCTCACAGTCCAGTGCTTATCATATGGAGGAGGAGGAAGAGGAAGGGAGGCATTTTATAATTTTAAATAGAGAGTCCCTGGGTGCTAATGGAAAAGCTGAGGATTTGAGTTCACCCAGACGTACCTGAGAAGAAATGCCTGGCAATCTACTTCTGAAAACTCAATCACTGAAAACTCTATGGAGTACGGTGGTGGTAAGCTAACATACATGGAGTCAGGGTTTCAACTCCTTGAGGTGACATCTGAACAAAGAACAAGTAAGTCAGCAGTTGGTCAGACTGCAAAGGCCCTGGGGTAGAATGGGTCCTGGGGAGTTGAAGGAGCAACCAGAAGGCTTGTGTGGCTGGAGTGGAGTGTATGAGGCTGCGGAGGAGGAGGGCAGGGAGTGGATGGGGCAGGGTGTGCAGGGGGACACCCTGGAGGTCTCAGGCTTTTACTCCAGGGAGGTGGGAGCCCTGTAATGCTATGGCAGAGGAGGGTCAGGCCTGACTCAGGTGCTCATAGGGTTACCGTGGGGAGACCGGACTGTGTGGGGGCAGGCAGGAGCTAAGGGATGTGGGCATTAATGAAAGCACTGGTCTAGGTGGGAAGATGGGCTTGGACCATGTAGAAGATGAGGAGGGGAGAAGTGAGCAGATTCTGGATAGATTTTGGTAGAATTGACATTTGCTGATATACGAGAGAGAGAGAGGGGTCCAAGGTGATTAGGAAAGAAGTTGGAAGAATGTTGTAGAATCTAAAGATTACAATGTGTGTGGACACAAAGTTGTTGTTATGTGCCGTGGAGTTGGTTCCGACTCCTAGCGACCCTGTATAGGGTTTCCAAGTCTGTAAATCTTTACAGGAGCAGAAAGCTTCATCTTTCTGTCTCAGAACAGTTGGTAGTTTGAAAGAGATTAGCAGCCCAATTCTTTTTTTTTTTTATTTTTTTATGTTTTATTGTGAATTATGTGATGTTTACATGGGAGAACATTGGTTTTACATTCTTTCTATTGTATAGCATATAATTGCCATGGTTACAATCCCCTCCCTCCATGCAATCTTTCCCCCGTGCCCCCCAGGTCTTCAGCACACAGTCACTCTCCCTCTCTGGATCTATAGCAGCCCAATTCTTAACCACTATGCTGCCAGAGCTCCTTGGACAATAAGTTCTTGTTATTACTAGGTGCCATCGAGTCAGTGCCAACTCATAGTGACCCTATGCACAGGA
>NW_006408643.1:5739362-5767972 GCF_000296735.1 Chrysochloris asiatica | reverse complement strand
AATGAAGTCCTTGGCAACTTCAATCTTTTCTCTGTTGATAAGAATGTTGTTTATTGGTCCAGTGGTGGGACAAGAAGTTGGGAGAGAGAAAAGAAAAGAAGCTAGAGATGGAGACCACCTGAGGGGCAAGGGATATGGGTAGAGGAAGCCTTGAATGCCTGGGTAAGGTCTCTCTCTTGGTTTTATGATGTTAAAGGAAAATTGTCTTCCACAAATGGTGAAATCATGACTCTCATGCAAATAGTAAATGAATAGGTGTTCTGTGAGTTGATTTAACTCATTAACGTGCGAACCAGAACTGTTTTACAGACCATTCAAAGGATTTCAAGCACAGACACACACACACACACAATCAATCAAAGTTGCTGAAATGCATACTCAAGTAGATGCAAAACTAGTTGGTAATCCCAGGAAGATATCTTTTTGCGCTCTCCACCAGACAAACTGCACTTGACTCTGGATAGAGTCATTTGCAATATCACCAACTTCCTATAGCTTATGAAGTTGTAAAAGAGTTCAAAGACAATAGGAAGCACAGAGAAGGAAGGGTGGCAATTATTAGAAATACAAGAAATATTTATTGAATGGCTACTGGGGAGCCAGTGAATGTTCTTGAGCTAAAGCCCCAGCTTGTAAACCATCTATTTATTCTATTCATGTATTTGTTTAATGTTCGTCCACCCTGGTAGACTGTGTACTATACCCCAGTATAGCCCAGGTGCCTACAACCGTGCCTGGAACACAGCTGTTGTTAGATGCTGTTGAGTTTGTTTCAAACAAATGAAACACTGCCCGATTTTGCGCCATCCTCACAATCATACACAGTGGGCAGTCAGTAAGTGAATAAAGAGCTCACGGGGCGTGTCTGATTCCTGGGACAGCCATAATGAAATATTACAAAGTGGAAGGCTCTAAAGAACAGAAGTTTATGATCATATACGTTTAGAGTCTGAATTCAGGGCGGCTACAGAGCTATGTTCACTCATTCTCTTGGGGGAAATTCTAGTTTCTTTCAGCTTCTGGTAGATCCAAGTTCTTTAGCTTCTAAGATGCGTCTTCCCACAGCCTCTTCCCCTTGTGTGACCTTGTCTCCATGTTTCTGTCCTTCCTTTTTAGAAGAACCACTCAGATAGGATTGTGATCGTCAAAGATGGCTAGATCGAAGGCTCCCACTGAGTTGGCTCTGTCTCATTTCAGCCTCATATCCCACCCTCACCATCGGCACCACGGTGGCTATTGGGCCAGTCCACCTCACCGAGGGTCTACCTTGTCCTTGCAGGTCCTCTGCTTCACCCAGAACACGTCTTCTTCCCATGACTGAGCCCTTCTGATCACCAGTGTCCAAAGCAAGCGGCTCGGACAATGTCCTGTGGTGATCCATGTTTTCACTGGCTACCTTTTGGAAGGAGATCACCAGGCCTTTCTTCCTTGTCTCTCTTAGTCTAGAAACTCCCATTTAAACCTGTGCAACATGGTGGCTGGTATTTGCAGTCCCAATGACATAGCTCTCAGCATCACAGCAACCCACATGCCACCCCAGTAAGACACACTGACATATCGGGAGGCTGGGGCATCTTTAAGAAAGATCTTATTTCCAAACAAGGTCATGTTCTTGAGTACAAGGGTTAGAACTTCACCTTAACCTGTCTTTTAGTCCTTACAATTCAATCCATACCATTCCCCTCTTTCATCAAAGTACTCTAAAACCCCCAGGACCACCACACTTCCTAGTACTCTTTGGCTTTGATCCTGAGCCAGTTGCACCTGAACACTTGTCCTTTTAATGCTTCATTCAGCTCCAACAGTTCCCAAGTCTCCTCAGCCTCTGTCAGAGCATCCTCTCCAAATCCCACCCAGAAACCTCGCAGAGCCCCAGGGCTTCCCTCCCCTTCTCTTTGTCTCCAGTCCTTCCCCAGTTCTCAGGGCTAAAACCACAAACACTCTGCGGTGACTCAGATAACTTCTCCATCTAACCCTAGTGCCCCACCTCCCACCCACTCCTCCTACTGGTCCCTTCTCCCTTCCCTAAAAGCATCCATGTGACCTCCCAAGTTCCAGACAGACACCTAGGAGTGAACTTGACCCGCCCCTCATGCCCCACCTCTTTTCTTTCAGCCAATTCCAGAGGCTCAGCCTTCAACTGTAGCCTGACTCCGCCCACTTCTCCCTTCCTCTGCCTTCACCTGCTACAGACTGATCATCACCAGGTTGTATTAAAGATACTGTGCAGTGATTTCCACATTCCACTGGGTCACTTCTCTTTGGAATGGGCACAAACATGGATCTCCTCCTATCAGTTGGCCAGGTAGCTGTCTTCCAAATTTCTTGGCATAGATGAGTGAGTGCCTCCAGTGCCACATCAGTTTGTGGAAAGTTTGTATTCCATCAGTTCCCAGAGCCTTGGTCTTTGCCAGTGTCTTCAATGCGCCTTGGACTTTTTCTTTCAGGATCATTGGCTCTTGATCATATAGTACCTCTTGAAATGGTTGAACATTGACTATTTCCTTTTGGTACAGTGACTCTGTGTATTTCTTCCATCTTCTCTTGATGCTTTCTGCATCATTCAATAATTTCTGCAGAGAATCCTTCAATAATGAAAGTCGAGGCTTAAGGTTTTTTTCCTTGAGTTCTTTTAGCTTGAGAAATGCTGAGTGTGTACTTACTCTTTGCAAGTAAAATCTTGCTAAAGATCATTCAAAAAGGCTGTAGCAGTACATTGACAGGGAGCTGCCAGATGTTCAGGCTGGATTTACAACAAGGGATATCATTGCTGATGTCTGATGGATCTTGGCTGAAAGCAGAGAATACCAGAAAGATGCTTACCTGTGCTTTATTGACTACTCAAAGGCTTTCGATTGTGTGGATCATGACAAGCTATGGACAACATAGTGAAGAAGGAGTATTCCAGAACACTTAATTGTTCTCATGAGGAACCTGTACAGACCAAGAGGCAGTAGTTGTTTGAACAGAACAAGGGGACAATGAATGGTTTAAAATTAGGAAAGGTATGCAACAGGGTAGTATTCTTTCACCATATTTTTTCAATCTGTATGCTGAGCAAATAATCCAAGAAGCTATAATATATGAAGAAGAACATGGCATTAGGATTGGAGGAAGACTCATGAACAACTTGTGATATGCAAATGATACAACCTTGCTTGCTGAAAATGAAGAGGACTTAAAAATACTGATGAAGATCAAAGATCACAGCTTTCGGTATGGGTTACACCACAATGTATAGAAAACAAAAATCCTCACAACTGAGTCAATAAATAACATAAAAGATAAGTGGAGAAAAGATTGTCAAAGACTTCATTTTGGTTGGATCAACCATCAACACTCAGGGAAGCAGTAGTCAAGAAATCATACGATGTGTTGCATTAGGCAAATCAGCTGCACAAGACCTCTTTAAAGTGTTGAAGAGCAAAGATGTCAGTTTAAGGACTAAAGTGCGCCTAACCCAAGCCATGGTAATTTCAATAATCTCAGATGCTGGACTGTGAATAAGGAAGACCGTAGAAGAATTGATGCTTTTGAGTTATGAAGTTGGAGGAGAATCTTGAGAGTACCATGGACTGCCAGAAGAACAAACAAATCTGTGTTGGAAGAAGTACAGCCAGAATGCTCCTTAGAAGCCAGGATGGCCAGACTTCGTCTCTCATACTTTGGACATATTATCAGGAGGGACCAGTCCCTGGAGAAAGACATCATGCTTGGTAAAGTGGAGGGTCAGTGAAAAAGAGGAAGACTCTCAATGAGATGGATTGGCACAGTGGCAGCAGTGATGGGCTCAAGCGTAGCAACGATTGTGAGGTTGGCACAGGACCGGGCGGTGTTTCCTTCGATTGTGCATAAGGTCACTATAAGTTGGTATCAACTTGACAGAAGCTAACAACAACTTCCGATCGACTGGCCAGGCAGCCGTCTTCCAAGTTTCTTGGAAGGGATGATTGAGCACCTCCAATGCTACATCAATTTGCTGAAAGATTTCAATTCCATCCATTCTTGAAGCCTTGGTTTTTACCAATACCTTCATTGCAGTTGGTATTTCTTCCTTCAGTACCATAGGTTTTTGATCATATGCTACCTCTTGAAATGTTTGGACACTGACTTTTTCTTTTTGGTACAGTGACTCTGTGTATACCTTCCATCTTCTCTAGGTGCTTTCTGCATTGTTCAATATTTTACCTATGGGATCTTTCAATATTCCAAGTCAAGGCTTGAGTTTTTCCTTCAGTTTCCTCTGCTTGAGAAATGCTGAGCGTGTTCTTCACTTTTGGTTTTCCAACTCCAGTCCTTTGAACATTTCATTATATTTGACTTTGTCTTCTAGAGCTGACCTTTAAAATTTTCTGTTCAGCTCTTATACCTCCTCGCTTCTTCCAGTTGCTTTAGCATCTCTATGCTGGAGAGCAAGTTTCAGAGTCTCTTCTGACATCCATTTTGGTCTTCTTTTCTTTTCTGTTTTTTTTTTTTTTTTTGACTTTTTGCTTTCTTCATGTATAATGTTCTTGATGCCATCCCACAGCTCTTCTGGTCTTCGGTCTTTAGTGTTTAATTCATCAAATCTTTTCTTGAGATAATCTCTAAATTCAGGTTCATATTTTGGCTCTCAACTTGTTTTAATTCTCTTCAACTTCACCCTGAACTTGCATATGAGGAATTGATGGTCTGTTCCACAGTCTGCCCCTGGTCTTGGTTTGGGTGATGATAGGGAGCTTTTTCATCATCTTTTTAAACAGATGTTGTCAATTTGTTTCCTGTGTATTCCATCTGGTGAGGTCCATGTGTATAATTGCCTTTTATGTTGTTTTTTAAATAAGTACTTACAATGATAAGTTATTGGTCTTGTAAATTTCTACCATGCAATCTCCAGCATTGTTTCTATCTCCAAGGCCATATTTCCCCCAACTATTGATCCTTCCTCTTTATTTCCAACCTTTTCATTCCAATCACCAGTAATTATCCAATATATCTTGATTGCATGTCTGATCAATTGCAGACTGAAGAAATTGGTAGTAGTCTTCATTTTCATAATCATTGGCTTTAGTGCATAAAATTTAATAATAGTGGCATTAACTGGTCTTCCTTGTAAGTGTATGGATAATATCCTATCATAGGCAGGATAGGATATTTCAAGATAGATCTTGAAATGTTCTTTTTGACGACTGTGATGCCATTCCTCTTAAATCTGTCATTTCTGGCATAATAAACCATGTGATGGAATCCTGGTGTGGTGTTGTAGGGTAAGCGGTGGACTATGAACCACAAGGTCAGCAGTTCAAACCCACCAGTTGCTTCTAGGAAATCCTATTCAGGGTCACTATGAGTCGGAACTCACTGCCTGTCCATTTCAGCTCACTAATGCCTAGACTATTGGTGTTTATGCGTTCCATTTCATTTTTTGATAACTCCCAGTTTTCCTAGGTTCACATTTCAGACATTTCATGCTCCAATTATTAATGAATGTGTGCAGCAGTTTCTCCTCATTTTGAGTTGTGCCCCATCAACAAAGCTTTACTCCATCCTGTCATCATGGTTAACTCTACTTAGAGGAGGCAGCTCTTCCCCAGTTGTGTACTGTGCACCTCCCAACCTCAGGGTCTCATCTTCGGGCACCATATCTGACAATATTCTGGTGCGTTTCATAATGTCTTCAGTGACCAGACATTCAGAAGTCTTTGCCTCTCCTTATTCCTTGTCTGGTTTAGTCTGGAAGCGCCGAAGGTCACCCCTATTCAAACTCAGTTCTCAGCTCAAATGCCAGGTCCTTCAGAAAGCCCTGCAGGCTCCGTCCAACAGCTTTCAGAATTCTCGATTGTATCTGTAAGTTACCTGTGTGATTAATTTATTATTGTCTTTCTCCCTGAAGATCTGAGTGTCTGTCGATAAGTGCCGTCGAGTCGGTTCCGACCCATAGCGACCCTGAACAGGATTTCCGAGGTTGTAAATCTTTACGGGAGCAGAAAGCCTCACAAGAGTGGAAAGTCTCATCTTTTCCATAAGAGTGTGGCTGGTGGATTTGAACTGCTGACCTTTTGGTTACCAGTCCAATGCCTAACTCACTATACCACCAGAGCTCCTCCATAATGTCAGTCCCAACTCATAGCAACCCTGAGTAGGAGGGTTTCTGAGGCTGTAAGCAGAAAGTCTCATTTTTCTCCCTTGGAGCAGCCGGTGAGTTTGAACTGCCGAGATTTCAGTTAGCACCCCAATGCACCACCAGGTCACCTTTTCTGGGTGGTACAAACAGTTCATTTACTCAGCTACTAACTGGAAAGGATAAGCACTGGACTGCTAACTGCAAGGTTGACAGTTCAAACCCACCAACTTCTCCATGGGAGAAAGATGAGACTTTGTTTCCAGCCTCGGAAACCTTCCGATACAGGGATGTTATGAGTCAGAATTGACACCATGAAGAAGTTGTAGTGGTGCAGTGGGTTAGGTGCTGGTCGGCTAACCAAAAAGTCAGCAGTTCAAATCCATCAGCCACTTCTTGGGAAAAGATGAGGCTTTCTGCTCCCATAAAGATTTACAGCCTGGGAAACCCTATACAGAGAGGCTACGAGTCAGAACCAATTCAATGGCATACAACGATACTAAGCAAAAGGTTGGTGGTTCAAGGCCACCCAGAAGTGCCTCATTCTATTTCTGATCAATCAACCACTGAAAGAAAACCCTGTTCTACTCTGATACATGTGGGGTTGCTGTGAGTCAGAACTGACTCCCCCACAGCTGGTTTTCCCAGGACTCCAAGAGGACAGGTTAGGGTCTGCTTTATCATAACTGTGTACACAGGAGGCACTCAGTAGATGCCGAGGGAGGGAATGAGCCTGAGCCTGCAGAACTGCTTCAAGAAATTCCTGGGCTCTGGTCAGACCTGTTAGGCCGCAGATCAGAAGTAGATTGGTCCCATAAGTCCCTCCCCCTAGGCGCTCAGCCCCTCTGGTCACCAGGATTCACTGGGGGATACCTCAGTCAGTGTCTGCTCTCTCTGGACCTTAGTTTCCATAGAGGTGGTCAGGAGTACCTCCCCCCCCCCACACACACACACCAGCCCTACTATACCTTTCTGCATCCTTCTCCTTACTCAGAGCCCAGCCCAGCACTGCCCCCTCCTGGCCGAAGTTAGCACTGTAAGACCAGGAACATGGGTCCCTGGATCCCTTTCCCACTAGGGGGCCTGTGCCTGGTATAGAGTTGTTGTTGTTAGGTGCTGTGGATCAGCACTGGACCGCACACCACAAGGTCAGTAGTTCACACCCACCAGCTGCTCCTCAGAAACCCTATACAGGTGGCTATGAGTCAGAACTGACTCCACGGCACCTAACAACCACAACATAATTACGTCATTTGATTTCTTGGCTACTGCTTTTGTAAGCATCGATTGTGGATGCAAGCAAAATGAAATCACTAACAATTTCAATCTTTTCTCCGTTTATTATGACGTTGCTTACTGGCCCAGTTGTGAGGATTTTTTGTTTACTTTATGTTGAGTTGTAAGCTATGTAGAAGGATGTAATGAGCTTTCCTTCGATCCTAATGCCTTGTTCTTACATTGTGTATTGTTGTCATTAAGTGCAACTGAGTCCTGCATAGGGTCTCCAAATAGCCGCTGGTGTGAACTGCCGACCTTGTGGTTAGCAGTCTGGAGGTCAATTTAGTTTGAGATATCAGCCTTGCTACTTGACCCATCTGGTCTCGGTTTTCTCAACTGCAAGACGGGCACACGATATGGGTATCATGTTTAGCAGTAACTGCGTGAAGCAAATGCAGAGTTAACTGAGCTTCCTCATGGCATGGTCCAACTCCCTTGTTCTGTGGAGAATACAGATTTTCTCCAGCCTCCGTCACCTTTGGGTTACCTGCGTGATGTTGCCAGATGTGTCCACAATCAGGAACTCCTCTTGGGTAATCATAACCACAAACATGTGAGGCCAGTGGGGATTGATTTAGGTTTTCCCTGTGACTCATTCAAACAAATACAGTTATTTAAAAAACACAAACATTTGAATTTATTTGACCTAAAGATCTTTTTTGTGTGTGAGCGCCCCCTGCTGGTGGCGTCCTTCTGGTTAATGGTGTTTATATTGCATCAGAAAGGAGTCCTAGGAGGAGTGTGAGATTGAAGGCCCCCTTGCTTGTGACCCCTTTGAGAGTCCAGGGTGGGTGTTATCCAGTGGAACCCACCCCCTCGGTGGTCTTCCTCCCATCCAGACCATATAGAATCTTTAATATCGACAACACTTAACAGATGAAAACGAGCAATAAAACTGTTTTGTAAAATCTTTCTATATTGAATTGTGTTATTTGTAACTGATTGGAGAATTTAACATTTTTTTTCTCCTTTTCCTTAAACAACTACTTCATTCTCAAAACTAAGCATTGTTATTGCTACCTTAGAGTCCGTTGGGACTCATAGGGACCCTGTAGAGGGTTTCCAAGGCTGTAAATCCTTATGGAGCAGGAAGACTCATCTTAATGCTATTGATGTAATTAATTGCCATGGAGACGGTTCCAACTCATAGTGATCCTGTATAGGGTTTCTGAGGAGCAGCTGATGAGTTTGAACCGCCGACCTTAATGTTCAAATCGACCTTGCAGTCCAGTGCTTATCACACCACTGTTGTTAAGTGCCGTTGAGTCGGTTCTTACCCATAGCGACCCTGTGTAGGGTTTCTAAGGAGTGGTTGGTGAGCTTGAACTGCCAAGCTTGCAGTTCAAACTGGCTTTGCTGTCCAGCGCATTAACCCACAGCGCCACACCAGGACTCCCTCACATCACTACAGATACACAAATACCAAAACACTACAATATTGTAGCTAAAACGTAGTTGTTGTTATATGCCATCGAGTCGGTACCAACTCATAGCGACCTTATGCACAACAGAATGAAACACTGCCCGATCCTGGGCCAACCTCACTACTGTTGCCATGCTTCAGTCCATTGATGCTGCCACTTGGCCAATCCATCTCGTTGGGGGGGTCTTCCTTTTTTCTCTGACCCTCCACCTTACCAAACATGATATCCTTCTCCAGCGACTGGTTCCTCCTGACAATATGTCCAAAGTATGAGAGACGAAGTTTGGCAACCTTGACCTCCAAGGAGCACTCTAGCTGCACTTCTTCCAAAATGGATCTATTGGTTCTTTTGGCAGCCCATGGCACTTTCAGCATTCTCCTCCAACATCATAACTCAAAGGCATCAATTCTTCTACAGTCTTCCTTATTCATTGTCCAGCTATCAATGCATATGAGGTTATTGAAAATACCATGGCTTGGGTCAAGCGCACCTTAGTCCTCAAGCTGACATCTTTGTTCTTCAACACTTAAAAAAGGTCATGTGTGGCAGATTTGCCTACTGCAATACACTGTTTGATTTCTTGACTGCTGCTTCCATGAGTGTTGATCCAAGAAGAATGAAGTCCTTGACAACTTCAATCTTTTCTCTGTTGATAAGAATGTTGTTTATTGGTCCAGTGGTGAGGATTTTTGTTTTCTTTACATTGACATGTAATCCATAGTGAAGGCTGTGCTCTTTGATCTTCATCCGTAAATGTGTTAAATCCTCTTGGCTTTCAACAAGCAAGGCTGTATCATCTGTGTATCGCAGGTTGTTTAGGGATATTTTTATTAAAGATTTATGTTTGAAAGACACACAAACATTTTATAGATGGTCATTTTGATGCCACGCCTCCTCTGACAGCAACAGCTGGTACCATCTGCACTCCCTGTAATGATGCCATGGACCCAGGCCCTCCCCAGATTCACCTGTTGTTGTTAAGTGCAATCAAGTCAATTACTGCCCATAGCAGCCCTGCATAGGGCTTCTGAGGCTGTAAATCTTTACAGGAGCAGAAAGCCTCATCTTTCTCCCGCGGAACCACTGACAGTTTCGAACTGCTGACCTGGAGATGAGCAGCCGATTCGTAACCACTACCAGAGCTCCTTGAGCTTCACCTACCTCGGGTATAAATCACCATCTATAAAATATAGCAGTCAGATGAGCTGATGAACAGGATAGTCCTCACTGGCCAACATTGTGGCTCTTAGTTTCCACTGTGTTCCCACCGACTTACTTGACAGTACGTGTCAAAAGGAACTATCAGTCGGACCTGGACCATTTTCACAGGCATAGGTTAGCTGGAGACCAAAGTTTCTACCACTGTGTATTTTGAGTAACTTTTCAGCCGAGGGGACTCATCTTCCGGCATCTCTCAATATCTTTTTTGTGATTCTATGGTTAATTTTTGCAAGTGAATTGCCAGATCTTTCTTCCTAGTCTTAGCCTGGATACTCTGCTTGAATCCACCCTGGGTAACCTTGCTGGTGTTTGAAACACTCAAGGCATAGCTTCATAGCAACACTAAAGCCACCACCATTCAACAAATGTGTGGTGGCCAACACTTAAATCCATTGTCACTGAACTGAATTCTGACCCCCCAGTGGCCCTATTGTCATTGTTTTTGTTGTTGTTACCCATAGCGACCCTGTGTAGGGTTTAAGTACTAACCCATAGCAACCCTGTCTAGGGCTGGTGAGCTTGAACTGCTAATTTTATAGTTTGAACTGACTGCAGTCCAGCGCTTAAGCTCACAGGGCCACACCAGGACAGAGAAGTAAATCTTTGCTTAAGCTGACTGATAAATCTTTCTCCTGTGGAACAATGACTGGTGGATTCAAACTCACTGAACTTCTGGTTAGCAGCCGAGCGCTTTAACCACGGCATAACCAGCACACTGTGATGTTGTTGCTGCATACTGTTAAGTCCATTTGACTTATGTTGTTGTTGTTGTTGTTGTTGTGTGCCATAGAGTCGGTTCTGACTCATAGCGACCCTGTACAGGATTTCCGAGGCTGTAAATCTCTAACTGTATGAAAAAGCCCTGGTGTGATGTTGTAGGATCAGCAATGATCTGCTAACCACAAGGTTGGCAGTTCAAACCCTCCAGTCGTTCCTTGGAAACCCAATACCTCACCAAAAGGTATGAGGTTCAAACCCATCAGTGGCTTCAGGGCAGAAGAGATCTGGTGATACGCTTCTGTAAAGATGAAACCAAAAGACTACCATTGAGTCAATTCTCACTCACAGTGACCCGATAGGGTCTCTGAGACTGTCAATCTTTCTGGGAGCAGATAGCCTCATCTTTCTTGGAGCAGCTGGTGGGTGGAACCTGCCCACCTTTCTGTTAGCAGTCCAATGAATGCCCCACAACTATAGATCATTGTTGTTAAGTGCCATCGAGTATATCCCGACCCATAGCGACCCTGTATAGGGTTTCCAAGGAGCAGCTGGTGAGCTTGAACCTCCGACCTTGTAGTTCAAATGGCTTTACAGTCTGGTGCATTAACCCACAGCGCCACACAGAGATTACAACCTAGGAAACCCAATGGGACAGCTTTACTCTGTGACATGGTATTGTTATGGGTCAAAAAACTGAAAGGCACGTAACTTCAGGAAGCTGTGGAGGGGGGTTGTCTATGCCCAGATTTGTCCCCTAATCATGGGGCTGGGGTGGAGCGCAGCACAGCCAGGTGTATTTTTTAAAAGTATAAAGGAATATGTTGTTGTTGTTAAGTGATGTAGAGTGGATTCTGACTTATATAGGGTTTCTAGGAAGCAGCTGGCGAGTTTGAACCTTGCTATCAAGTGCTTTATCCTACAGCACCACACCCTGGATGCCAAAGGACTATTATGGGTGGGACTATTGCCACTTTGAAGGTGATATCCTGGTGTGGTGCTTGGGTTAATGCGCCAGACTGCAAAGCCGCTTGAACTACAAGGTTGGTGGTTCAAGCTCACCAGTCACTCCTTGGAAACCCTATACAGGGTCGCTATGGGTCGGAACCAACTCGATGGCACTTAACAATAACAACAACCCCCAGGTAGAGGATTTCTAGTTAGCAAGTTTTTACCTGAGTCTTACCTTTGGAATCCAGGGGCCCTGAGGGTGAGGTTGGGCTGGGTGAAGAGAGGGAAGCTGACCTTTACCCCTTGGATCCTAAAGAATTTCCTTCTGCCCCGCCCCTGCCCTCCCCATCTGGGGGCCGGCCATGTGCTGAATCCCGAGGCCAGGGGTACAGGACCAAGCCCCACGGACAGGAGCTGTGCTCCTTCAGAAAACCTAAGTGCCTTGCTGGGCCTCAGTTTCCCCTCTGCAAAATTTGGGTAAACTTCCCAGAGGTGAACTGTACTTAAGAAGGTACAGCTCTACACTCCGGAGGTGTCTGGCCCTCTATTAGCTCCTGATTCAAGAGGTCTCCCAGCTGAACTTTAAAGTGTGCCCATTTAACGGATGGAAAACCAGTCTCAAATCATAGACTCCGTTCCGAACGTGGCTATCATTCTTCCCGGGTCTTCCCTGAAGCCTCACCTGGTCGGTCTTCAGTCCAGACAGAGGGCCCGTGCTTTGGCTGAGGGAAAAACATGGCCTGGAGTTTCCTCCCACGGCCTGGAATCTGCAAAGGGGGAGTGATCGAAGCCTCCTAGGCGTCCCGAAGGCGTGTCAGGGTAGGGGCGGGGCCGGTCAAGACGGAGGAGGAAGAGGGGCAAGTGTAGCCGAGTGCCGTGAGCAGGAGAGAAGACGACAAGAGCTGGGTCCCTACTCCTCCAGGACCCTCCCCAGCCTCCTCCCTCACCCCAGGCAAGGGTTGGATTGAAAGTTTCTGGCCCCACCCCTACCCCCCACCTTGGGCTCGGGCGCTGGAGAGCCCTAGGGTGGACGATGGCCGTGAGATTCCAGGTAAGTAGCTGCCACTTGGCGGTAGGGGTGGGTGCGGAGACATGAGGTGTGACCCTAGAGCACTCTACCTGTATAACAGATTGGGAAAGTGAGGCGCAGAGGGCGTGGTCACTACTCCTAGTCAGGTGAGGAACCCTGGAGGCACAAGTGTCTTAGCGGTCAAACAGAAAGCTGTTGGTTGGAACGCATCCAGCAGCTCTGCGGGAGAAAGGTCCTGGCGGTCTTCTCCCTTAACAAATACAACGTAGGAAACCTTAGGGTGCAGTTCTACGCTTACATGGGGTGGTTTTGAGTCGGAATCCACTCCGCGGCATACAAAGCTGTGTCCACAGGCTTCCAATGGCTCAGGATCTGCGATGTTGCTTTGAATTCAACTTCTGGCTTTTCTGCTAATGAGACTATCTTGGAATACATGCCTCCACGCCTCTCTGTCTCCAGATCTCTTCTGGAAAATGGGTGGTCTGATCTTCATTTTAAAGGAGGGCGAGGAGAGGATTCTGAGAGGGGGTGGAAAAAAGCATTTTAAGTACCTGGTGTGCAGTTTATGTTTTAAAAAGATGACAGTTCCCCCATACCCACCCCTAGGGGCTTTCTGTTGGATTAATGTGGAGCCCCTATCCTGGGGTGTGGTCAATAGTTGCATTTATGGGTTGCTAAGGTTTTGGTGAGTGTGAGGCTGTGGGACAGGGAAGCACTTTTTACTTGGAGTCTACTGAATACAGAGGAGTCCTGGTGTGGCACTGTGGGTTAATGCGCCAGACTGAAAAGCCCTTTAAACTGCAAGGTTGGCAGTTCAAGCTCACCAGCTGCTCTTTGGAAACCCTATACAGGGTCGCTATGGGTTGGAACCGACTCGATGGCTCTTTACAACAACAGCTGAGTACAGAAGGAGCTCTGGTAGCGTAGTGGTTACGAATCGGGCTGCTAACCTCAAGGTCGGCAGTTCGAAACTACCAGCTGTTCTGCGGGAGAAAGATGAGGCATTCTGCTCCCATAAAGATTTACAGCCTCGGAAACCCTGTACAGGGTCGCTATGAGTCGGAACCGACTCCACGGCACACAACCACCACCACCACTGAGTACAGAGCATGGCTGTTTGGAGAGAGTTTCACCCCCCAGGAATGGAAATCTTGTAGACTCGGTAAATTTCACGTAGTTGGATCTCAGATGAGCCCAGGAGGGTAGACTGAGGCCACAAAGGAGACATGGCTCCCCCCTGGACCACATCGCCCTAGGCTACAGGACCAAGCTAATCTGGTTTCAGCCGCCCCTTTCCATAGTCTGGTTTCAGCCACCCCTTTCCCGGCAAGGAGGAACAAACAGCTCTCAGAATCCTCTCCCCAACTTTAGTCTATGCTGCTCCTTTCCCAGACCCCCATCCCAGAGGTGGCGGGGGAGGGGAACACACTAGGGAGCCACCTGCCTCCAGGGTTGTGGGACTTGGTACCGCCATCCCCTGGGGCGAGTTTCTTGTTGGGTGTTTGTACTGCTGGCATGTACTCCTGGTGTGACTGAGGACCGGACCCCGCCCCTGCAGAACTCACCTTGACAAAGGCGGGGCTGGAAACACCAGACACACCTGGCTGCTTTGGTAGCCTGGTCAGCCTATTATTCCAACACCAGTCATTCCTAAAACTCTTTGCCCCATTGGCTGGCACCATTAGGGGAAATGCTGGGGTTCAAGATACCCACCTTTTCTCATCAGTAGACCCCAGACTGGGGGCTAATAGGGAAGGCTCATTCCACTCGCTGAGGTGAAATCAATTTCAGCTCACAATGTTATGATGTTGTTGTTTATGGGAGCAGAAAGCCTCATCTTTCTCCCGCAGAGCGGCTGGTAGTTTTGAACTGCTGACCTTGAGGTTCGCAGCCTGATTTGTAACTACTACGCTACCAGAGCAGTTTGACGTTAAGTTCCCTCAAATTGGTTCTGACTCATAAGGATCCTGTATAGGGTTTCTGAGGCTATAAATCTTTACCGGAGCAGAAATCCTCATCTTTTTTTTTTTTTTTTTTGCAGAACCAGAGTAGCTGGTGGGTTTGAAACTGCCAGCCTTTTACTTGGAAGCCCAGTGCTTACCCGGTAGTGTCATCAGGGTTCCTGTAGGGAAGGCAGCCATTTAATATTTTGGTGTTGGTGGCGGTGGTAGCCAACTGATTCTAACTCATAGCGACCCCTATGCACACTTCATTCACTAGAATGAAATACTACCGACTTTCATCACCATCCGCTCGATTTTTCCCGTGTTTAACTCCATTGTTGCAGCCACTGGGTGAATCCATTTCATGTTGAGGGTCTTCCTCTTTTTCACTGACCCTCTCCTTTACCAGTCATGATGTCCTTCTCCAGGGAGTGGTTCCTCCTGATAAGATGCCCAAAGAAATAAGATGAAGTCCTACCATCCTGGCTTCTAAGGAGCATTCCGGCTGAACTTCTTCTAAGACAGACTTGTTTGTTCTTCTGGTAGTCCATGGCATACTTAATATTCTTCTCCAATGCCATAATTAAAAGGCACCAATTATTTTTTTATATTCTTTGTCTAGATTATGTGTATCAAATATTGAAAGTTGTAGGAAACCTCCGAGGAGGTAGAAGGAATAAATACACTGAGTCATTGTACCAAACAGAGTTGGTCAACATTCAACCAGGTAGTATATGATCAAGCATAAATATGATCTAGAACTGGTGATACTGAAGCAAGAAGCCCAAATGCATTGAAGGCACTGGGAGAAAACAAGATTCTAGGAATTGATGAAATACCAGTAGAGATATTTTCACAAGCAGATGCAACACTGAACGTGCTCACTCGTCAATGCCAAGAAATTTGGAAGACAGTTATCTAGCCAAGCAACTAGAAGAGATCTGTATTTATTCCCATTCCAAAGAAAGGTGATTCAACAGAATGCAGAAACTGTTGAGCAATATTAAATAATATCACACACAAGAAGACAATTTAAAAATGATGGCAGCTGTACATGGAAAGAGAACTTCCAGAAATTCAAGCCGGATTCAGAAGAGGATATGGATGGAATAAGTGATATCATCGCTGATGTCAAATGGATCTTCACTGAAAGCAGAGATCCAGAAAGACCTTGACTTTACTTGCTTTATTGACTGTACAAAGGCATAACAAACTATGGTCAACATTTTGAAGAATGGAAATTCTAGAACACTTCATTTTGCTCATGCAGAACCTAAACATAGACCACTCCGCAGCCAATTGAACAGAACAAGGGAATGCGGAATGGTTTAAAATCAGGAAAGGTGTGGATTAGGGTTGTATTCTTTCACCATACTTATTCAGTCTGTATGCTGAGCAAATCATCTGAAAATCTAGTTTGTTTGAAGACTAATGTGGTGTCAGGAATGGAGGAAGATTCATTAACAATCTGTGATATGCAGATGCAGTCACTTTGTTTACTGGAAGTGAAGAGGACTTGAAACATTTACTGTAGATTAAAGAACTCTGGTAGCGTAGTGGTTACGAATCGGGCTGCGAACCTTAAGGTCAGAGGTTCGAAACTACCAGCTGCTCCACGGGAGAAAGATGAGGCTTTCTACTCCCGTAAAGATTTACACCTCGGAAACCCTGTACAGGGTCGCTATGGGTCGGAACCGACTCAACGGCACTTAACAACAACAACAACATTGGATTATAATGTTTGAGAAGAATATTAAATAGCCTGTGGACTGCCCCCCCAACAAACAAATAAATCTGTTTTGAAAGAACTACAGCCAGAATGCTCCTTAGAAGCCAGAATGAAGAGACTTTGTGTCACATATTTTGAACATTTTATCAGGTGAGCCCCATCCCTAGAGAAGAACATCGGGTAAAGTGGAGGGTCAGTGAAGGAGAGGAAGCCCCTCAAGGAGACGGGTTGACACAGTGGCTGTACCAATGGGCTCAAACATAGTCATATGCTTCTGAGGTTGGTGCAGGACTGAGCAGTTTTTGGTCCCCGACAATACATAAGCTTGCTATGAGTCAGAATCGACTTGAAAACCCTTAACAATAGCAACAGGGAAGGCACACGTGGATATAGACATCCCAGGTCCTAGTAATAGACAAGGGTTGCGCTTGAGAGAGGAATGAAGAGTGCGTGTCTGTTTAGAGGAAAATACTGTCTTGGGGCTGTGAAGGATGAATAGGAGTTTACTAGATAATTAGCAGGTGCTAGGGGAGAACGATGAGGCTTTCTGCTCCCGTAAAGATTTACAGCCTCGGAAACCCTGTTCAGGATCACTATGGGTCAGAACCGACTCGACGGCACTTAACAACAACAATAGCGGGTGCAAACACCCAAGAAAGGAGCCTGATTGGAGGGCCCAGAGGGGGCCGATGGCCCATCACCAGGTCTTTGTTGTTATTGTTAAGTGTTATCACTTAGTCGGTTCCAATTCATATCAACCCTGATTAGGGTTTCTGAGGAGCAGCTAGTAGGTTTGAACCGTTGACCACACCAGAAACCCCTCTCCAGGACCTTGAGTGCCCAGAAAGACATGACCGGCCCCGCCTGATGAAACAAGATAATTGGAGCTTGTTTAAATGCCGTGAAAATCAATCCATGAAATGGGAGAAGTGATGGGTGTCAAGGGAGATTGTTTACTTTGGTAGTCAGGGAGGGCTTCCTGAGGAGGTGGCATTTGAGCCAAGACCGGAGCTGCAGGGACCATCCATGCAGAAATCCCTGGAAGGGTGTCTCAGGCACAGGGAACAGCCAGGCAAAAGTTCAGAGGTAGACACAGCTAAGGTGGGCTGCTGGGTTAAGCTTGATCCCTGGGGCACTGGGGAGCCCTAGAGGGTTTGGAGTCCTGGTGTGGTGCTGTAGGATTAGCATCAGACCTCAAGGTCAGTTTGAACCACAAGGTCCTGGGTTCAAACTCACTAGTCACTTCCCCAAACTCTACACAGAGTCACTGAGTCAGAACAGACTCCATGGCACTTACCCACAGCAGAGGGTTTTAGGGAAAGCGTCAGTCAGTATCCATGGAGATGTAACACACAAGCTGGGGCAGGCCCAGGTCACCTGCTCCATCCAACCCACCAGGGCCCTGTTCCCGGGTGGCTGTTTCTTAGCGTACAAAAATTCCTGGAAGGCCATTGAAGGACACCAAATCTAAAAATCAAAGCAAGTAAAAGGAAGATTCTGTTTTGAAAGATACATTCAGAAGAAAGGAACTAAACAACAGAAGGCTGGTAGCCTATTCAAATGAACACCTCCCCCATCCCTGCAAGGCCTGAGGCATGTGAATGAGCCTTTCTAGTTTCCTCTTCTCAGAAACCCTATACTGGATCTCTGTGAGTAGAAGCCATAATATCAACAAGGTGGGATTAGGAGCCCTGGTGGCACAGTGGGTTAGGCATTGGATTGTTAATCCTCAAATCCATCAGTTCAAATCCACAAGCCGATTCTGGGGAGAAAGATGAGGCTATCCACTCTGGTAAAAGAGTCTCTGAAATCCTAAGGAGCTCGACTCTGCCCTATAGGCTTATTTTGAAGTGAAATAGACTTGATGTGAGGCCAGTGGGAATACGCAACCCTGTGGCGCAGAGGATCAACGCTGACCCTAATGTAAAGTTTGAGCTCCCCAGTGACTCTGCAAGTGAGAAAAAAAAGACCTGGAAATCCACTCCTGAAAAGATTGTTGTTGTTGTTGTTGTTGTTAAGTGCCGTCGAGTCGCTTCCGACCCATAGTGACCCTCTATAGGGTTTCCGAGGAGCAGTTGGTGAGCTTGAACTGCCGAGATGAGAGTCAAAAATTAAGCTCGTAAAATATGGGTTTATTCTGTTAAAGGTTCGATTAAAATCATTTTAAATGATCAGGTTTAGATTTATTGCAAGGAAAATTTTTATAGGGTTTCACCATAATTAAAATGTGTTTCCCACTTAAAAAAAAAGTTAGGAAAGCCGTTGAAACCCTATGGGGCAGTTCTCCCCTGTGCTGTAGGGTTGCTACACATCAGAATCAGAATTGGACTCAATGGCACACAACACTGTGTAAAGAAAAGTCATTATTATTACTTTAAACAACAGTGGCTACAAGGAACCTGGATCCTGTTTTCAAGCATGGTGTGGCAGGAGTCCTGGTGTTGCGCTGTGGGTTAATGCGCCAGACTGCAAAGCTGTTTGAATCGCAACGTTGGTGGTTCAAGCTCACCAGCTGCTCCTTGGAAACCCCATACAGGGTCACTATGGGTCGGAAGCGACTTAACAACAACAATTCGCCCCTGCATGCCAGTCCTGAGAGGCCAGGCAGGCAGTAGGTACCCATTATACAGATGGGGAAACTGAGACAATGAGATTTGCAGTCCCAGTGAGAAAGGAGTAGCGATAGATTGGGCCCTGAAAGCCTAGTGGGGCCCTGCCCGAAGAATTGTTTCTCTCTCTTCTGTCCCCCTTCTCATAACCCCCAGGGGTCGGGAATGCTGCCTTCCTGCAATCCTAGAACCTGAAAACAAGTCACTGGCGCGTGCTCCAATGGGGGCCACCGAGCCAAGGAATGGCCCAAACAGTGGTGCCAAGACCTGGGAGGGGCTGTCATCCTCTGCCCTCTACCAGGGAATCAGGCATGCGCAGACTTGCAGAAGGGAGGGGCATGCCCCCCTTCTCCCAGAATCTCTGGGCTGCATGACCTTGGTGGTGCACCTGCCCCGGAACCTGGAGCGCTCAGCTATCTCAGAGGCAGGAAAGTAAGAATCTGTGTGTAGCCGTGGGCTCTGCTCCTGCCGCCCCTAGCCCCACACTCCGCCACCTCTGCCTCAGTTCCCCATCTGTAGCGCATTGAGGTTGATTTCCAACCACAGAAGTCTGTCAGCGTAGGCTGGCGTGTTGCTGTGATGCTGAACAGGTCTCAGCGGAGCTTTCAGACTAAGACCAGGAAGAATGTCCAGGCAATTGATTTTTTTTTTTATGTTTTATTATGACTTATGTAATAGTTTACATGGGAGAACATTAGTTTTACATTCATCCTATTGTATATCGTTTCATTGCCGTGGTTACAACCCCCTCTATTTATCATCAACCAACCAAAGGATATACCCTGCAAGCCTGCCCCCTGGTCCTTGGCACACAGACTCTCTCCCTCTCTGGGTCTAGAGTCCCCAGTCCAGTCGCTACATCTCTCCACATCTCTCCCTGTCATCGTCTCTGCCTCCATCTCTGGCGTCACTGCTTCTCTGGGTAGGGTCTCACACTCCGCTCTTCTCCCTTGATGATCTCAGGGACCTCTGCTCCGAGACTGCAAAGTCAATCACTCCCCTCCTTTTGCTACAAAACATCCACCTTTACATTTCCAACCCTCACGGTCAGTCCTGATAACATGGGCAATTAATCTTTTTTTAAAAAATCAGCCAGTGAAAACGGTATGTATCATAAAATCTGATGAGTTGTGCATGGGGTCCCCATGGGTGGGGGCAGTGCTAATGATGGCTGCTAACAACAATATGGATAATAACCTGCCTTTTGAAAAGAGTACATTAAATGAGATTGTGCATATAAAGTGCCTGGCACAAAGGAAGCACTTCCTTCCTTCATTCAGCAAATATTGAAACAAACAAAAAAAGCTTTTCTTGGCACTAGGGACTCCACTGTGAACGAGACAGACAAAAATCTTGGCCCTTCTGACCTGGCGTTCTAAGAGGGGGAGATGAACAGAGAACAGATTATAAAATCTATAGATGTCAAGTGGTCATAAAGTCAAGTTCATTTAGCAGTGCCTTGGAAGAATGGCCTGGCTGCTTCTGAAAAGGTCATGGCCTTGAAAACCCTTTAGAGCACAGTTCTCGTCTTACACATGTGAGATCTCCATGAGCTGATATGGGCTCAGTGGTCACTAAGAAAAACAACAGGGTAAACTAGGGCCAAACTTTCATTTTTAAATTTTTCTTGAAAGACTCTCTCCCTGTCAGCACTGTTGTTTAAAGCCTGATCCTTCTCTGGACTGGGGCCTTACTATGCATTGCAAGGTGTTGAGCAGCATCTCTGATCTCCATTCACTTGACCATCCCCCTTGCCAGTTGTGACAACCACAAATGTCCCCAGACCTCACCCATTGTCAAGTTCTGTGGAGTTGGTTTCGACTCTGTATAGGATTGCCAAGGAGCAGCTAGCTGGTGATTTTGAACCGTCTACCTTGCTGTCCTGTGTTTATCCTACAGCACCACACAGGACTCTCTGTGCCCCCTAGGGTGCAGAATCACCCAGGATGAGAATCCTAGATTAGGGGACTCCACTGACCCCCAAAAAAACTCAGTGTCTGACTTCCTGATGTCCTAGGATGCTGCCCACATTGACATCCACACACGGACTGGGGAGGAAAGATGAGGGAAATCACAGGAGCGGGAGGGTCCCCCAAATAAGGTTCTTGGTATTTCTTTCCCCCTCAGCCCTTCTGACATCACCAAGTGTCCCCTGAGGGCCAGATGGCCCGTGGTGATAACCACTGACCCTTTCCGCAAATGTAAACCCTGAGGTCCAAAGACAGCAACTTGCCTGTCTCAGCTGGGATCATGGGAGTATTGGAGACAGACTCCTTATCTGGGCCTGGGCCCCCCACCAATTGCTCTTATGAGTCTGTTGTGGCTCCACCCCATTTTCCCTGCCCGCTCCCTCCAGGTGGCAGACATGGAGGAGGTGACCATCTGGGAGCAGCATACGGCCACACTCAACAAGGTGAGGTCTCCCTCTCTTAACCAGGGGTCCTGGGAGATGGTGGGTTCTGTCTTGGGGAGTGAAGTCAAAACTTTTCTGTGGCTTATTCTACCATAGGACCCCCGCAGGGGCTTTGGCATTGCTATCTCTGGAGGCCGAGACCGGTCCAGTGGCTCTGTGATTGTGTCAGACGTAGTGCCTGGGGGACCAGCTGAGGGCCAGTTGCAGTGAGTACTGAGGGAATTGAGGTTCCGGCTGGGGGAGGGTGTACGGTAGAAGGGCACCGCAGGAACCAACGCTCTGAAGCTGGAATGTGCCCAGGACCTTCCAGCTCCGTCAACAAAGGGTTTAGAGTTGGCAGCTGGCCAGAACTAATGACTGGCCTTGGAGCACTTGCTGGTCACTAAGAACATTTCTTGGGGCCACGCTGGCCCTAGAATTGACCTGGGACAGGAAGTCCTGAACTCTTTTTGACAGAAGGGGAGGAGACTCAATCTTTTGAGCCTTTGAGGGTGGGAGGCTCCTAGGAATTATGTTGATTTTAAAACGTTCTGGAACCTGAGGGATTGCAAGGGTGATAGGCATGAGTCCAGCTCAGGACCCAGGACAAGGTTCAAAGAGAGAGAGACTCAGCAGAGAAAGAGGAAGAAAAGCAGGAATGAAGACTTGGTAGAAAAATGTGAGGGGACTCAAAGGGACCAGTTGTCATCGAAGCTTCTGTTTTATTATTCCCTGGGTGGTGTAAAGGGTGAGTGCACTTGGCTGATAACCAAAAGGTTGGAGGTTCAAGTTCACCCAGAGGTGCACCTCGGAAGAAAGGTCTGGTGATCTACTTATAAAAAGTCAGTCACTAAAACCCTATGGAGCCCAACTGTATGGAGTTGCCATGAGTTGCAATAGACTAGCTGGTGACTGGTTTTTTTTGTTTTGTTTTGTTCTTTGAGGGGAGGGTATTTAGGATTAGGTCCATTTTACAGATAAGGAAAATGAGGCACAGAGGCATAAATGTCTTCAGCGGCACTGGGGGGTTCACTGGTGAATTAGACCCTGCCCTTGTAGGCCTGGAGTTTCCAGGGACCACCAGGAAGGCCTTCCTCTCAGACCCAGCCCTCCTCCCACAGGACAGGGGACCAAATTGTCATGGTGAATGGAGTCTCTATGGAAACTGTCACCTCCACCTTCGCCATCCAGATACTGAAGACTTGCACCAAGCTAGCCAACATTGTGCGTGAGCCTCTAGCGGGAGGACCAGCCTCGGGGCACAGGGTGTCTGACACTCTACTTGTCCTTCAAAGCGCCAGTAGAATCTTGTTTCCATTATATTGCTTGGACATTGAGTCCAAGAGAGGAGCTGGGGTCCCCCAGGCCCACTGGTGGATGGGGCAGAGTCTCCCTGGCCCCTGCCTCAAACTGCCCCTTCTTTCCGCATCCCCTGACAGACAGTGAAGAGACCCCGGAAGATCCAGCTACCGACCACCAAGGCAAGCCCCTCGAGCCCAGGCCACCTGGACTCAGATGAGGAGGATGGACACCAACGTCTCAATGACACTGACCATGGCCAAGGCTACGAAGGCGACTCGTCCAGTGGCTCGGGCCGCTCCTGGGGTGAGCGTTCCCGCAGACCTAGGGCTGGCCGCCGGAGTCGCGCTGGCAGCCATGGGCGCAGGAGCCCTAGTGGCGGCTCCGAAGCCAATGGGCTGGCCCTGGTGTCCGGCTTTAAGCGGCTCCCAAGGCAGGACGTGCTGATGAAGCCCATGAAGTCAGTGCTGGTGCGGCGGAAAGAGAGTGAAGGTGAGCCTGATCAGCTCTGGTTAAGGTCCTGGTGCCCCCACTGTCCCGACAAACAGACCCTTTGTTGTATGTGGTCGGCAGAGGAAGTGGTCACTATACATGTCCCCATCCTAGGACAGGGACCTGGGGATATGGTACCTCCGGTGGCAAAAAGGATGTTGTTGATAGTGGTGGGTGCTGACTGGATCATGGGGTGGTGGTGGTGGTGGTGGTGGTAAGTGGTGGTTAGTGGTGGGTGGTGATTGATTAGTATTGGTGGTTGGATGGGGGGGTGGTCAGTAGTGGTTGGATGGTGGTGGGTGGTTGTTACTGGGTGAGGGTTGGCTGGTGGTGGTGTTGGTGTTGGTGGTTGGATGGTGGTATGGTTGTTGTTGGTTGGGTGATGGTGGGTGGATGGTGGTGGGTTTGGGGTGGTTGTTGGGTGGTGGTAGTGGTTGTTGGTGATTGGATGGTGGTATGGTTGTTGTTGGTTGGGTGTTGGTGGTGGTGGGTAGATGGTGATGGTGGATGGTGGCTGTGGTTGTAGTTGATGGTGATATGGGTGGTGGTGGTAGTGATGGTGGGTGGATGGTGGTATGGTTGTTGTTGGTTGGGTGATGGTGGGTGGATGGTGGTGGGTGTGGGGTGGTTGTTGGGTGGTGTTACTGGGTGGTGATAGTGGTTGTTGGTGGTGATTGGATGGTGGTATGGTTGTCGGTGGTTGGGTGATGGTGGGTGGGATAGCTGTTGAGTGGTGTTAGTGGGTGATGGTTGTGTTTGGTGGTTGGCTGGTACAGTTGGCTGGTGGTGGTGGGTAGTAAAGTTTAGTAGTGGTTGGTGGTTGTTATCCACTGACAAGTTGATTCTTTGCTGGTTGGTGGTGACGGCTGTACTGGTTAATTGCTGTCAAATCAATTCCCACTCATAGTGACCAGAGTTCCCTAAGCTGAGTCAGAACTGACTCGCTGGCTGAGGTGGTGTAATCGTATAGAAGCAGATCCCTAGCCTTTTCTCCTGCTGAGCGGTTGGTGGGTTCAAACCACTGACCTATTGGTTAGTAGCTGAGCGCTTAACCACTGCACCACCAGGGCTCCCTCTAAAAAGGATGTAGCAGATGGAATTAAGTTAAGAATCTTGAGGTGGGGAGATTATCCTGGCAGGTGGGTAGAGGGCAGGTTAGAATTCTAGCCGAGCTCTGGGAGACCTGCCTCAGTTTCCCTCCTCCCTCTACAGAGTTTGGGGTCAAATTGGGCAGTCAGATCTTCATCAAGCACATCACGGATTCGGGTCTGGCTGCCCGGAACCGGGGGCTGCAGGAAGGAGATCTTATCCTACAGGTGAGTGGGGGCTGGCCTTTCCAGAGGGTGGGGAGTTACAGCAGAACTGGTACTGAGTCATATTCTGTCTGGCCCATTTTCCGAAGATTACAGATGTCAGTTTCTAGTATCCCCTTGAGCTTGAAGAATCTGTGATAGTGCTAACTCCCGGGCCGACCCTGGGTAGTTCTGATGTGAATGACCCCAGACCAAGCTTTGGGGAGAGGTCTTTCTTTCTAGGCATCTCCCCAGAAAATCGATTTTTAGAGATTCTTAGGGTTTGATTTCTAAGCGGCCCTAGTGCACAGTTTCTACCGTGTCTTCAACATTGCCTCTTTCTAGTAAGTCTGAAGAACTGTGTATTTCTAGTGAAAGAATCCTGGTGTGGTACTATAGGGTAAGCATTTGACTATTAACTGTGAGATTGGCAGTTCAAACCCACCAGCTGCTCCTCGGAAACCCTATACAGGGTCACTATGAGTCAGAACCGACTTGAGGGCACTTAACAACAACAATGACAACAGTGGCATTGGAGAAACCCTGTGGCTTAGTGGGTTGAGCATTGGGCTGCTAACTGTAAGGTCAGTTAACAACACGGCACTTAACAACAACAAATTGTTGGCTGGAGTCCTGGTGTGGCGCTGTGGGTTAATGCACCAGACAGCAAAGCCCTTTGAACTGCAAGGTCAGCGGTTCAAGCTCACCAGTCACTCCTCGGAAACCCTATATAGGGTCGCTATGAGTCGGAACCAATTCGACGGCACGGCACTTAACAACAACAATAACATTGGCTTAAAATTGAGCCGTGGAGGTTCAGGCTCGGATATGAAAGGAACACATTGCCATATCTTTTCGCCTGTAGAGCCTGTGGGTGGGTTTCAACCACCAGCCTTTTGGTTAGCAGCCCAGTGCTTAGTCATTGTGCCACCAGCGTTCCTTAATATTTTCCCTAGGGAATATCTATTTTTAGTAGCCCCTGGGGACTGTGTAAGGAGCCCTGGTTACACAGTGGGTTGAGTGTTGGGCTGCTAACCAGAAGATTGCCTGTTTGAACCCACCAGCTGCTTCAATGATGAAAGATGAGGCTCTCTGCTCCCATAAAGATTTATAGTCTCGGAAACCCTATAGAGTGTCGCTGTGAGTCAGAATCGACTTGATGGCTGTAGTTTGGTTTTTTTTGATTGAGGATTGTGTAAGGAGCCCTAGTCGTGCTGTGTGTTAAGCATTGGATGCTAATTGAAAGATTGATGGTTCAAAACCCACATTCTGCAGAAGGAAGATGAGGCTGTCTGTTCCTGTAGAGACTTAGAGTCTCAGGAATCCTAAAGGGGCAATTCTGATCTGTTCTGTAGGGTTACTTTGAGTCAGGATCAACTTTATGGCACAGGGTTTCAGAGGATTGTGTGTGTCTAGTCTCCCCAGTCATAAAAAGTTGTCCGTTTCTAGTATCCCCCATCTCTCATTAACTTGCCTGTTCTTTTCCGCCCCTACCCCTTCAGATCAACGGGGTATCCAGCGAGAATCTGTCATTGAGCGACACACGACGGCTGATTGAGAAGTCGGAAGGGAAGCTCACCCTGCTGGTGCTCAGGGATCGGGGGCAGTTCTTGGTGAACATCCCACCCGCGGTCAGCGACAGTGAGAGCTCCCTCCTGGAAGGTGAGAGGCCAGAAGGCAACTCCCCAAAGAGGGTGGAATGGAGGGCAGGCAAGGCTTGCCTAACCCTTAGAGAAATATGTGTCTTCCTCCCATGAGGCTCAGAAAGGGATAGGAATTTGACCAAGGCCACACAGCAAACTAGAACCTGAACTTCCCAAAGCTGAGTCTCCAACCTTTGTCTAGGCTTGCTAAGTCTTGCCTCTCTGTCAAATGGATCTAGTCTAAAGGCTGATGAGATGCCTTCTCTGTCCCCACAGATATCTCAGACCTGGACTCCGAATTCTCTCAAGCACCACCCTCTCATGTCCCTCCACCGCCCCGGCATAGGCAGCGAAGCCCTGATACTAGCCGGACCTCCTCACCTGTGTATGTGCCCCTGTGATCCTGAGTAGTGAGGGGCTGGAAATAGACGTCTTAGGGGTGCCTTGAGGGGTACAATCCTGGTGGCCTGCCTGGAAGAGGCCCTTCCTCCCCTGTCGTGTTCCCCCACCCCCACCCCAGTAGGAGAAGCAGATTTGAATGTACTTAAAGCACTCGATTGCTAAACCAGAAGGTTGGTGGTTTGAAGCCACCTAGCAACTCCACAGGACACAGACCTGGTGTTGTGTTCCTGTAGCGATTTGTTGTTGTTGTTGTTAAGTGCCATGGAGTCAGTTCCAACTCATAGTTGACCTGGTATAGTGTTTCTGAGGTTATACGTCTTACAGGAGCAGAAAGCCTCATCTTTCTCCCATGAAGCAGCTGGTGGGCTCAAACCGCTAACCTTGAGGTTCTCAGTCCAATGCTTATCCTACAGAGCCTCTGTGCTCCTTCCATAATGATTAGTCTTTGGTGCGGTTCTATTCCGTCAGTCAGACTCGATAGTATCCACCACCATACATGGCTGACTGTGTAGTCATACAGTAGACATAGATATATAGATGACAGCCTAGGAAACCCCATGGGGCTGCCCTGCTCTTTCATATGGGGTCACTGTGAGTCAGAATTGAGGCAGCAGAACAGAAGGGCTGACATTTGCAATCCCTCACAGAGCCTTCAACATGCATCTGCCCTCGGCCCCAGCAAGGCCCTGGAGGTCACCATGTGTGCAGGGATATAGCTGGGGGGGGGGGGGTGTTTGTTCATCACAGTGAGGCTTCTTGTTGTTGTTAAGTGCCGTTGAGTTGGTTCCGACCCATAGCGACCCTGAACAGGGTTTCCGAGGCTGTAAATCTTTACGGGAGCAGAAAGCCTCATCTTTCTCCCGTGGAGCAACTGGTAGTTTTCAAACTGCTGACCTTGCAGTTCGCAGCCTGATTCGTAACCACTACGCTACCAGAGGGAAAAACCCTTGGTGGTTTGTTAACAGGCTCCTCCTTTAAGCCTTCAGTTCACTGTGATGTAGGGATGTGTCAGTTATCGTGCCTTAGTCCCCAAGGTCTCCAAGACCTCTCAGTTTAAAACAGCAGTTAGCACTTATTACCATATGTGATTTCTTCATCCTAAGTTGGTTTCCCACCAGGGAGAGACCCCGACTTCAGCAGATGCGATCTGTGGACTCCAGAGCTGCCTCAGAACCAGGTGAGATGGGGGGTGGCTCTGAGCACACCTTTCTGACTTTTCTGATCCTGTCTACTGAGGCTGAGCAAAGAAGAGGAGAGAAGGTTGCTATTAACCTAAGAAGGTTCCCTAGAAGGAGCAGGACCTGGTTGGCGGTACTCCAGGCCATGGGACATTGTCTTTATTAATGTCCTCCAGAAAAACAATACCAACAACAGATATATGGTCATGCGCTTTACTACTAAAGGAAAGGGTGGCAGTTTGAGTCCATCCCAAAGTACCTCAGAAGAAAGACCTGGAGAGCCACTTCCAAAAACTCAGCCATTGGAAACCCTAAGGAACACAGTTCTACAACTTAAGGATGAATTCTACTCATCAAAGTCGGCTTGAGAGCAATTGGCTTAGTGTTTATATGCTTACAAGGTGGGGAGCTTCCAAAGTTTGTGGGAAAAAGTCCATTCCATTTTTCCATGAACTTTTTGAAGCTCCTTTGTATACATACATATACACTCACACAAACACAGACCCAATAAGATATAAATATATAGGTAGGCTGCGTGGTACAGATGGTTAGCTGCTTTACTGTGAGCTGAAATGTTGGCAATCTGAACTCACCCAGAGGTACCTCAGAGAAAAAGGGCTGACAATCTTCTGAAAGCCACATACAGCCATTCTACTCTGTACACATGTAGTTGCCATGACTTGGAATTGAGTCAATGACAGCTAACAACATGTAGACACATATACACTGAACTGATAAGATACACACCCATGCAGGAGGGGCTTCCAAAAATGTATGGAAAATAGAATTTTACCACGAACTGTTTGAAGTTTCCTCATATATACATACATAGAGAACCAATAAGATAGATAGATACAAACCCAATAAGATATTTCTGCAGAAGGAAGATGAGGCTGTCTGTTCCCGTAGA
>NW_006408643.1:5736123-5737107 GCF_000296735.1 Chrysochloris asiatica | reverse complement strand
GTTCCGACTCGATGGCACCTGACAACAACAACAACAACAACGTGAGTTGGAAACGACTCAATAGCATTTAACAGTTCCAACTCATAGTGACTCTGTATAGGGTTTCTAAGGAGCAACTGGTGAGTTTGAACCACCAACCTTGCGGTTCAAACTGACCTTGTGGTCCAGTGTATTAATCCACAGCGCCATATAGAGTCCTGGTGTGGTACTGAGGGTTCATGTGCTAAAGTGCAAGGTTGGCAGTTCAAGTTCACCAGCCACTCTTCGGAAGCCCTATACAGAGACACTATGGGTTGGAAATGACTCAATGGCACTTAATAATAACATACACACATATACACACACACACATATATGTTGTTTTTGTTGAGTGCCATCAAGTCAGTTCTGACTCACAGTGACCCTGTATAGGGTTTCCAAGGAGTGGCTGGTCAGTTTGAACCACTGACCTTGTATTTAAAACTGACCTTGAGGTTCAGTGTTTATCGGACAAGGACTCCATAACTCCACATATATACTCATGCATATATATAATACATATAATATATGCTAGGCAGGGCTGATGAAAGGAAATGCGGATAGGTCTCTTGTGATACAATAGTGAATAATGGTTATCAGGATTGATTGTGAGGGTCAGAAATGTAAAGGTAGACGTTTTGTAGCAAGGAGGGGAGTGATTAACTTTGAAGTCTAGGAGCGGAGGCCCCTGGGACCATCAAGGGAGAAGAGTGGAGAGTGGGACCCTACCCAGAGAAGCAGTGACACCAGAGATAGAGGCAGAGACGATGACGTGGCGCAATGGAGCAGCTGGGGGCTTTAGACCCAGATAAGGAGAGGGGCTGTGTGTTGATGACCAGGGGGCAGGCTTGCAGGATATACCCTTTGGTTGGTTGATGACGCATGGAGGGGGTTGTAACCATGGCAATGAAACGATATACGATAGGATGAATGTAAAACTAATGTTCTCCCATGTAAACTATCACAT
>NW_006408643.1:5711875-5735037 GCF_000296735.1 Chrysochloris asiatica | reverse complement strand
CATACTGACCCTGTAAAGGGTTTCCAAAGAGCAAGTGGTGAGCTTGAACCACCAACCTTGCATATCAAACAACTTTTCAGTCTGATGCATTAGCCACAGTGCCACACCAGGACTCCAACAATGTGTGTGTATGTATAGAAAAAGTGTGTATTCACACACATATACACACACAGAGATTTATTTTAAGGGTCTGAAAAGTCCAAAATCCCTAGGTCAGACAGCAGATTGGAAAGTGACAGGGTTTCTGCGCTTCAGTCTGGAGGCACAATTCTTTCTTCTGGAACCCTGTTTTTGCTCGAACAGCCTTTACCTGATTGGATCATGCCCACCCACATTGTGGAGGATGATCCACTTTATTCACGTCAACGGATTTCTCTGTTAATCACATCTCTTGTTAAATACATTCACAGCAATATCTGGACCAGCTGGCTACCAGAGACCAGACAAATGGACATACCCCCAAAGCAAAAGTGTGGAGATTCAGCTGAGCCTGTGGGATTAGGAACAAAACAGTCTTTTCTCTTCCAGACTCTCCCCAAGAAACCAGCTATGACATCTACCGGGTACCCAGTGGCCAGAACATAAGGGATCATGGGTACGTACCCCCTAAACCCAAGGCATCCACATTTTTACTTCCTTCCCAACTTACTGTGTTACCCTGGGACCACCTTGTGGGGCTGGCTGGGAAACGGAGGCCTGGGAAAGCAGCCCCCTTAGCCTGTCTGTCTGACCCATCTCCTGCTATCACAGGTATAGTCCTGATGCACGGGTGGTCTTCTTCACCAAGGGGGCCAACATTGGGCTGCGGCTGGCTGGGGGCAACGACGTGGGCATCTTCGTGTCAGGGGTGCAGGCGGGCAGTGCGGCTGATGGGCAGGGCATCCAGGAGGGGGACCAGATCCTGCAGGTGAGCTGGGGGGTGTCCATGTCTGCTGTGCGCAAGTATCTTACTGACTCCCTGTCTCTGTGTCCTCAGTCCGTGGTCATTTCTGCGCTGTAACCTCTCCTCATGACCTGGGTCACCAGCTTGTTGTCAAGGTCACGACCTTGTTTTATTGTAGGTCATTCTCTTGTTAGAGTCATGACCTTGCTGTAGTCTAGGTCACAATCTTGCTGTCTGGGTCATGTCCTTATTGTATTCAGAGTCAATAGCTTGTCTGGGTCACGACCTTGCTGTCTGGGTCATGACCTTGTTTTCTGGGTCACAGCCTTGATGTGGGAGCTGCCCTCAATGTATTGCTATCATAAGGTGACGACATCACAACTACCCTCCCCGCCCCCCAGGATACTGGGGAACAACTGGGATAGGCTTTGTCCTGACGAAAGTCTGGGATGCCCAGCTGGGGTACTACCTGGTACTACGTCCCTTCCTGGCACCCCCTTCCTGGCAGGTGAATGACATGCCCTTCCGGAACCTGACGAGGGAGGAGGCTGTGCAGTTCCTGCTGGGACTGCCCCCAGGCGAGGAGGTGGAACTAGTGATGCAGCGGAAGCATGACAGTGAGTGTGCACTGTGTGCATCTATGCACGTGGACTGGCATGTGTGTGTGTTGTGTGTGCATGTGCCTCTGGACATGCACATGTATGACTGTGTGTGTGCAGACACGTGTGTGTGGATACACATGTGTGCATGTATTGTGTGTAACTTGTATGTGTGGACCTGTTGGTGTGTGTGTACAATGTACCATGTGCACAGTAGTGTATGTCGGTGTGCGTGCACATACATGTATGTGCACATACAGTGTTACATGCATGTATGCACACCTCCGTGCAATGTGCATGTGTACTGCGTGCTTATGTATCTGTACTATGTACACATGCCTGCACTTGTGCACAATCCTTGTATACACACGTACCACGTGTACACGCGTCTATATATATGTGAATGACTGTGCGTATCTGTGTACTTGTGTCCACATGTATGTGAACATAATGAGCATGCATGTGTGTCTATGTGCATATGCACACACCGTGTCAATGTATGTGTACAGGTATATGCACGTCACATGTCTGTGCATGTGAACATGTATCCATGTGTAGGTGTGTGCACATGTATGTGGAGATACTGTGTGTGCACATGTGTTTGGATATGCCCTATGTGCATGTGTATATGTGTCCTAGCCAGAAAGTCCCTACCCTGGCGGCCCAGTGGTGAGCACTGGAATGTGTACCTTCTGTCCATCCCTGCCCCTAGCTCTCAGACCCCAGTGTGTCCCCATGGTGGTCCCTGGGGGCAGGTGAAGCCCGCCAGTAAAGGGTGGCTCACATGGCTTTCCTCTGTTCCCTGCAGTCTTCCAGAAGATGGTGCAGTCCCGTGTGGGTGATTCCTTCTACATACGAACCCACTTCGAGATGGAGCCCAGTCCCCCACATGGCCTGGGCTTCACGCGTGGCGATGTCTTCCACGTGGTGGATACATTGTACCCAGGCTCCGGGCAGAGCCATACCCGAGGGGGCCACTGGCTAGCAGCCCGCATGGGTCGGGACCTCCAGGAGCAGGAGCGAGGGACCATTCCCAACCAGAGCAGGTGGGTGGGTGCCACGCCTGCCTCTGCCCTACCGGCCTCCCCACTCAGAGGTTCCCCAGTGGGAAGGGGCACAGTATCAATATTTCGCAACACCAATAGGGAGGCGTGCCAAGGGCCCAGGCTGCATACAGTCGGCACTTGCCTGAGTCTCTGATGGCTGTGTTAATGGATGCCACCATCTTGTTACTGTTGAATCCATTCTAATGCAGCACCCCACAAGTGCAGAGTAGAACCATACTCCATATGGTGACCTTTCAGAAGCAGACAGCCAGACCTTTCTTCCTCAGTGCCACCCACATGTAGATTAGTGTTGTTGTTATGCGCAGTCAGGTCAGTTCTGACTGACCCTACGTACAGCAGAACCAAGCACTGTCCAGTCCTGCACCATCCTTACAATTGTTATGTTTGAGCCTGTTTTGTTGTTACTGTGACAATCTGTCTCGTAGGGGTTCTTCCTCTTTTTCACTGACCCTCTATTTTACCAAGCATGATGTCCTTCTCCAGGGACTGGTCCCTCCTGACAACGTGTCCAAAGTGCATAAGACAAAGTCTCACCTTCCTCCCTTCTAAGGAATATTCTGGCTGTACTGCTTCCAACACAGATTTGTTTGTTCTTCTGACAGGTCCTGGTATAAATACTATTCTTCATTTACACCATTTGTTGTTGTTGTGAAGTGCCGTTGAGTCGGTTCTGACCCATAGCGACCCTGTGTAGGGTTTCCGAGGAGCAGCTGGTGAGCTTGAACTGCCGACCTTGCAGTTCAAATGGCTTTGCAGTCTGGCGCATTAACCCACAGCACCACACCAGGATTCCTATTGTTGTTGTTAAGTGCTAGCAAATTGTTTCTGACTCATAGTGACCTTGTATGGGGTTTCTGAAACTATAAATCTCTGGGGGAGCAGAAAGTCTCCTCTTTCTCCCACAGAGAGACTTGTGGGCTCGAACCACTGACCTTGTGGTTTGTAGTCCAATGCTTTTCCTACAGAGCCACCACATTCCTTACGTACACCACAGAGTGCAAGCTGTTTGCACTGCCTAGGAATCTGTTCTGGGGCCGTTCTGCTTTGTAACACATGGGGGTACTGTGATGGTCATTATATTGAGCCCATCTGGCCATTGAGTCCTAATATGGCGCTGTAGGATCAGAACTGGACTGCGAACCACAAGGCCTGTAGTTCAAACCTATCAGCTGCTCCTAGGAAACCCTATATGGGGTTGTTATGACTCAGAACCAATTCGACGGCACTTAACAACAACCACATGGCGCTGTAGGATGAGCACTAGACTGGTAACTGAAAAGTTGGCAGTTCAAACCCACCAGGCACTCTTGGGAACTCTACACATGGTCGCTATGAATGGGAACGGACCCAAGGCAATTAACAACCCAGCGGTCAGGGACCATTTGCCATCTCAGAATCCCCACCTTAATCACACCTGCAAAGCCTATTGTCATGGAAAATACCGGAAGTCACAGGTTCCAGAGACTAGGATGTGGGCATTTGTGGGGACCAGCACTGTGTAGGCCACAGCATCTAATAGGCCTCTCTCCTCCTTAGGGCAGAGCAGCTGGCCAGTCTGGAGGCTGCCCAGAGGGCTGTGGGGGTCGGGCCCGGCTCTTCGGCCAGTTCCAACGCAAGAGGAGAATTCTGGCGGCTGCGGGGTCTTCGTCGTGGAGCCAAGAAGACCACCCACCAGAGCCGCGAGGACCTGTCAGCTCTGACCAAGCAGGGTCACTACCCGCCCTATGAGCGAGTGGTGCTGCGAGAAGGTAGGGCCCGGCACAAAAACAAGGGTGTAGGGGGTCCTCAGAAAGGAAGTCCTGGGCCACCTGGGATCTTTAAAAACTACAATCCCCATAATCCCTTGCCAGTGACTACCCATTGTTGTCAGAGTAGAACTGTGTTCTATAGAGTTTTCAGTGGCAGGTTTTTTAGAGGCAGATCACCAGGCCTTTCTTCCTAGTCTCAGTTTGGAAACCACTGAAATCCATCCACCACAGGTGACTCTTCTGGTATGTGAAACACATCAGCTTCCAGCTTCACATTCACAACAACACATTAGCCACCACAGTATGGCACACTGATGGAGTGTGGACCAACAGAAGAAGAAAAAAGTGCCCGTAGCCTTCCCATTGATTCTGACTCCTAGCAGCTCGCTAGGACAGAGTAGAGCTGCCCCAGGGGGGTTCCAAGGCTGTAAATCTTGACAGAAGTCCACTGCCTGTTTCTCCTGAGGAGAGGCTGCTGGGTTTGAATTACCATTCACCTTCGGATTAGCAGCTGAGCACTTAACCATTCCCCACCAGAACTCCTTGCTGATGTTGTTACTGTTAAGTGCTGTTGAGTCAGTTCTGACTCACAGGGACCCTTTCTGTATAGGGTTTTCAAAGAGCGGCTGATGCGTTTGTACTGCTGACCCTGTAGTCTATCACATTAACCCGCAGTGCCACACCAGGGCTCCCTTGCAGATTGTACTTGTTGAACAAATAAATGCATTGGCCTGGAAGAGGATATCCTCCTAGCCAGCCACACCCCTTAAAAAACTGAAAAGCTCCCCAAACAAGAGTCCATTCCTACCCATGAACCAGCGTGGAGCTGTTCTATATAGCATCTTTATTACTTCCATGATGAAAACGTGCACATCAAAACCTTCACCAACTCATCAGTTTCTCCGGGTACAACTCGATAATATTCTCATCCTTCTTTTCCTAATGATTTCTACCATCATGAGCGTCAACCTAGCCCCCAGACAACGACTCTTCCTCCCTCCCTCCCCTGGTTAACACGAGTCATGTTTGGTTTCTATCTGTTGGTTTATTGCATAGAGGTGGGTTCAGACAGTCTTTGTCCTCTGGGGACTGACAGATTTTGCTCCATATCACGTGCCCAAGATTCATCCACACTGTGGCATCCACACTTTGGTACTCTTTAGAGCTGAGGAGTATTCCGTGGGGTGGACGGACCATTCATCTGTGGATAGACGTTTTGTTGGTTTCACCTTTTGTTGTTGTTATGTGCCGTGGAGCCGGTTCCGACTCATAGCAACCCTGCACCGGGTTTCCGAGGCTGTAAATCTTTATGGGAGTGGAAAGCCTCATCTTTCTCCCGCGGAACAGCTGGTAGTTTTGAACTGCTGACCTTGAGGTTTGCAGCCCGATTCATAACCACTATGCTACCAGAGCTCCACCCTTTAGCTGTTGGGAAAAGTGTTGTAATGCTCCATAGCATTTCTAGTGATAGAGATTTTGGAAGTAGATTTTTTTAAAAAACAACTTTATTCTAAGTTGCCTCTGGGTAGACTTGAACTTCCAACCTTTCCGTTAGCAGTGAGCACAAATTAGCCATTTACACCTCCTGGGGACTTCCCTTCAATGCTGAAAACTACCCATGTGTTTACCTACACCCTGTCTCCAAACACTGTATCCTTACATCTCTTCTTCCACAGAAAACGGGCACCTAGGGTTATTTTAGGGAACAGAGAGATAGAGAAGGGTTTTATTCCTTGGAACTAATTATCATTTCCAGTAGAAATACAATGTGAGCCACATACAAGGAGGCTTGAAAAGGTTCATGGAAAGATTGAATGAAAAGATCGTGGACATTTTCCATGAACTTTTCTCATGCATCATCTGCAGAAGTGAATTAACTTCAGAGTCATTGAGGTTAATTTTGGTGATCTGTTTTGTCAATCTGTGCGACAGTTTGAGGAATATTCTGTCTCTTTTCTGTTTGTAAATTCAGTCTCTATTGAACAGTTTTGGTTGGGACTATGAATTTTGGGGACTCCGTGTTGGTATTTCAAGGGAAGAAATTCTAGGAGCCTTGGTGGCGCTGTAGGGTAACCACTGGACTGCTAACCACAACGTCGGCAGTTTAAACTCACCAGTTGCTTGAGGGATAAGGATGAGGCTTTCTGCTCTCATAAACAATTGTAGCCTCAGAACCCCATAGAGTCACTGAGTCGGAACTGACTTGATGACACACAACAGCCACAAAACATGTCAACCCTATGATTCCAATGGACAATCCATGAAAAGATTCTCATCAGTGGCATTTCCTGTTTTTTAATGTGCTCAGTCTCAGAGATGGGATTGGGGTGTGTTTTATCCCGGGAGCACACATGAATTGGGACCTGCTGCATTTCAATGTTTTCACATCCACATGTGGCCAGCAGCCGCCACACCCAACACAACAGTGGGAATGGGGGATACATTCAAGGGGGTGGCACCAAACACTCTCAGTGCCATAGCTCCCAGCATCTCAGCAACACGTTCGTCACCACAAGACACCACGCTGACAGATATGTGTCAATCATAGAAGTATTATCTGATTCTAAGAGTATGAGGTGTCTAGAATAAGTACATCCAGAGAGACCGGAAGTAGATTAGTAGTTGCCAAGTGATTATGAGGAAGCCATGCTGGTGCTGTAGGATAAGCATTGGACTGCTAACTGCAAAGTCGGCAGTTCAGACCCACCAGTCACTCCTCATGAGAAAGATGAGACTTTCTGCTCCTATAAAGATTTACAGCCTCAGAAACCCTGTACAGGGTCCCTGTACTGAGGGGTTCATTGGGAGAGGGCGACAGGGAGCAACTGTTGAGACCATGAATGTATTCTGGACCTAGGTGATGCTGGTAGTGGGTACCACTGAATTGTACGCTTTAAATTAAGCGGTTAAGCTTAATTAAGCGGTAATTAATTGTACAGTTAAGATGGTCAATTTGATGTCATGTGCATTTTGCCACAATGAAATAATACCAATAATACAGACACACAAAATTCAGCACTTAGGTTTCTTTACCTGAGAGTGTTGTTGTTGTTGTCGTTATGTGCCGTGGAGTCCTGAGAGTGTGGGAGAAAGAAAACAATCTCCTCTGGTTTTCAGGAAGGGAAGAGATTAAGCTCTTGATAATAGTCTCAGGGAAGAAGGATTAAACACCAGGTGCCAAGGCCTTAAAGAGAAATCTGCAAAAGGGGTGGGATAGCAGATCCCCAGGACAGAGCAGGTTAATATTCAAAGCTCTAGAATGCAGTTCTTCCGGCTGCTGCCCCCAATGTCAAGCTTAAAAAATACAGAAGCCACGGCATTTACTTTCTACCAATGGACGTGATGAAATGAAATCGCGATGTATCCAGTTTGTAAGAGACCAAGAAAAGAAAGGCTTAAAGAAATAAGGAAAAGGAGAAGGGCCAGGTGCCCAGAGGGGCCTGGGTAACTGCTGATGTTAACTGGAGATCCTATGCACAATGGAAAGCAACTACTGCGCCCTATAGGGTTTTCTTTCTTCTTTTTAAAAATAATCAATTATATTTATTAGTAAATTACCTAAGAATTAATAAGTAAAGTCAATGCAATTTGGCAACATGAGAAACATAAAAGAAGAGTTCAACGGTAGTGTTAAGTTTGAGAACTGGAGGGAAGTAATGCTAATTGAGAAAGTGGATCTTAACCAAGATAATAATTTCAGATTTAGATATATTCTACCTGAGAGGCAATAGGACCCACTAACAACAGTGGGAGTCTTTGTGTGGTGCTGTGGGTTAATGCATCACACTGCAAAGCTGTTTGAACTGCAAGGTTAGCGGTTCAAGCTCACCAGCTGCTCCTCGGAAACCCTATCCAGGGTCGCTATGGGTTGGAATCGACTCGACGGCACTTAACAACCATATTTCAAGTTTTTTCAAGATGCTGTTGCACGCTTCTTAGACAACAGGATAAGGTAAACATGACTTTTATAAGCCCTGGGAAACAAAGAGCCTTGGTAGGTAGCGTAGTGGGTTATGTGTTGGACTGCTAACCTCAAGGTCAGCAGTTTGAATTCACCAGTCACTGTGGAAGAAAGGTGAGACTTTCTGCTCCCATGAAGATTTACAGCCTTGGGAACCCTACACAGGGTCACTAGGAATCAGAACCGACTTGGCATGCAATGGCAGCGGCAGTAAACCTGGGGAACAAAACAATTCATTGTGATGTTCTGGAATCGAACCCACAATATCACCAAGGTTTATGCCTGAACTTGGAGTAGGCCCCTTGTGTGTGTCAATTGTCCAGCTGCTGACAGGGTCACTATGGGTTGGAACCAACTCGATGACACTTAACAACAACAACAACAACAATGAAAGAATGGAGCTCAGGTGGTGCGATGGGTTAAGTGTCAGGCTGCGAACTGCAAGGTCAGCGGTTCAAACCCACAAGCTGTTTCTCGGGAGAACAATGAGGCTATCTTCTGTAAAAATTCAGTCTCAGAAACCCCATGGACTCGTTAAACGCCAGCAAGTCAGTTTCAACTCATAACGACCCTCCCCTGTCTAGGGTTTTCAAGGAGCAGCTGGTGAATTTGAACTGCCGACCTTATGGTTCAAACGGACCTTGGTGTCCAGTGCTTATCATACATCACCAATGACTATGACACCGTGTAAAATGAGGTCGTTTTGTAACTTGGAGTAAGGTGCTCTTTGAAAGTAGGTTCTTAGCCACCCCCCACAGAACCTGAGAGACCAGGATGGGAGGAGGTGCTATCTGTTTTTAACTAATTATTGTGAATTGGGTGAAGGTTTACAAAGTAAAGCCTCAACTTTCCATTCAATAATTCACACCTGTTGTGTCTCATCTCGCTGATGACAATCCACCCCCCCATGCCCTGCCCCTACATATTAAGTATCCCACTTCCTCCCTGTGTCTCCTGTTTCCGTTCCTTCTTTCCCCCCTCCACCCTTCTGAATTTTGGAGTACGTTTTAGGATAAGAACTGGATTGCTAATCGCAAGGTCGGCAGTTCAAACCCACCAGCCACTCATTGGAGAAAGATAAGGCTTTCTGCTCCTGTAAAGATTTACAGCTTCAGAAGCTCTGTACAGGGTCAGAGCCAACTTGGTAGCAGTGGATGATAACATTTCAAGGAATGGGTCCCAGGTCTGGGGGAGATCGTATTCATTCTTTGGTTGTAAAACTGGCAAGACGTTTGTTTAGCCTTCTGGAAGGATTTATATACATTTAAAAAGAGGCCTAGAAAGAATTTCCATCGACAAGTTGTTTAAAGTCAGTGTTTTAAAAACAAGGGCAGGGGAGCATCTCCCGTTTTGTACCAGGAGAAGTTTTGTATGTTTTTTTCTCTATTTATATCTACCCTTACAATGCCCACTTCCTTCCCTTCCCATCTTGATACTCTCCCTACCTAGTTCCTCATCAGTGAAAAGGTTGATCCGTTAGTCCAGGGTTGACAGACTTTTCCTATAAAGGGCCAAACTGTAACTATTTTAGGTTTTGTGATCCAGGTAGCCTCTGTGGTAATCAAATCCATCAGAAAGTAGCCTTTGTTGTTGTTGTTAAGTGCCGTTGAGTCGATTCCGACCCATAGCGACCCTGTACAGGGTTTCCGAGGAGCAGCTGGTGAGTTTGAACCGCCGATCTTGCAGTTCAAATGGCTTTGCAGTCTGGCACATTGACCCAGTGGCACACCTGGACTCCATGGTGGCTCTGTGCCGTCATTGGTTCCTACTCATAGCGACCCTGTACAGGGTTTCCGAGGCTGTAAATCTTTATGGGAGCAGAACGCCTCATCTTTCTCCCGCGGAACAGCTGGTAGTTTCGAACTGCTGACCTTGTGGTTCGCAGTCCAATTCGTAACCACTCTGCTACCAGAGCTCCTTACCTGGACTCCATAGACACTATGTAAACAAATGGACATGACTGTGTACCAATAAAACTTTATTTACAAAAACAATGTGGGCCGGACTGTGCCCATGGGCTGATGTTAAGTAAGTTCAGTTGCTTTAACAGAGATCCAAAATAACAGCAACATAAACTAAATTTATTTTTTAAGAAACTATTCTAGTGTGAGGAGTACACTGACCTGGTGCTTTTCTGGACTTTGGCTTGGAACATCTTGTTTTCCTGTCCTGTCTTCATGGCCCTAGACGGTTCACCCACATTCACAAGGAGAGGGAAGGAGAAACAAGGCTGGCAGGGCTGCATTCCCTTAAAGAATGTACTCCAGAATTGCATACATCAATTCAGCTTGCATCCCACCTGGCCAAAATTTAGTCACATGACCACAGCTAGTTGCAAGGGGTGCTGGGAGATGTAGTATTTAGCCTTGCTGTGTTATGGTTAAAGAAAAAAAACAACAACACACACACACACACACACAAAAAAAAAAACCCTCCAGTCTGGTCATCCTGCCGCCTAAGGAACATTCTGGCTGTACTTCTTCCAACACAGATTTGTTTGTTCTTCTGGCCGTCCATGGTACTTTCAGTATTCTTCTCCAACACTTAAATACATCAATTCTTCTATAATCTTTCTTGTTCATTTTCCAAACTTTCACATGTATATGTTGTTATTGTTACATGCTGTCAAGTCATTTCTGACTCATAGCGACCCTGTATAGGGTTTCTGAGGAGTGACTGGTGAGCTTGAACTGCCGACCTTGTGGTTCAAACCAACCCTACAGTCCAGCACATTAACCCACAGTGCCATACATGCATATGAGGTGATTGAAAATACCATGTCTTGGTTAGGTGCACCTTAGTTCTCAAACTGATATCTTTGCTCTTGAACACTTTAAAGAGGTCTTGTGCAGCAAATTTGCCTAATGCAATAATACATCATTTGATTTCTTAACTGCTGCTTTCATGAGTGTTGATTATGGATTCAAGCAAAATGAAAGTCTTTGACATCTTCAATCTTTTCTCCATTTATCATAATGTTATTTATTGGTTCAGTTGTGAGGATTTTTGTTTTCTTTACATGGAGGTAGTCTTTGATCTTCATCAGTATTTTAAGTCCTCTTCACTTTCAGCAAGTAAGGTTGTATCATCTGCATACGCAGGTTGTTAATGAGTGTTCCTCCAATCCTGATGCCACGTTCTTCTTCATATAATCCAGCTTCTTGGATTATTTGCTCAGCATATAGACTGAATAAGTAAGGTGAAAAAATACAACCCTGGTGCATACTCTTCCAGATTTTAAACCATTTAGTATCTCCTTATTCTGTCCTAACAAATGCCTTTTGGTCTACGTACAGGTTCCTCATGAGGACAATTAAGCATTCTAGAATACTTATTCTTTGCAACGTTATCTATAGTTTGTCATGATCCACACAGCCTTTGTATAGTTAAGAAAACACAGGCAGACATCGTTCTGCTATTCTCTGCTTTCAGTGAGATCCCTAGTTCCACATCCTCTTCTGAATTTGGCTTGAGTTTTTGGCAATTCCCTGTTGATGTGATGTTGCAGCCATTTTTGAGTTATCTTCAGCAAAATTTTACTTGCATGTGATATTAATAGTATTGTTGGATGATTTCTGCATTCCACTGGGCAACCTCTCTTTGGAATGGGCACAAATATGGCTCTCTTCCAGTCAGTAGACAAATTTCTTGGCATACATGAGTGAGTGCCTCCAGTTTATTGCAATGTTTCATTTTGTATTCCATCAATCCCTGGAGCCTGGTTTTTCACCAATGCCTCAGTGCACCTTAGACTTCTTCATTAGTACCATTGGCTCTTGATCATCTGCTACCTCTTGAAATGGTTGAACAACGACCATTTCTTTTTGGGGCAATGACTCTGTGTATTCCTTCCATCTTCTTTTGATGCTTCCTACATCACTCAATATTTTACCCATAGAATCCTTCAATATTACAAGTTGAGGCTTGAATGTTTTCTTTCAATCCCATCAGCTTGAGAAATGCTGAGCATGTTCTTCCCCTTTGGTTTTCTAACTCAAGGTCTTTGCACATTTCATTATAATTCTTGACTTTGTCATCTCAGGCTGCCCTTTGAAAAATGTTTTCAGCTCGTAGTGACCCTACAAGGCTATACATCTTTATGGGGAACACAACGCTTACCTTTCTCTCATGGAGTGGCTAGTGACTTTGAACTGTTGATCTTGGATTTAGAAGTCCAGTGTTTATCATACAATGCCACCCAGACTGCAGTCAAGTCAGCTCTGACCTCTACTGACCCCATGTAGAAACCCTCACAATCATTGCTGTGTTTGAGTCCATTGTTACGACCACTGTGTCCAACCATCTCATTGAAGGTCTCCCTCGTTTTTGCCGACCTTTACCGTACACCAAGCATGATGTCTTTCTACAGTTATTGGTCCCTCCTAATAACGTGTTCACAGTACATGAGGTGAAATCTTGTCAACTCACTTCTAAGGAGTGTTCTGATTGTACTTCCAAGACAGATTGGTATGTTCTTCTACCGGTCCTTGGCGTATTCAATCTTCTTCGCCAACACTACATAACCCAAAGGCAAAGTGGTTGTCAGTCAAAACTCTAGTGATCTTTGCTGCAAATGGTTTTTGCTCTTCCTTCTGCTCCTCAGCCGGCTTCAAACGCCCGGTGGTGATCCTGGGACCCGTGGCAGATATTGCGATGCAAAAATTGGCTGCTGAGATGCCTGAGCAGTTTGGAATCGCAGGTGAGAAGGTCAGCCCATGGGGCTGAGCAACTTCATGAAAAGGCAGGGATTGATACTACTTGGAGGAGAAGACTTGGCAGCATAGGGCCCGCCAGCCCTCTTTCCAATGCTTGGGCCAGACAACCCCAATCAATCTGGACACTTTTTCTACTTGGATGGTGGTGGTTGGTGGTTATGTGCCGTGGAGTCGGTTCCGACTTGTAGCAACCCTGTATAGGGTTTCCAAGGCTGTAAATCTTTACGGGAGCAGAAAGCCTCATCTTTCTCCTGCTGACTGTGAGATTAGCAGCCCAACTTGTAACCACTACACTATCAGAGCTCCTTTTCTATCTGGATACACCCTCAGAATCCTACTTAACTATGACCAATGGCCAGTAACAGCTGTCTTCTCCTCACAGGCTGAGGTCAGAAAGGGACACAGCACAGCCCCAGGTGATCATGGGAGCTATTGTGGCTGTTAGGATTTCTCTTAAGGGCAATGGGGAACAATGGTGGGTTCTTGAGCAGAGGAGGGACAGGCAGGTTGCTATGTGTCTGAGTAGCTGAAGCTGTTGGTCATCCCTCTTCCTGACAGAGAGCGTGTTGAGGACTGAGAGCCCCTCGAAGATCATTAAACTGGACACTGTGCGGGTGATTGCAGAGAATGTAAGTGGGGTCAGACCGTGAGGCCTATGTGCCTGCCCCATGTCCCTAAAGCACAATTTCCCATAGCTCCCCCTCTTAGAGGCTTTATGACATACGGTCCCAGAGAGGGAGAGAGCCTGCCCATCCTGACACACACCAGCAGGCCTTGGGTAGAGGCTGGGGCTCTAGTGCCCAGGATGCCATAGCCTGAACTTTCACCGACCTCGTCTCCCGACATGCTGGCCTGTGGGTGTGAGAGGCCGCTGTCCACTCTGGCCTCAGACTCTTTGTCTCTCTCTGGTGTGCCTGCATCCATCATCACTCCCATCTCTCCCTTCTTGGCTGGCCCAGGACAAGCACGCACTCTTAGATGTGACGCCCTCGGCGATCGAGCGTCTCAATTACGTGCAGTACTACCCCATTGTGGTCTTCTTCGTCCCGGAGAGCCGCTCGACCCTCAAGGCTCTGCGGCAATGGCTGGCCCCTGCCTCGCGACGTAGTTCCCGCCGCCTCTACGCACAGGCCCAGAAGCTGCAGAAGCATAGTGACCACCTTTTTACAGGTAGGGCTGGAGCTGGGGCTGCTGGGGCCGGCAGGAGGGCAGAGTCCCAGCCAGGCTGACGGTTCCTCCCTGCAGCCACCATCCATCTGCACGGCACCAGTGACTCTTGGTACCAGGAGCTCAAGGCGGCCATCCGAGAGCAGCAGATGCAGCCCGTCTGGACAGCCGAGGACCAGGTGCGTGGGCAGCGGGTCAGCCAGGAATTAGGGCTCAATCAGGGTCAAGGTTCAACCTAGAGTTAGGGTCTTAGCTTAGTACATGGGGCAGACAAATTAGGGGAACTCAGTTCCGGGTCAAGAATTGGGGCTCAGCTCAGAGTTACGAGGCTCCACTTACGGTTAATGCCAGTTTGGTGTCAAGTCAAAACCCAGCCATGGATTCAAGGGCAGAAATCTGCCCTTGGAGGACTTTGGGTTGCCACGAACCCCTTCTTCCAACAAGACCTGAGAATCTATCACTCCATCTCTCTTGATTCTTCCCCACCCGTCTCTGGTCTGTTTTAAGACTAGGGTCCAGGGACAAACTCAGGGCCTTGAACTGTGGAGTTACTCTTAATTGGGTTTGGCCTGAACCCAAGGGTTGGGGGCCAAGTCTTGAATCAAGGGTTAGTGGTCAGTCTCTACCTGGGGCGCGTGTCAAGCCTTACCTTGGGGTTGAAGTTTGGGGCTCTTTGTTGGCTTTGGGATGGAATCTGCAGGCTGGAGTCACAGAGCAAGAGTTGGTTTTGGAACCAAGGATGGACATGGCTGGGGAACGGCTCCAATGTCTCTGCCACTCCTCCCATCCTTCAGGTGGACAGCTCCTCCGAGGACAACCTGGACCTCCCTCTCCGTGGCTTGGCTGACAGCTCAGCCGACCTCAGCTGTGACAGCCGCGTCAACAGTGACTATGAGACAGACGGTGAGGGATACACTGACGGTGAGGGATACACTGATGGTGAGGCATACACCGACGGTGAAGCATACACCGACGGCGAGATGTACGCAGACGGCGAGGCTGGGCCCCGCGTGGACGTGGCCAAGAGGCCCCTAGCAGTACCTGCACTGGCCCGATCCTCAGAGCCCGTGCTGCTGGACGAGCCCCAGAGTCCACGGGACCATGGGAGATCCTCAGCCCACCTGGGAGCCCAGGTAACCAGGTCTGGGGGGTGGGGCACTTACAGTTCAGAGGGCATGCATGGGGAAGCCTGTGTTCTGCAGGGTGTCGGATAGATGATGACATGGCTGTTTGAACCAGTCATAGGCAACTCCAGGAGGGGTGGGTCTTAATGGGCTTTAATATTGTGGGATGACTATAAGAACTGTGTGCCCATCCTGGAGCATTTGACAATTAAAGGTTTATTTGTTGGTAAGTGCTGTCAAGTTGGCCCCGATCCACAGCGACCCTGTGTATTTCCTAGGAGCAGCTAGTGGGTTTGAACTGCTAACCATGCAATTAGCAGTCCAGTGCTTATCTTATAGCGTCATGGCAGAACTCCAATAAGTTTCCTTAGCACTTAGTATATTTGGAGTCCTGGTGTGCGCTTCTCTGCAAGATTGTTTAGAACCGCAAGGCCAGCGTTTCAAGCTCACCAGCCGCTCCTTGGAAACCCTATACAGGGTTGCAGTGAGTCGGAACTGACTCCCCAGCACTTAACAATGTGTGTGTGTGTGTGTGTAGCCCTGGTGGTGATGTGAGCTAAGCATAGAATTGATAACTACAGAGTTGGCAGTTCAAACCCACCAGCCAACTCTGTAGAAAAAAGATGTGGCTGTATGTATCCGTCAAGGTTCATACTGTCAGAAACCGTACAGAGCAGTTCGACTCTGTCCTATAGAGGGTCACTGTGAGTCAGAATCGATTCGGTGGGGTTTTTTGATCGTGGGGTAAGGAGCAAACCAAAGTTCACCAGCTGCTCTATGGAGAAAGATGAGGCTGTTTGCTCTGATAAAGGTTTTGTCTCAGCACACTGGGGAAGAGTTTTGCTCTGTCCTATATGGTCGCCCTGAATCCGAATCCACTTGATGGCAGTGTTTGCTTTCCTTATAGGGTCGAGTCCCTGGGTGGTTGCAAACTGCTCTCTCAGAAGGCAGGCCTTGGAAACCCTGAGTCAGTTCATGGGGTCACTCGGTTGAAACAACTATCCCAACAATGTGGGGTAGCCTCCCCACATGCACATGGTTAACATCCCCAGCTGCTCACCACAAGGCTGACAGTTTAGGTTTACCCAGAGGTACCTGGCAATCTAATTTTAAGAAACCAGTCACTGCCCGCCCCACGGAGCCAGGGTCTATTCTGACACACATGGGCTCACCATGCGTCTGAGTCGATTTAACAGCACCTATTTGTGCGGTGGAGGCCGTGGTGGCTCAGTGGAACAATTCTCACCTTCCATGCAGGAGCCCAGTGGTTCGATTTCCCTCCAGTGTCCCTCATAGGCAGCCACCACCTGTCTGTTTGTGGAGGTTTGTGAACAGGTTTCAGTGGAGCCACTAGACTAAGAGAGCCTAGGAAGAAAGTTCTGGCAACCTGCATCACAACGGTCTGATCTCATTGTGCTCCCGTGTCACCCTGATTCGGGGTCAACTCAACCGCAGCCAATACCATACCCCAGGCTGCCCCAGCATCTAGAGCACTGCTCTCTGAAGGAACAGGTGCCTCTTCCTCCCGATAGTCTCCTGCTCACTCTAGGAGCAGCGTATGGTTACGTGTTGGGCTGCTAACCGCAAGATCAGCTGTTTGAATCTATGAGCTGCTCTGAGGGAGAAAGATAAGGCTTTCTGCTCCCGTAAAGATTTACTGCCTTGGAAACCCTATACAGGGTCACTCACTATGAGCCAGAGCTGACCTGACAAGCCACCACTAGGAAAATATAACAAACGAGTAAATCTGCACTATACCCCACCCCAGGGGCTCAACTGTCCACAGCAGCCTCCTTAGGGAGTAAGTGCGGTTCTGAACACTTTACATGAACTCAGTTCTAAGTTCCTTCTGACAGCTCTCAAGGGCTTTATCAACAAAAACCCCTTTCCTCTCTGGTGACAGGTCTGGTGACCTGTGCCAAGGAACTCTTCTGTCCCAACGTCTGTCTACTCATTTAAAACTAGAGGCCTGCTGTTAGGGGTGGTGGGGCAGAAAGTCTGGGGGTAGCACTACCTGGGGGCAAAGGGACAATGGGGGTGATCATCTAAATGTATTGTCGTTTTGGGGAGACTGTTAACCCTCCTGACTCCCTCTCCCCAAAGGTGGGCAGCCAGAGCCCTCATGGTCAGTGGCGACAAGACAGCATGCGGTAAGAGCCCAGTACTCCAAGCCCCTTGACCCTTTTTTTCCCAGACTTTGCAGAGTGGAGAAGAGACCCAGGTCTATAGTCTACCTTCACGATGCTTCTATAGTTTAGTGGGGGAAACAAGAGGCAGATGGAGAGATCCTGAGCCCTGTGTGCTCAGGATCAAGTGAGTAGGAATCCTGAGAGGATTGGGAAGGCTTTCTGGCCGAGGGGACATTGGTGCTGAGGTTTTGAAGGCTGTATAGGAGTTGAGGCTCTGTCCCTGGATAGCCAGTCTTTTTCCTCTGTGTCCACACTCATGGTGTTTCATGTAGTGCCTGCCTCTGTTCATGGTACTTAAGTCCCATGCCCTCCCTGCCATAGCCTCTACTCCATTTCCAACCCCCAGGACATATGAGCGGGAGGCCCTGAAGAAAAAGTTTACACGAGTCCGAGACGTGGAGTCCTCTGAGGAAGAGGGTTATGATTGGGGCCCGGCCACTGACCTGTGAACCCTCAGAACTGCTGGCTCACCCACTCTCCCTCTTGGTCCCTGGAGCTGGGACCCAGTTTCCTGTACAGAACCTGGAGTCTGCATCCCTCAACCTAATAAACAGAGTATTTCCACAGCATTGGCTTCTAGTGGCTTCCAGGAAGGGGAAGGGGGGGTACTTCTTGCTTGGCTTCACCAATCTCAATTTGACTTTGTCAGTGGATAAACTTTTAATTTGTTACATAGAAAATACCCGTGGGATGAGAATCCTGTGGGCCCCGGTTGGCCCCAAGGGACCGCGGAGGCAACGAGACTTGGGGCCGGCAGAGCTAAGGCACAGCGGTGGGTGAGGGAGCTGCGGGTCTCACAGGTACACAGGCTGTTCCTGGCCCGTGAGCAGGCGGTAGGTGGCGGCAGGCATCGTCTTGATGTAGACCTGGGTGGAGAGTGGAGGACGGCAGCTCAGGGCTGGCCTGGAGCCTACAGGAGGGTGCCCTCAGCTCACCAGCCCCACGCACCTCATTGTGTGCCTCGGTGAGCAACTCGATGATGCGGGCGTGTGGCATGGCCACCACGCTCTGCCCGTTGATCTCGATGATGCGGTGCCCCACACGGACACCTCCGCGCTCGGCGATGCCGCCTCGGAGGAGGCTGCAGATCTGGGGGCAAGAGCGCTGCTCAGGGGGCTGTGCTTGGGGTCACCCAGCCCCCACCCGGCTCCCTGGGCCCAGCCTCACGATGCCGTTCTCCACGCAGAAGCCCAGCTGCTCACGGGTGTGGGGCCGGCGGATGATGGCGGTAGTGACTGGGGGACAGTGGACGATGCTGAGGGTCACTGATGTCTGCGGTTTCACCTCCTACAGGACAGGGGTTGGGTCAGGCACAACTGCCCCATCTGCCAAGGCGCCCAGGGACTTGGTCCCTCCTGCACCTCAGTTTACCCCCCTGCCAAGTGGAGGGTTAAAATCAAAGGTCTAGAATCTAGAAGGATCTTTGAAACGTGGTGAAAGGCAGATTCTGGGGTCAGGTGGCCTTGAGTTGGAGATCCTGTGATTTTTAACCTAGGTGGGACTGCAGGCTAAAGGCAGGTTTATAGTCAAGCCAACCCCCCACCCCTAACTCTCCCCACGCTCAGCAACACAAATGCCTACCACGCTCTCTGACCTGGCGGGTCCCTCCCTGTCCTTGAGCCTCAGTTTCCCCATCTGGGTCATCAGGGGTAAGGCTTGAGCAGAGAGGAAAAGTCGCTGGCTTTAGAGCCAGGTGGTGGGCGTCTTGTGTTATGAGCAAGGTATCCCTGGACCAGTGACTCCCTTTCTCCAGCCTGTTTCCCTAAGTGGACAGTGGGAAGGGAGGGGGTGTATGGCCCCGGGGGCTTGTGGGAAGAGTTAGGGTATCTGTCCCTGGGGCTTGTGGGAGCAGAACTGGCTGAGAGACGAGGTCAGTCAGGGGAGGACCTCTGGGTCTGAGTCATTTGGGGCCTGCAGTCTAGGGAGGACTCACGCGGATGGCGGCCTCACAGGCGGTCAGGGGCAGCCCCACCAGGCTGGCCCCATTGATGGCGGTGAGGCGGTCCCCGATGCTGAGGGCCCCTGAGCGCTCCGCGGGGCCCCCACGCTGCAGGTTGGCGATGACAGCCGTGGGCAACAGGGAGCCCCAGCCCGATTCCACCAGGGCCACACCCAGGCCCTCACCTGGGCGCTTCTTGACCTGCACCTGGTAGGGGACAAAGGTGGCCTGAAGGCGGGTCCAAGGGGTGGCGGCATGCTAGGTGAGGGCAGCGACCTGGCTTGGCCCCACTCACCTCCCGGCAGTTCTCGCTGTTGGAGAAGTGATCCAGGTCCCCATTGTGGAGGTGGCCAGGCCCTGTGGCCCCCAGGTTCTGCCTGGTGGCCGCTTGACTGGGATCGATACCACTTTCCTGCAGGAACTGGTTGTAAGCCACGGAGAAGGCCTGTCCAATGGCCCGCGCAATGAGCTGGGCCTGTGGGAGAGACAGGCAGCCCTCCTCAGGACCCCATATCCTCTGACACCCCAAGAATCCCAGGAGGCAGTCCAGGGATATGTGAGACACTGGGGAGACAGCACATGCAGCAGAGACTTATGGGAGAAACTGGCGGAGAGGCCCCGGGCTTGGTGGGAAGGCGAGAGAGATGGCCTAGGGTCCTCAGGAAAGTCTAGGGGAATAGACTGTCAGGCCCAAAGGCTTATGGGAGGGGTGAGAACATGCTGCTCAGGGGCTGATGGGAAAGGTTAGGGAGATGCTGTCCGCTCTGAGGAATTCTGGGAAAGAAGCAGGGGTGACAGTCACAGCCAGGGTGACCTCCGGGAGAAGTGGGGTCACTCCTGCCCCCAAGATTGCCCACTTGGCTGCTTACATCCTCTGAGTGGAAAACATGGCAGATCATCTTGTAGAGCCGGCGGTCGTGGTCCTGGGGAGCCGGCCGCCGGGCCAGCCTCCGCCGAGCCATGAGCACCAGCACGCTGCCGATGTCAGCGATGTAGGAGATGGTCTGCAGTGCGTGGTCCATCATGGCTTCCTGGGTCGGGGGAGACCAGGCTGGGTGGGCTACGGGCCTCTCCCTCAGCTGGGCCCCCCATGCCCGATGCCAGCCTCTGGCTCTGTACCTGGGAGTCGGTCGTAAGAACCTTGATCCGCTTGGTGGAGACAAAGAGGTCCACGTCCGTCATGGGCTGGGTCTCCCCAGAAGGGGCCTGTGGACAGCGGGGTGGGAGGTGCAGACCCCACAGGCTCTGGGGGTTCAGGACCCACATGCAACCCATCTGCCTGCAGGTCCCTCACCACCCTGTCCACCCAGCCCTGGCTTCACCTTGACGCGATCCATCGCTTCCTGGGCCTGGGCCATGCGGGTGCTGGGGGGCGGGTTCCGCTCGGACAACAGCTGGGTTGAGCCTAAGTACTTGGCCCCGAATATGACACCGTCTAAGAGGTCTTCGTGGTCACAGGGACCGGGTGCTGGGGGCAACAGTGGACGTGGGGTCAGCCTATGGGAGCTGGCCCTGTCCAACCTGCTGGCATTTTGGCTCTAAGGAGTCTAGAAGCATAGAATTCTAGAGCCAGTTCTAGGACCACCCAACAAGATTCCTTATCCTAGAACTACGGGCCAACAGCTCTGCCTTCATCAATCTGCAATGTTAAAGTCAGCTCTGTCCATGATCAAGGCTTCCCAGGCAAAGTGCCCAGTTCTAGAAGTCTCTGAGGACGTCCAGACCATGGATCTAGCACTCCATCACGTTTCTACATGTCCATCACCAGGCGAGCACCAGATGGCTCTGCTCCTCTGTCCAGAAGCCACAACATCCCAGAGCCACAGGCAAGCCCACTCGATGGTTCTGGAACTAGACCATCATGCTCAGTATTCTGGAATTCTTCTCAATCTGCCCAGGATCACAGGACAGAATTCCACACTGTCAGAGCTCCAGCGGGTTCCTCCCGTGCTTCTAGAATTCTCTGCCAGGTCTCAAACCACAGAACTCAGCCAAGGCTTCTAGAAATCTCCGCCACTTCAGAACCAGATTTGCCACTCCAGCATTGGAGAAATGCATACTCATGCTAATGTCTGGTAGGCCTTCCCTAGAATCCCCTCAGCTGAGAACACTCAGCCACACCCTGTCATTCTAAGAACGACCAGAATAGTCTAGACACAACCAGCTGTGATCATAATTCTAGAATCCCCTAACCTAGTCCCAGAAGCATAAAATTTCCACCCTATGGCTATAGAATTATCTGAATAATCTAGAACCAGACAACTCAGTCACTCGCTCTAGAATGTTCTAATCAGTAATCACTCTTGATTTAGATCCACAGGTATAGGCTCCAGTTCTGGACAGCCCTCAGTGATGCCCTTCCTGAACAAATCATTCTGGAGCCAACACCAGGTCCACCCTGGGGTTCTAGAAGTGTGTTCTCCAATATGGTGGCCACCAGCCACAGATACGGCTATTGTGCGTGTGACATGAGGCGGGTCCAGATTAAGACATGCTCCAAGTATAAACTAACTATGCATTGGATGTCAAAGGTTTCAGGTTTCATATAAAAGAAGAACATAAACTGAACTTCCGAGGCAAGATGGCTGAGCAGGCAGAAACTCAGTCGACCCTCTGCAACAGAGACACGGGAGACAGAGTGAGACAGATACACAGGATGATCCTAGAACACTGAGCATCCAGAGGACAGGACTGAGTGCCCGCTGGACGAGGAAGCTGAACAGGAGCAGTTAGAAGGAAAACGGGCAGAGTGGCCCAGCCAGCTTGAGAATTTGCAAGCAGCAATCTACAGTGGCCTGCGGGCACAGGACGGAGCTGGAGGTTGGCTAGAAGTTGGGGGCAGTTCTCCTATGTTCCTATGTTCCTCCCGGCAGCCGGGGTCCTGGTCAAGCCCCACTCTTGCCAACCCAGCAGCCAGTGGTGCCCCTTCCTGTACAGCTTCTGCTCTGCCTGGGATCAGATGCCAGGCACAGTACCCAGTACCCTACTCTGGAAGCATGGGAACCTGCCCTGAACTACACCATGCAAACAATGAACAGAAAACAAGCTTCGTTCACACTGCCAGCTTCTACCACATCCACCAGGAGTCAGGTGGTGAGAACACATGAATAGAGAATCATTAATTAAATGTGAATACGATATACCAGAACGTCTCAAAGAGAAAACAATTATAGCTTACCAACAAGAACAAGAGTGCCTCAAACAAGTGACCAAGTGACAGAATCAGAAAGTGTAATGCCAGAAACGGTTTGGGGACTACCCGATAAGGAATTCAAAAGAATGCTATATAGGCACATTCAACGGATTCAGAGAATGAGAAAACAGCAGAGGAAATCAGACAAAACTACAGAAACATTCAGGAAACAAATTGACAAAACAAATGCAAAAAAAATTTTTTTTTAAACGGGAACCAGACAAAAGTCAGAAAGTCAGAAAATTAACACCAAAACTTCAGAAATAGGTAACAACTGAAAGGGCAAAAAAGTCACACTGACTCAAAGGAAGGTCGAATTACTGAGTTTGAAGAAAAATCAATATTCATCTGCTAGAGGAACAATTAAAAAAAAAATCTGAAGAAAGTCTGAGATTTATATGGGGCACTATCAAGAGCAAAAACTTACATTTGATAGGAGTTCTAGAACAGGAAGAGACAAAACAACCATCAAAAATACTGTCCAAGAGTTGTTGGAAGAAAACTTCCCTAACATGGAAGACGAGAAAACAGACATTCAAGAGTTGTTGGAAGAAAACTTCCCTAACATGGAAGACGA
>NW_006408643.1:5688230-5711775 GCF_000296735.1 Chrysochloris asiatica | reverse complement strand
AGAAAACAGACATTCAAGAAGTTGAACAAACTCCAAATAGGACAGACTCCCCACACCCCCCAAAAAATACCACGACATATTATAATCAAACTTTTCAAAACTAAATACGAGGAAAGAATCCTGAGAGCGGCTCAGAAAAAATGAAAAGTCACCTATAGAGAAGAACTAGTAAGACTAAGTTTTGAGCTCTCAGCATAAAGCATGCAGACAAGAAGACAATGGAATGATGTATATAAAACAATAAAAGATCAAACTGACAACCAAGAATCATATAGCCAGCAAAATGGTCCATCAAATATGTCTAATGAAATTAGGTCATCTTCAGATAAACAGATATTAAAAGAATTTGTAAAAACCAGATCAACCTTACAAAAAATACTAAAGGGATTTTTTTTTTGGACCAAGAACCAACAAGAGCAGACAACAACGTGGATTAACATATACGACAATATCACTTAGAACCCAGATAAATTGTTGTTAAGTGCCATCAAGTTGATTCCGACTCAGTGAACCTGCATAGGGTTTGGTGTTGGTGGTGGTGGTGTCCCATGGAGTCAATCTGAACTCACAGCAACCCTGTATAGGGTTTCCGAGGCTGTAAGTAAAGATTTACGGGAGCAGAAAGCCTTATTTTTCTCCCGTGGAGCAGCTGGCAGGTTCAAACCCAGATATGAAAATATTTTCTAAAAAATAACCTACAAGACTGAAAAAATAAAGCACCAGAGATGCAGTTGCAACAACAAAAAACAAAGTAAAAACGGAATAATGTAGTTACAGGACTCCCAAATGAAGAGGAAATCAAGCAGAGTTCAAGAAAAAAGAAAAATAAATCTAACTGTAACCCTAAAAATTAGACCAAGCCTTACTCCTAACCCTAGCCTAATCCTTATCCCTAACACTAATCCTAGTCCTAACCACAACCCAAATACTAAACTTTTTTTTTTTTTAAGTATATAACATAGGACTGTGAACCACAAAGTTGGCGTTTCAAGCCCACGAGCCACACCATGGGAGAAAGATGAGGCCTTCTCTTCCCACAAAGATTCAGCCACTGACAACCCTACGGAGTATAAGTTCTATTCAGTAACACAAGGAGTGGCCATGAGTCAGAACGGACTCAAAGGCAACTTTAGTCTGTTTCACTCACAGTTCTAGAATATCCCATTGGTCTGAAACCAGATAAATTCTATTCTGTCCATGACTCTAGAACTTTCCTGCCCCAGTAGAACTAGACAGTTCTAGAATACTCTTAGCAAACTAGTTTCCTTTCATCTAGAATCCTAGGCAAAGTACCAAGTTCCCTAGGTGAGTCACAGATAGTCTGATTCCATACTCTTCAAAAGCAGCTCTCCTCCCCACAACCTGTGAACTTGATCTTTGACCTAGAGCCTCGTGTGTGGTGTGTGGTGTGGTGTGTGTGTGTGTGTGTGTGTGTGTGTGTGAGAAGTGCCTTCGAGGCGATTTCAACTCATAGCGAGCGTGGGAAAATTCTAGACCATTTGAAAAAGTCAGAACTGGTTCTTCCCAGGTCTGGGTGGCAAACTTTTCCACAAACAGTCAGAAAGTAAAGATTTCCGTCTGTGTAGGCCATCCAGACTGTTGAGTTCTGACTCCTCAGCTTTGCCACTATAATACAAAAGCAGCCACAAGACAACATGTGAGTGACTGACTTGGCATGATCATGTGCCAATAAAACTTTATTCAAACTGAAGTTTGAATCACATATCATTTTCACATGTCACGTAATGTTCTTCTGATTTACTCCTAAACCATTAAAAACTGCAAAAGTCATTCTTAGCCCACAACACATACAAGAGCTGGCAATGGGCGGGATTTGGCCTACATACCATAAAGTACTGACTGCCCCTAATCTAGAACGCTTAGCACCACAAAATGGCCAAGTTGCTTTTCCCTACTCCTTCTAGAATATTCCCAAGACTGCCTCTTCTCTTCTAGGCCATTTGGAATCTGCTCAAAACCAACCTTGCATCCTCTCTAGAACCTTCTCCCTGTTCACAATCTTTGTGCCAGATTTCAGAGCCTCAATTGGGCTGGTTTGGAACCCTTCAGCCCCACGGAGGCAGGGTACTCACCCTCTTGGAAGGCAGGGTACGAAGTCAGGGTCTTGGGGCTCTGGAAGGAGATAGAAGAGGGGCAGGCCTGAGTCCCCCATCTGATTCCAGGTAGTGGAGGGGAGGGGTCTGCACTACCTGGGTGCCGGCAGGTGACTCTTCGGGCCTAACCAGGGGCACTGTCTCCAGCCAGGGCTCTGGAGAGCTGCTAGAGCTCCTGTCGTCATCCTGCTCAGCAGTAGCTCCCTCTGCCCATTCTGGAAGGCTCGCATCCCTGTCTGGGTCCTCGGGGGGCTGCAGCAGACGAGGAGCAGGTTCTGGAACCTCCTGGGGGCCAGGCTGGGAAGGCGGGCACTCGTCACAGCGCAAAAGGTTAAGCACGTCGTCCTGTCCAGCCTCAGCGAACAGGAGCCCGTGGGTGTCAGCAATGTCCTGGGAGGCCAGGCCGTGGCCAGTGGCAATGTGCAGGGGGCAGGGATGTCCCTCAGAAGACAGACCTCCTAGATCATCCGGCAGAGCCTCAAATTGCTGCAGCAGGTCCTGGATTCCCGATCCATCAAAATCCATCTGATTTAGGACACTGGGGGCTCCTGGCACCGGGTCCCACTGGCAGACAGGGGCTAGGTCCTGAGTGGCAAGAGTGTCCCTGGGCTCCTCCAAGTCCATGGCCGGAGGCACCGCTGGGGCTGTGGAAACTGTCAAGGGCTCCATATTAAGCTAGCATTTCCCTGCAGCTAAAAAAGACAGATTCAAAGATGAAACTTCCAGGGTACCCACTTGGTGCCCAAGAAGCCTTGGTCGTACAACAGTTAAGTTCTTTGGGTTGCTATACAAAGGGCTGGTGGTTCAAATCCACCCAGTGGCTCTAAAGATGTGGCGCTCTGCATCAGCGAAAATGACAGCCAAGAAAACCCTACCGGACAGTCCCACTCTATCAACTAGTATTTCCAGAAGTAAAATATAGATGAAATGGCACCCAATAGCAACCACCTGGTACAAAGCTTGCACATCAATTTATTTAATCCCCACCCATCCTGCTGCCCATTTCATAGATGTGGAAACTGAGGCTGAGCAGTTGTTGAGGCAGTGATTTCAGGCTGCAAACCCCTGGCTATTCCCCTGAACTTGCCACCAGACCTCTGCACTCATGGATCCTGCTCACTCCCACCCTGCCTTGGCCTACCTCCCTTCCCCCAAGTAGCGGGACCCAAGCTCAACACACAGACCTCCTCACACACTCGAGTCAGACACAGGGTCCCAGACTCAAACCCCAGTCCCATGATCCCAAACCTAATACCCAATACCCCAGACCTTATTCCAGGACCTCAGGTTTAATACTACAGACCCAAGACGCCACTCTTAAAATCTCCAATTCCATACTCAGTATCTGCCCGACCCCAGACTCAAAAGTGAACTCAAAACTCTACAGCTAAGAGTTATGATCTCCTGTCCTCAGAGCGCTGACTCCAGACACGTGACCTCAGGAGCCGGTCCCAGACCCTTACCTGCCTACCGGGACATTCACTATTCAAACCGAGAAGTTGCCCTCGCTGTCCCGCGGCTCGTCGATTCCCGGCTAGGGCGCCGGCTGATCCGTCTGCGAAACTCTCCTGAGTCACTGGGCATGCGTACTCTCGCAGGGTCCGCTGGGAAATGTAGTTCTCTCGGAGAGCCGTAGTGGCGCTGTAGGGTAAGACTTGGACTGTTACCAGCAAGGCGGGCAGTTCAAACCCACCAGCTTCTCAGAGGGAGAAAAATAAGGCTGTCTTCTCCAGCAAAGATTTACAGCCCTATACAGAGTCACTATGAGTTAGAATCGATTTGATGTCAATCGGAGACCCAGGTCGCACGAAGACGCTAATTTCTACTCAAGCACCACAGGAGCCAGGATTGGCCTTTAAACTTGCTTTCTCAACTACTAAATGTGGTTTATAACCGCTGCTTCCTTCTCATAACGGTGGTCATTATTTCAAATGTTGCCAGATGCTGCGAAATCGAGCTGGACTATACTGATGGGAGGGAGAGAGAGAGATGGTGTCTTTGGAATTTGGGAATACGTGAACCAGTGCGGAGACGCTGCTGAAACTGGACTATCGGTTCAGCAACCAATAGGGAGGGAGCCTAGTGATGTAGTAGGTTGGCGTTGGGTTGTTAACCACAAGGTCAGCAGTTTGAATCCACGAACTGCTCCAGCGCGCCCCATATCGATTTAAATTCTGCTTCCGTATAGATTTACAGACTTGAAACCCTACTTAGAGTCGCTGGCACGACTCGGTGGCAGTGGGTTTGGTTTTTGAGTTTGGTTAACTACGAGATCAATTGATTGAACCCACCAGCTTCTCTCCCTGAGAAAACTGTGAATGTCTGCTCTGTACAGATCTACCGTCTCGGAAACCATACAGGCCAGTTTTATCTAGTCCTATAAGAGGTTCTCTGGTAGTGTAGTGGTTACGAATCGGGCTGCGAACCGCAGGGTCAGCAGTTCGAAACTACCGGCTGTTCTCCGTGGGAGAAAGATGAGGCTTTCTGCTCCCGTAAAGATTTACAGCCTCGGAAACCCTGTACAGGGTCACTATGACACAGCCACCAACCACCACATAGGGTCATTGACATATTGTGTCAGGAGGACGGGTCACTGGAGAAGGATATCATGTTTGCTAAGTCAGAGGGTCAGAGACAAAGAGGAAGAGCCCCAATGAAATGGATTGGCCAAGTGGCAACATCAATGGGCTCAAGCGTGGCAACAATTGTGAGCTTGGCCCAGGACTGGGCAGTGTTTCATTCTGTTGTGCATAGGGTCACTACGATGGCACTTAACAACAACAACATAGGGTCTTGTGTGGCGCTGTGGGTTAATGCGCCAGACAACAGTTTGAACTGCAAGGTCGGCAGTTCAAGCTCACCAGCCGCTCCTCGGAAACCCTATACAGGGTCGCCTATGGGTCGGAACCAACTCGATGGCACTTAACAACAACAACAACGGGTCACTATGAGTCGTAATCAACTTGATGAAATAGAAACCAATATGGAGGCAGTTAGGCCGCCCCCGCCAGCTGCTTCTGTTGCTGTAAGTGCTGTGGAGTCGGTTCCTGTATAGGGTTTTCGAAGAACGACTGGTGAGTTTGAACCGCTGCCCTTGTGGCCCAGTATTTATCCTACAGCACTCGGAACCAACTTCACAGCACTGAATAACAACAATGGTCCCCCCGGGGCTTGGCTGACTTGGGCTCTGGGGGCTTTACCTTCCCTGAGCCTTAATTCTCTCAATTATAAATTATGCCTTCTTTCTAATTGTGAGTATAAAACGAGGTCTAGTAGTTTAAAGATTTAGCATTTAAGGATTTAGTAACAGGGCTGCAATATAAGAAGAACCTACTCAGTTTTAAACATTTTAGGCTCATTAAATGGATTCAGGAATATGTAAGGTGCATTTTATATTGTTAAGTGCCGTCAAGTCGTTTCTGACCCATAGCGACCCTGCACAGGGTTTCCAAGGAGAGGCTGGTGAATTTGAACCACCGATCTTGGGGTTCAATCGACTTGCATTAACCCGCAGCGCCACACCAGGACTGTAGCCATTAAATAAGTAATCAAAGAATGCAAGAAGGAACTAGCCCCTGCAAGTCTCCTCATAAAGAAACTGGGGCTGTCTAAAAAGGTGTAAACAAATTACAGTAAATACCAGGAAACTTCAAATAGCTCGTGGGAAAATTCCAATTTCTTTTAATTCCATATTTTTGCACGAACTTTTTTGGAAATTTTTGTGAATACCACAGGTTGGGAGTAGTACTACATTTCCCAGAAATCGCTAGGAACCTACAACCCCTGGGCTGCTGACGTCTCCCGGAAACGTGCACGTGTAGGCAGCCGGCGTATGTCATGGCGTCTAGACGTCTATTTCGGGCTACCCAGGCCTGGGCGGGTTGGCGAGCCCGGGAGCTCCTGGACCCCGCAGCACTCAGAAAGATCCTGGTCCGTGATTATGCCAAGAAACCAGGTGAGATACCGTAAGGGGGACTAAGATGGAGACGGTGGGTACACAGGGAGCTGGTAGTACGCAGGCGCATGATAGAGTGCGTACTTCTTAGGGTCACTGCGCAAGCGTAGAGAGGCAGACGCTAGACTCTAAGCGCAGGCGCAATTAGAGGGCCCTACTGCCAAAGTCCTGGTGTGGCGCTGTAGGATAAGGACTTGGCAGTTCAAACCCACCAGCCGCTCCCTGGGCCGCTATGAGTCTGAACCGACTCTAAGACACTTAACAACAGTGCCGCTTAGAGCGAAGGCGCCTATTTGAAATATGCCTTTGCGATTAGCTGCAGTGCGCAGGTGCACACTTATATGCCTATGCATTTTAGTACTGTACAACAAGGGTCGGGAAATGGGGAGCAAGTGCGTTTCACTGCGCAGGTGCGGGTTGGTAAGCTGCAGTTTTTAGAGAGCCTTGAACTTGGGTTCCAGTTTATAATTTCTGCCATCGAATCGCTCTGTGACCTTGAAATTTAAGGACAAGACTCACTTAGATATTTGCCGTTTAAGCCAAAGTTATTGAATTTTAGCGGGATACAGCTGTGCCTAAGGAGCTCTGGTAGCGTAGTGATAACGAATCAGGCTGCGAACCGCAAGGTCAGCAGTTCGAAACTACCAGCTGCTCCGCAGGAGAAAGATGATGCTTTCTGCTCCCGTAAAGATTTACAGCCTCGGAAACCCTGTACAGGGTCGCTATGGGTCGGAACCTACTCGACGGCACTTAACAAGAACAACAGCTGTGCCTCAGCTCCTCTATTGAAAGGGAGACATTGGTAAATTTTAGCTGTTACAATATATAGTATGAGCCCTGCCCTGGTGGCTCTGTGGGATAAGCATTGCACTAACCACCGTGGTTCAAACCCACCAGTCGCTCTGCGGGAGAAAGGCTGGCAGCTCCCAATGGAGACAGATATGTGTACGGAATAAAATGGCACTTAAAAAGGAAGTGACAAGTCACATGTGCCACACTATTAACTTATTTGTTGTTTATTTTTGCTCCAGTGTTGGGGGTGCGGGGACCGAGTCCAGCCAGGGCCTGAGGCTGTTCAAGGGGACAACTGACTTCCCTAGCACTGAACCCCTTCTTCCCTCACCCCCCAGTCATGATGAAGGGAGGCAAAAGCAGCAAAGGCAGTGTGGTCAGTGAGGCTCTCAAGGACCCGGATGTATGCACAGACCCTGTTCGCCTCACCACACATGCAATGGGTGTTAACATCTACAAGGAGGGCCAGGATGTGGTCCTGAAGGCAGATGCTGAGTACCCCGAATGGTGAGTGGGCCCCACATCCTCCCTGACCAGCCAGAAGGACATCATGGACACTTTCTTTGGGAGGCGATGGCGCCTGGTGGTGATGCCCACCTGTCCTGGCATATGTGTCTGGGTTGGCCCATCTGTAAAGGAGGGGGTGATGATGGTACCTCCCTCAGAGGATTGTGGGTAATTATTGAACTCAGAAATGTATAGAGCCATGCCCATTTGCCTTAAACACACATTTATTAAGTGTTGACTATGTAACAGGCTTTGTTCGCAGCACTGAGGTTACAACAGGGCCTAAAACAAGCCAGACTCCCCTGGAGAAGCAGGCAGTAAGCAAATGACCAGGCAGATCTGTGGGTGCTGCTCCTGGAAGCCAAACTGAATGGGAAAATTGAGTGATGGGAGGTGGGGGGACTTGGCTGAGGAGTTTGAGGTTTAGGGGAGAGCTTTTCTGGGATGGTCAGGTGTGAGCTGAGACCCCAGTGGATGGAAGGGGCTTTGCAGGCAGAAGACACGTCCTGTGCAGGACTGGACCCCGAGGCAGGACTGGACCTGGTGAGTTAGAGGAACATCAGGGAGACCTGAGGATCCAGCCATGCAGAGCTGGGTAGATGGAACATATGGGAGATTTTGCTTATGCCCTTTAGACTGGTAGCAGGTACTGACCCTTCAGGCTAGAGCAAGTTCTGGAAGGTTGAGCAAAGTGGGCAGGGAGGATGTTACAGGTAGCAGGGCGGAGGTCAGGAGGTTGCCCTTTGGGACAGGAAGGGTCCCACTCGATCCCTTGTCCTAGCCCTATGGGTGGCTCCACCTTGGAGTCTTGGGGGCAATGAGGGAGGGGTGGCCTGATTCCACCCCGGCTCCCGTAGGCTGTTCCAGATGAACGTGGGCCCCCCCAAGAAACTGGAGGAGCTGGACCCTGAGACTCGGGAATACTGGCGGCTGCTGCGGAAACACAACATCTGGCGCCACAACCGGCTGAGCAAGAACAGGAAGTTCTAGTGGGGAGGGCCAGAAGGACCCCCACCCCACCCCACAAACACGTACACGGAGGACGTCTTATTTTCCTGCTGAAAACAGACTTTTCCAAAGCAGGGCAGCCCCTGTGCCGGGGTCTCTGCCCTCTAGCCCAGTGAGGCTGGGTCACGGTCCTGGGGGCCAATAAAGACTTTGGGGTCCATGTGGCCAGGACAGAGTACCACCAGGTGTTTTCTGATCTTGGGCTGAAAGGGAGGGGGCATCACACGCCCAAGGTTCCTGCCCCTGACCTCCTTCCCAATAATGGGCTGGACTCCATGCCCAGTGTGGAGGGGCAGATCCAAGACACCCCCACCCCTGTTGGCACTGCCTCCCTATTAGGTGGGTGCAGCCCACCCCTGCATATCTCTGCCCTGGGTCTGCAGCTGGAATTTCTAGCTTACTTCCGCCCCATCTCAGGAGCCCTCAGCCAGTTAGGGCATTGGCCATGGAGGAGGGGAGGTCATGAGCACCAGCTGACCCAGCAGGTGCAGGACGTGAACAAGCATCACTCCACCAGGCTGCAGACGGGAGTCCCCGTGCTCAAAACCAACTCTTCAGAGCTCCACGAGGCCCTGCGCTGTCCCCTCCAGGCCTTCCCCTCCTCAGACTTGCCAGGCAGCATCCTGCCTCAGGGCCTTTGCACAGGCTGTTCCTCTGCCTGGTATGCTCCTCCCTCACCAGCCAGTCTCTCCTTGAATGCCACCTCCTCCGCGAGGCCTCGGCTGACCACCTAGTAATTGCAGTCCCTACTGCAAACTCCTCACCCTGCCACCTTGATTTCCTCCCAGCACTTAGCACCCAAGCTTACGTTTTGTTGGTCGTGGCGTTAAGTTCCGACTCATAGTGACCCTATACAGGGTTTCCAGGGCGTGACCGGTGGGTTTGAACTACTACCCTTGTGGTTACAGCACCCCACCAGGACCCTATGTCTTCTTGGTAGGTGCCATCAAGTCAGCTCCAACTCACAGCAACCGTGTGTACAACAGAACGAACCACTGCCCAGTCCTGCGCCAACCTCACAATTGTGTTTGAGCCCATTGCTGCTGCCACGTGCCATTCCATCTCGTTTGGGGCTTTCCGCGTTTTCCAGGACCCTCCACTTGACCAAGCATAATGTCCCTTCTCAGCACAGTGTTACTGTGTTTGCCTTTCCTGCAGAATGTCAGCTCCATGAGGGGAGGAATTTACTGTCTTGTCCACCGTGATAGCTCAGTGCCGGGCCACAGTGCACACTCAAGAATATACTGAATGGGTGGAGGGTGGATGGAGGTGGACAGGTAGGTGAATGGATGCAGGGATGAAAGAGGAATGGATGGGTTTGCCTCACCTTTCTAGGGGTACCATTCAGAGAAAGTGTCCTCTGCAGCTGGACAGCTGTGTGTGTCTGGGGGTGGGGCGTGGACACAGGTTTGAGAGCAAACAGGATGTGGGGCCTGAGGAGGTGATCTGGGAAGGATGTTCCCCCACTCCTGACCCAGGCTGTCCCTGCCCATGGGGGGTGCTCTCTGTGTCTGCACTGGGGCAGCCCAGGCATGAGTCACCCCTTCCCTTCCACCCACCAGCCGCCTTGTCCTGGAGCCACACCCCACGCTGCAGGGGCGGCCACAGACCCAGCTGGGGCCTTGTTACCGAGACCCAGCACCTCTCTCACAGGACTGGGAGACATCTGGGGGTCCAGGACCACTGGGGTCAGCAATCCCTTGATATGGGGGGTGCGTAGACGGAGTGAGGGTCCTACTAGTGTCCATGTCCAGGTGCTCAGCTTCCCACACCAGCCTGGACCGCCTTGGCGCCTCAAGACCCACAGCCAAGCAAGGTGTTGGAAAAAGAGTCTCCCACCTCACCCAATTATATGTGCTCAGGAAACAGGCCCTCTGTCTCTGGGCATGTTTACTTCTCTGTAAGAGGGGGCTAGTGGCCCTGCCCACCAACCAGGGCTGTCAAGGGGGGCACAATGATTAGCAGGCACCAGCATACCATGAGTATGCCGGCTGTAAGCTGCACAACAGGGCTCTGTGAGAGGCCAGGTAGATCTGCTGGGGAGAGGGGAACAGGAACAGGCCAAGAGATTGGGAACCATCAGCTTCCAGAATCTCAGAATCTAACCCATCCATGCCCCTTTCATAGGGGGGGGAGACCATGGCCAATTGCTTCCATGAACAAACACCTTTGTCAAGAGACCAGAAGAACTAGATGGTGTCCAGCTGTCATTACTGAACACTTGGATCAAAGATTCTATAGAAGAATCCGGGTTAAAGGAGGGGCGGAGTACCAAACAGAACATCAAGGTTTCATGGAAGCCAGACTTTCTGGAGCTATGGAGTCTAGATGAACCCTAGAACTACTACCCTGAAATAATCTTTAAATCTCCAACAAAAATATCCCTGAAGTTGTAACAAGTCGAGAATGTCTCCCTTGAGCAGTGCGATATTTAAGATCGCTCTCTCTGGAATCAAATCGACAACAGTGACTCCAAAGTTTAGAGAGGCAACTGGGGGCAGTGAGTTTATATTCATGGGGGAGGAACAACTCGGAAGAGGCTGTCGAGAACGGCCGCACAATTTGAAGAGTGTCGTTAAGTGCCACTGAATTGTACTTGGAGAAATTGTTCATGGTGTGGATTCTCCAATTGGTGTCGAAATTGTTCCGTCATGTAGATTCTCAACAATAATAAAAAGGGTGGAGTCCTTTGAGGCCAGGGCCCCTCCTCCTACTGGAATCCTCTGACCTCCTCTTTTCCCAAACTGGGTGTCAGTGTCTCCAAAAGGCAGGGTGAGGAGGCAGTGGTGTGGGGGCCTGGATGGGCAGGGGCCCCCAGCAGCCTGTGCTTTGAGTCTTGCTCCCCTGTGACCCGACAGCTGAACTGCCCCATGACCTTGGACATGGTCACGGAGTCCCAGGCTCCGGGGGACAGGGAAGATCAGGCAGGCACCAGGCTGAGGCCGGGTCCCAGGTCCTCTCCAGGGCCTGTGCGTTCTCCTTGGCCAGCAGCCGCAGGGACACCTCCTCCAGGGTAAAGCCCTCAGCGAAGACGGGACCAAAGACGTGTGACCCAAAGGGTACCTGCATGCTGGAGCCTGGGCCCAGGAGCCGAGGGAGGCCGGGCACTGCTGGGGGCACCGGGTCCAGCCAGGCCTCCAGGGGTAGCGGCCTGGCCGGAGGACGGATGAAGGGCAGTACTGGGGCCTCAGGGAGCCGCAGCGCTGCCATAGCTCTGGAGCCTGACTCCAAGCGCTCCTGACGGCGCCATTTGGCCCTGCGGTTCTGGAACCACACCTGAGGGGCAGGAAGAGGTGCTAAGGGCTCCCTTCCCTGCCCCAGCCCCCACCCCACTGCCTCAAGGTTCTGCCTGTTGTCCAACCTGACTCCCGCCTGCTGCAATATCAACGTACTCTGTTTGGACCCCGGGCTGTCTCACCGGAATCAAATCAGCTCCCAAATCTTTTTCCCAAATCTAGTCTCCTTACCTTTCTCTGTCCTGAGCCTCCCAATCTCCTCAGCAGGGAGTCTGAGCTGCTGAACTCAGCACTGGAGACCCTTGAAACTCTGCCTCCCCTCCCACCCAGGTCAACTTGATGCTTCCTCCTTCCCTTCTGGCTAACTCCTACTCTAACATCAAAGCCTCAATGCTCTTATTCCCTCCTCCAGGAAGCCCTCCGGGTTTCTCCTGCTTCTGTCCTGGAAGGAACCCCTCACCTGCACTCGCACCTCAGGCAGGTGCACCTTGGCAGCCAGCTCCTCACGGCTGTACACGTCCGGGTAGTGCGAGGCCTCGAATGCCCGCTCCAGCTGGTGTAGCTGGTATGTGGTGAAAGCCGTGCGGTTCCTCCGGCGCTTCTTGGGGGCTTCCTCACCAGACCCTGGCCCACTGCCCTCGGCTGAAGGTCCCTCGCTTGGGCTCAGGAACATGGCTTCTCCTCGCCCTCACCTGGCAGGATGGTAGCAGGTCCACTGGTGGTAGGATAGCTGGTGGGACTGTCTGTTCTCGGTGGTATGAGGAGGGAGAGGGACCTGACCTGCCTGCTTCTGGGAAAGTCTCCTTCCACTTTGTCTTGCTGCTTCTCCCTGGCCGCCACCCCATATCTCTCCCTCTTGGGTTCTCTCACTGCACCCTTCTCCATTTCTCTAGTTATTTCTGTCTCTCTTCAGCTTTCTCTCTGTCTCATTGACCCCCAGGAAGGCAGTGTGCTACCCCCATAGGATGCCTCCACATCCCACCCCCACTCCTGACTGTGCTCTCTGCCCAGCTCACCACATGCACGATCCACTAGCAGGCCCAGCTCCTGTCTGCTTCCAGCCTGGCCCTTCCAGACCCCAGCGGGGAGAAGGATTAACTTGAAGTGATTAATTGAAGCGGCCCCTCCTGCCGGGACCTGGTGGCTTCTGAGCTGCAGAGGGAAAGCCGGGCAAGGTGGTGGAGGGCTGGGGCTCAGATGGTGGCCCGGGACTGTTGGCCTGGCTCAGCCAGCATGAGCCTCCCCACTGGGCCTCAGTTTCCCTGGCTGTAAAATGGCGACATGAGCACCTACCTCGTGGGAGCATCATGGAGCAGCCCCATAAGCTGACCTAAGTCAAGTGCTTTGCTCACTGGCAAATAGAAAGCGCCTAATAAATGCTCATTGTTCTCACCACCTGGGGCCAAGCACAGGTCCTCCTAGACCCCAGCAGTCCAAGGGCGTGGGGAAACCCAGGTCCTGAGAGAAGAAGGCACTTCTAGTTGAAGTCCCCAAGTTGCTGACCAGAGCAAGGGCTGGGGAGCATTCTATCTGGCTTTGGACGTATGAATAAAAAGTTCACCATTCATTCATCCATCAATCTAACAATCACTGAGTGTTTTCTGCGTACTGGGTTCTTACTGTACATGGTCATGAACAAAACACAAAAATCCCTGCCTGACATTCCAGCGAGGAAGGTGGGACAACCAGCAGCTGAATACTGAGTATGAAAACGGTCCAGCATCCGGGGACTATATGCCTTGTGAGAAAACACAAGCTGGAAGGAAGAAGGAGTGTGTGCTGCGTGGGCACTTTAAGAAAGGAAGTCAGAATGGGAGGTGAACTGCAAAGATGCAAATTCCCGACATTGCTGGGTGTGGAGGAGAGAGAACTGGGGAGCTATGGGAGACTGTGGAGCTGGGGAGGGTAACATGGGAAGCCAGGAGGAGGCAGCTGGAAGATGAGTGTAAGGTGAGAAAGTCTGGAGACCAGGGCAGACATGGTGGGGCTGTAGGGCTTGGGGGTAAAGGGGGTAACCAGTCTCTTTGGAGGACAGGTGAGTGATGGGATGTCTCTGCTTACCCTGCTAGGTTTGAGGAGGCTGGGCATGTCAGGGGACCTGAAGGCTGGGAACTTGGGTGTGGGCAGGCCCTGGAAAGGGATAACAGGGTGTTTCAGGGGGTCTGGGACGGCAGGGCCAGGTGAGGCCTGGGAAATGGCTGCAAGATGCAGGCATGCTGAAGATGGGAGGGAGGCTGGGGACCCAGAACAGGAAGTAGAGACAGATCCTTCCGGAATTTTGACTTTGAAGGGTGAGAGAAGCAAAGAAACACAGAGAAACTAGATCACGCAGAGAAAAGGGGGTCCCTGGGAGGTGCAAGTGGTTAACAGGGCTCGGCTGCAACCAGGAAGTTGGAAGTCTGAGTCCACCCAGAGATGAGTTGGAAAGGGCTGGCAATCTACTTTAGGAAACTCAACCACTGAGAACCCTGTGGAGCCCAGTTGTACTTTTAACAGGAGGTGACCGGTGGCTATTGTCTGAGGGGGAAGCTAGGCTGGAAGATCCCAATTCCTGAGCTCAGGCTAAGTCCCAGCTGGAGCTCTAAGGGGCTGTGTGTGGCCAGTGCCCCTCCTGGCCTCAGCCGCCCCATCTGTAAGATGGGCTAACAGGGCTCTGTGGCCAGGTCTCGGGGAAGCCAGCTGGGCATACAGGGTGGATGGGGAGGGGATAATTCCCCTAATTACTTCATGACTTTAACACACGAACAAGCCGCTTGCTCCCATGCTCAAGCTCCAATTAGCTAATTGGACCTTGAGGGTTATGAGACCGCAGGGATTGGGGTCTGGGGAGCTTTGGGCAATTTAGCAGATGCTGCATCAGCTTAGAGGGTGGATTAAGGGTGCTGATGGTGCAAGGCCAAGGTGACAGGTGGTCCCTGCCAGCTGGATTAGGCAAGGTCAAGCCAATCACAGCCCCTTCAGTCTTCCCACAAAAAGAATCATTCAACCCTCTCAGGTGCTGGCAGGGAAACTGAGGCCAGAGGGTGAAGCTAGAAGTCAGTGTGAATTTAGCATGACATTTCTGTGACTCGGACTCAGCAAGGGGGCTGTGGCCTGGTGCCCCCAGCTCAGGGAGTCCTGGGAGTGGGATCACATCCAAATTCAGGGTCACTCTCCAGGACTCTCCTAAACCATGGCTGTTAGAGAAAGCTAGATGATGAGGTTACTGCTGGTAACTACCCTGGAGGCGGCCCAACTCCACGCACAGTGGGATGAAACGGTGCCCGGCCATGCTTCATCTCCACGATCAGCAGCACATTGGACCCCTGTGATTCATAGGTTTTCATGGGTTGATTTTGAAAGTTGATTGCCAGACCTTTCTTCCTAATCTTAGTCTGGAAGCTCTGTTAAAACCTGTTCAGCATCCTAGCAACTCTAGCCTCCACTGACAGACCAGTGAGGGTTGTGCATGAGGCGAACTGACTGGGAATTGAACTTGGCTCTCAAATCTGTGTAGATTTAAGCCGGGGGGGGGGAAGCCCAAGTCCCCCAAATAAGAGTGGCCCACAGAGTGGGGCCTAAAGGCAGGCCACTTAGCCAGTGTTTGTGTCTCCTGGGGCCACTGGACATTCGGTTGTCCTTTATTCATAGGTAGGGTCACCTGTGAGCTCTGTCATTGTGAAAGGTGTGCGGTGTTACAATGACCAGAATGGGGTTGGCACACAGCAGGTAAGGGTTTGTTAGTGAATGGGTGTGGGGATGGTGGATGGATGGATGGTGGGTAGATGGATGGGTGGATGGTGGATGGATGGATGGGTAGATGAATGGTGGATGGATGGATGGTGGGTAGATGGATGGTGGGTAGATGGATGGTAGATGAATGGTGGATGGATGGATGGATGGATGGATGGTGAATGGATGGATGGGTGGGTAGATGAATAGTAGGTGGATGGATGGTGGATGGATGGATGGATGTGGGTAGATGAATAGTGGATGGATGGATGGTGGGTGGATGGATGGTGGATGCATGGTGGATGAATGGTGGATGGATGGATGGACGGTGGATGGATGGTGAGTAGATGGATGGTGGATAGATGGATGGACGGTGGATGAATGGTGGATGGATGGATGGATGATGGGTGGATGGATGGTGGATGGATGGATGATGAGTAGATGGATGGTTTGTGGATGGATGAATGGTGAATGGATGGATGGATGGTGGATGGATGGTCGGGTGAATGGACAGACAGTGAATGCTGAACAGTTGGGTGGATGGTGGTTGCACGGTAAGGTGGATGAATGGAGAGGTATATGGGTGAGTGGATCTAAGCATGTGGTCCTTTGGGTGGCCAGCTGTGACCCCTCAGGGTGATAGGGCTTCAGAAATCAGAAAGACACAGACACCCACTGTCCTTGAAACCGGTGTCTTTATGGAGACATGACTCTCCCCTCCTGCTGTGTGTCTGTGGTGTCCACGGGCTGCCGGAGTCCCTGCACGTCTGCCCTGGAGCCGGGAGGGCAGTTGGGGGGCCAACGTTCCTTGGGCCTGGCCTGCGCCCTCCTGTGCCTTCTACTCTCTTGGTCCTCTGAGACACAAGGCCCCACCGGTGGGGTCAAGGCTCCTGGGCACGGGGTGATGTGGAGCCATCAGCCTCCTGTCCCCCAACGGAGGCTGGGGTGCCGGCGCTGCGCAGCTCCCGGGCCAACTTCTCAGCCAGTTTGCGGAAGGGCGGCCTGCGGGCTGGCTCGGCCTCCCAGCAGCTGCCCATTAGAGCATGGACAGGGCCGGGGCAGTCATCTGGGGGTTCCATGCGGTAGCCTTTCTCCACAGCCTCTGATACCTCCTTCAGGGACTGTGGACAGAGGGCACGCAAGTGTTGGCAGGGGCACCAGGGCCACAGCCCCAGACCCACTAGGGGTCCATCAGCTGCCACTCCGGCCTTGCTCACCATTTTGGGGTATGGAGCCCGGCCATATGAGAAGACTTCCCACAGCAGAACCCCGAAACTCCAGACATCGGACTTGCTGGAGAACTTCTGTAGAGCAGACAAAGAGGCACACAGGGGCTCACCTCCCTGGGTTAATCCTCCCTCTCAGCTCTCCCCGCAGAGACTCCTCTCCTGAGGTGACCACAATCCAGTGGAACTCAGACCAAGAGTCCCCATGGCCATTTCAGAGATGGAAAAATTACGAAACTAAGGCTCAAACAGGATGGAAGGGGCCATTAGGAGCTAAGTGCTCATGGAGGGCAGGGACTCTCCAGATTCCCACATCTCCTGGGGGTTTAGAGAGGTCAGAGGAGGCCCCCAGGGTCACTTAAGCTGAGTAGAGCCTGCTCGCCCACCCCCAGATCCCCAGGGAGGAGGGGGGCTCACCCCGTGCTTCAGAGCCTCGGGCGCTGTCCACTTAACAGGCAGCCGGCTCGAGTCCAGCCCCTTTCGCTCGGCTTTAGCTAGGCCAAAGTCGCTGACCTTGGCCACCAGGTCTTCGGACACCAGGATGTTTCGTGCGGCCAGGTCGCGGTGCACTAGTTTCTTGCTCTCTAGGTACTCCATGCCCTCAGCCACGTGCCTGGGCGGCAGGACGGCGAGTGGAGCTCGGGGGTCACCCATGCCCAAGTTCTGGCTCAGGTGCCTTAGTTTCCCTCCCATCCCCTTCCGAAAGCCCCACTCACAGCGAAAACTGCAGGAGCTGAGCGGTGTTCACAAGGGCCCGGCCCCGCGTCCGCAGAAAATTCACCAGGTTGCCCTTTGAAGGGGGTGGGGGACAGGTCCGGAATTCGTAGCAATTCAGGTGTCCTTTCCCTAGTTCCCCTTCAGAACCCTGGTCCAGCTCCTAGGGAACCCGGCCCCACCCAACCAGAATCCCCACCCCTTCAGTATCGCGAGTCCCGCCCATCTAGAATTTCTCCCCGCGTGGCCATCAGGCCCCGCCCCCGAGGAATCCTGGTCCCGCCCTCAAAGTACGAGGCCCCGCCCCACCTTGCTCACGTGCTCCATGACGATATAGAGCCCCTGGTGCAGAATCACGCCCAGAAGCCGCACCAAGTTCTTGTGCTGCATCTTCCTGGGGGTGGGGTGAGGCGGGGCAGAGTGAGGGAGGGACCAGGCCCCGAGGCCCCGCCCACCCCACCGCTGCCCGTCTCGTACTTACGTCATGACGGCCGTCTCATCCAGGAAGGCCTGGGCTGTCACATCACACTTGATGTTCTTCACAGCTACTTTCTGCCCCAAGTACTCCCCCTGTAGGACGGCTGGGGAACGGGAGTGGGGCAGATGTCAGGATCCTGATGGACACACACCCCTCTCCCTCACATTAATAGTCCCTGACTTTGAAACCCCTGTCCTTAAGAGCTAAGCCAACTGCAGACCACCCCCTGTTTTTGTATAGTATAGCTCCATCGCCAAAAGTGGATTTTGCAATTTTAAATGGTTGGAAAGAAAACACCAAAATCAGACAAAAGAAGAGAGTGGTTTGCGGCACGGAAAAAACAATATGAAATTCAAATGTCACGGTCCATAAATAAAGTTTTATTGGCGCACAACCTTGTCTGTTCATTTGCGTATTGTCTGTGGCTGCACATACCATCTGGTCCACAAAGCTGAAAATATTTACTCTCTGGCCCTTTACGGAAACAGTCTGACAATTCCTACTGCAAGCCCTAGAACATTCTGGAACAATAATTTCAGGGACAGGCGTTCTGAGAAGAGGCGCCATTGTGTACGAGAACACAGAGGTGTGCAGGGCCAGCTCACAGTTACTAGGGTTCTGCTGGAGTTAATTTCCTCTTCACAGCAGCTGTTGTTACCCCATTCTACAGAGTGGGAAACTGAGGCTCAGCTGTACAGCTCGGAGGTAATTGAGTAGCTCCCTTTTCTCAACCTCCGGCCCACCCCACTCCCACTCACCTCCAAATTCCCCCTCTCCAATCTGGGCTCCCAAGGTCAAGTGCTGCAAGTTCAGTAACCATCCAGCTGTAAAGAGGGGGGCTTGGTTAGGGAGAATTGACCTGACCCATAAGGAGGCGATGTCCCCCAGAGCACCCCTATTTACACATGCCTGAGACACCCCACTCCTGGTAGCAATTTTTATAGTGGTCCCAAGTTGGATAAAGATGGAGCTTTCTTCTTGCTAGCTGGGGTTGTGGCATCCCTCCAGATATCCCATGGGCCTTTCCCTTTTACAGTTCTACCTCTGACCACCCAGGAACACACTCAGCATGCACACACACACACACACACACACACACACACTTGTGTGTGTGTTAACTGCCATCTAGTTGGTTCCAACTCATAGCAACCCTGTATAGGGTTTCCAAGACTTTTTAAACCTTTGCAGGAGCAGAAAACCTCATCTTTCTCCAGTGGAGTATGTGGTGAGCTCAAACTGCCGCCCTTGTGGTTCCCGGTCCTGTGCTTATCCCACAGAGCTACTGTGCTTCTGATAACACACAGAGAGAAGGGATAAAGGATGAGAGAAGGTCCTCTCATCCTCTGGCCTCCATGTTAGGCATTCCTCGTCCCTCTCGTCTTTGTGCCCCCAGGTCCGATACTCTTTCTAAGGAGCTCTGGTAGCCTAGTAGTCATGAATTGGGCTGCTAACCTCAAAGCTAGCAGTTCGAAACTACCAGCTAGCTACTCCACAGGAGAAAGATGAGGCTTAGTGCTCCCATAAAGATATACAGCCTGGGAAATCCTATGCAAGGTTGCTATGAGTTGCAGCCGACTCCACAGCACATCACCACCACCATCACCCTCTTTCTACCTAAAGCTCCCCTAAATTCTGAGCTCTTAAGGGACTCCTGGTGTGGCACTGTAGGATCAACACTGGACTGCGAACCACAAGGTCTCGGCAGTTCAAACCCACCAGCTGCTCCTCAGAAACCCTATGAGCTGGAACTGACTCGACAGCACAAAGGTACATTAGTGTTACTCCCCAGACCCCTAGATCACCCCTGAAGGGGCAAGTTCTCCCGAGAGACCTAATAATTAGGTGTAAAAAACTGTAGGAGTGTGTGTGGTTGTTGTTAGGTGCCACTATATCCTTAGTGACCCTATTCATCCTTATGGTGTCCACAGATCCGCCGACAGTCTTACAATTGCTATGTTTGACCCATTCATTGTACAGCCACTGTGGTAATCCATCTCATTGGGGGTCTTCTTCTCTTTCACTGACCCTCCACTTTACCAAGCATGATGCTCTTCTCTAAAGACTAGTCCTTCCAGATAACATCAAAATATATGAGAAGTCTTTCTGGCTTCACTCCTTAAGGGCATATTTGCTCATTCTTCGGGTAATTCATGTTGGTGTTAGGTGCTGTTGAGTTTGTTTGTTCCAACTTACAGCGAGCGACCTTATGCACACAGAATGAAACACTGCCTGGTCTTGTGCCATGCTCACAATTGTTCTTACGCTTAAGCCCGTTGCTGTTGCCACGGTGCCAATCCATCTTGTTGGGGGGTCTTCCTCTTTTTCATTGACCTTCTACTTTCCCAAGAATGATGTCTTTCTCCAGGGACTGGTCCCTTCAGACAGTATGTCCCAAGTATGAGAGATGAAGTCTGGCAATCCTAGCTTCCAAGGAGTATTCTGGTTGGGCAAGTCATAGTACGTTTAATAGTCTTCTCAAGCATTCTAATTCAAGGGCAAAGGTCTTCTTTATTCATTGTCCAGATTTCACATGCATATGAGGTGATTGAAAATACCATGGCTTGGTACACATTGGTCCTCAAAGTGATGTCTTTGCCTTTCAACACTTTAAAGAGATTATTTTTTTTTTTAGTTTTTATTGTGAATTGAGTGATAGTTTACATGGGAGAACATCGGTTTTACACTCATTGTTTCGTTGCAATGATTACAATCTTTAGAGAGATCTTTTGCAGTAGATTTGCCCAGTGTATATGCAGTTTTGATTTCTTGACTGCTATGTCTATGGGTGTTGGCTGTGGATTCAAGTAATATGAAATCCTTGACAATTCTGATCTTGTCTCCATTTATCATAATGTTGCTTAATATTGGTCCAGTGGGTGAGGATTTGTGTTTTCTCTACATTGAGGTGTAATCCATACTGAAGTCTTTGATCTTTATTATTATTAAGTGCTCTATGATCTTCATCAGTAAATGTTTTAAGTCCTCTTCACTTTCAGCAAGCAAGGTTGTATCATCTGCATATCGCAGGTTGTTAATGAGTCTTTCTCCAATCTTGATGTCACGTTCTTCACAAAGTTCAGCTTCTCGGATTATTTGTTCAACATTCAGTAGGATGAAAGGATAAATGCTGACACACATTTTTCCCATTTTAAACCATGCAATAGTATCCCCTTTTTCCGTTCAAATGACCGCCCCTTAATCTAGGTACTGGTTCTGCATAAAAACATTTATTAAGTGTTCTAGGATTCCTATTCTTCCCAACGTTGTCCATAATTTTTTATGATTCAAACAATTAAATGCCTTTGCATGGTTACAAAAACACAGGTAAACATTTTTTCTGGTATTCTCTGTTTTCAGCCAAGATCCATCTGACATCAGTAATGATATCCCTCATTCCATGTCTTCTGAATCTAACTTGAATTTTTGGAAGTTCCCTGTTGGATGTACTGCTTCTACCATTTTTAAATCATGTTCAACAAAATTTTACTTCTTGTGATACTATGAATGTGTGACTCACATTCTGTCTGATCACCTTTGGAACGGGCACAATATAGATTTCCTCCAGTCAGCTGGCTGGGTAAGCTATGGTCCAAATTTCTTGGCATAAGCAAGTGAGCATTTTCAGCACTGAATCTTTTTGTTGAAACATCTCAATTGATAGTCCATCAATTCCCGAAGCCTTCTTTGTCACTAGTGCCTTCAGTGTAGCTTGGACCATAGGCTACCTCTTGAAATGGTTGAATATTAACCAGTTCTTTTTGGCACAGTGATTCCATGTATTCCTTCCATTTATTTTTGATGCTTCCTACATCATTCAATATTTTGCTGATAGAATCCTTCAGCGTTGCAGGTTGAGGCTGGAATATTGTCTTTAGTTCTTTCAGCTTGAGAAATGCTGAGCATGTTCTTCCTTCCTGGTTTTCTGACTCCAGGTCTTTGCACATCTCACTCTAATATTTCTCTTTGTCTTCTTGAGCAGCCCTTTGAAATCTTCTGTTCAGCTCTTTTACTTCATCATTTCTTCCTTTCATGTGAGTTTCTTCAAGAGCAAGTTTCTCAGTCTCTTCTTTGGTCTTTCCTTTCTTCCCAGTTTTTTTTAAATGACTTTTTGCTTTTTTTCATGTATGATGTTCTTGATGTCATCCTACCAACTCCTCTGGTCTTTGAGCATTAGTATTCAATGCATAAATCTGTTCTTGAGATGGTCTGTAAATCCAGATGTGATGTATTCAAGATGCTATTTTGATTCTCATGGATTACTTGTTTTAATTTGCTTCACTTCAACTTGAACTTACATATGAGCAATTGATGGGGTGCTCCACAGTTGGCCCCTGGCGTTATTGTGAAGATGATACTGAGTTTCTACATAATCGCCTCTTGATTTGATTCATAGGTATTCCATCTACAAATATAGCGACCATTTATGTTGTTGAAAAAAGGTATTTGCTGTGAATAAATTGCTGGTCTTGCAAGATTCTATCATGCAACTGACGGTGGTTTTTTTCTATCACCAAGGCCCTATTTTAAACTACAGGCTCTTCTTGTTTCCAACGTTTGCAGTTCAATACCAGTAACTGTCATTGTATCATTGATCAATTTCTGATTGTCGAAGTTGGTTCTTTAATTTCTTCATCTTTGGCATTAGTGGTTGGCGATTAAATCTGAATAATGGCCTTAAGAAATGGTCTTCCTTACAGGCACATGATTGACAGTATTATAGATCTTGAAATGTTTTTTGGTTTCTTTTGGATGTTGAATGCAACACCATCTTTTTCAAGTTGTCATTCGTGGCCTAGTAGACGGATTAAAAAATGTCTCAGCTAATGCCTACAACATCAATCTTTATAAGCGTGCCATTTCGTTCTGTACAACTTCCAATTGTTTTAGGTTCATACTTTGTACATTTCATGTTCTTATTATTAATGGGTGTTTGCCACTTCTCATTCTGAGGCATGGCTACAATTGTTGTTGTTAAGTGCCATCTAGTCTGTTCTGACTCATAGCGACCCTGTGTAGGATTTCCAAGGAGCGGTTGCTGAGTTTGAACTGCCGACCCTATGGTTTAAACTACTTTGTGGTCCAGTGCGTGATCCTACAGCACCACACCGGAGTCCTATGGCCACAGGAGGGGGTCATTTTCATTGGTCCTTGATTAATAGTGGATTTTACTCAGGCTCACTAATATCTTTCCAATTTCCTAGATTCACATTTCATACATTCCATGTTCCGATTATTAATGGACGTTTACAGCTGTCTCTCTTCATTTTGAGTTGTGTCCCATCAGTAAATGAAGGTTCTGTGAACTTTACTCCCACAGGCTTTACTCCATTCACGTCATCATGGTCAACTCTACTTTGAGGAGGCAGCTCTTCCCCAGTCGTATTCTGAGTGCCTTCCAACCTGAGGGGCTCATTTATTTCCCAGCACTGTATCTGACAGTGTTTCTCTGCTATTCATAAGGTTTTCAGTGATTAAATATTCTGAAGTAGTTCGTCACTCCTTCTTCCTAGTCTGCCTTCATCTGGAAGCTCATCTGAAACCTTTCCACCATGGGTGACCCTGCTGGTATTTAAAATACCCATGGCATAGCTTCCAGAATCAGAGAAACTCACAAGTCACACAGTACGACAAACTGACAGCTGAGTGGTGGTATGGGACATTTTGAATCTGACAACCACATGGTTTACTATGCCAGGAATGACACACTGAAGAGGAATGGTGTTGCATTCATTGTCAAAAAGAACATATCCAGATCAGTCATGAGGTACAATGCTATAAGTGATAGGATAATATCCATGCGCCTA
>NW_006408643.1:5679540-5686140 GCF_000296735.1 Chrysochloris asiatica | reverse complement strand
TGATGTGGGAAATTTCCACTTGAAAGGACAAGCAGACAGCCTGGTGTGGCTAGAAGAACAGAAGATACTTCTTGAAAGCAAAATGACAAGAAAAATACAAAATAATAACGGCAGTCCAACTGGTTACTACAAGAACAAGCAAGTGGCTCGCCCAGGAGACATCAAGGCAAGTGGTCAGGTTACTTCAGGGCAAACCCCCTTCCAAGACTACACTCAAGGGGAATACACGACAGGCCTGTGGTCTGACTGGTGGCCACATTGGTCACCGATAAGGGAAAGTGAAGGAAAAACAGCAATGAAGCTGTGAGCTAGGTCTGACCATGTTCAATAGACTCCTGTGAACCCAGGTGGAGACCTGGTTGGCCAGCAGTATGGCAAGACCTGGGGACTCTTGAGCCCAGAGTCAGTGACATAGCCACAGAGGACTAGAATGGAGACTGAAGCATACAGCTGACAAGAGGAGAGGGCATATGCACAAGAAGACCCACACTTGCAGATAATACCCACTTGACCTGGCTTCAAAGGCTGGATGATCAGAACTCAACTAGAAGAAGAAAGAAGAGGGAACAAAGAGTTAATCTGATACAATTTGATGAACTGACCACCTATGGACGCAGTAGCTCAAAAGAGGGAACAAATCTTTACAGCGAGGATCATTCCCACCCCCTCCACACATGGAGAGGACAGGGATGGGCAACTTGGACACTGGCTACCCAAAATGGGGGGACTACAAAGGCAAGAAGTGACTGGCTTACAAGCTTTCAAGAGGGAGCCTAGATCCAGAGGGTGCGGATGAAGGTAGAATCTCCACTGAGTAGTAGCCAATCTGTCTGGGAGGGGCTGATGAAAGGAGATGGGGATAGGTCTCTTGTGATACAATAGTGAATAATTACTATCAGGACTGACTGTAAGGGTTGGAAACGTAAAGGTGGACATTTTGTAGCAAAAGAAGGGGAGTGACTAACTTTGCAGTCCAGGAGTGGAGGTCCCTGGGACCAACAAGGGAGAAGAGTGGAATGCGGGATCCTACCCAAGGAAACAGTGACGCCAGAGATGGAGGCACAGATGATGATGTGAAGAGATGGAGTGGCTGGGGACTCTAGATGCAGAGAGGGAGAGGGCTGTGTGCTGACGACCGAGGGGCAGGCTTGTGGGGTATACCCTTTGGTTGTTTGATGATACATGGAGGGGACTGTAATCATGGCAATGAAATGATATACGATAGGATGAATGTAAATCTAATGTTCTCCCATGTAAACTATCACATAATTCACAATAAAAACTTTAAAAAAGATCATACAGAAAGAAAGCAAAAGTGATTAAGAAGACAAGAAAGAAGGAAAAGATGATCAAAATGGATGTCAGAAGAGACACTGAAACTTGCTCTCCAGTGTAGAGATGCTAAAGCAAATGGAAGAAATGAGGAGGTCCAAGACCTGAACAGAAAATCTCAAAGGTCAGCTCGAGAAGACAAAGTCAAACATTACAAGGAAATGTGCAAAGATCTGGAGTCAGAAAACCAAAAGGGAAGAACACGCTTAGCATTTCTCAAGATAGGGGAACTGAAGAAAAAATTCAAGCCTTGACTTTTGTTATTGAAGGATTCTCTGGGCAAATTATTGAATGATGCAGAAAGCATCAAGACAAGATGGAAGGAATACACAGAGTCACTGTACCAAAAGGAAACAGTTGATGTTCAACCGTTTCAAGAGGTAGCATATGATCAAGAGCCAATGATACTGAAGGAAGAAATCCAAGGTGCATTGAAAGAATTAGCAAAGAACAATGCACCATTAATTGATGGAATAAAAATAGAAATATTTCAACAAAGTGAGGTGGTACTGGAGGCACTATGCCAAGAAATTTGAAAGACAACTATCTGGCCGACTGATTGGAAGAGATCTGTATTTGTGCCCATTCCAAAGAGAGGTGACCCAACGGAATGCAGAAATCATCGGACAATCTCTTTGATATCTCAAGCGAGTAAAGTTTTACTAAAGGTAATACAGAAACGGCTACAATCATACATTGACAGAGAACTTCCAGAGGTTCAAGCTGGATTCAGAAGAGGCCGTGGAACGAGGGATATCATTGCCGATGTCCGATGGATCTTGGCTGAAAGCAGAGAATATCAGAAAGATGTTTCCCTGTGCTTTATTGACTACGCAAAGGCTTTCGATTGTGTGGATTGTGACAAGCTATGGACAACATTGCGAAGTATGAGTATTCCAGAACACTTAATTGTACTCATGAAGAATCTGTACATAGACCAAGAGGCAGTTGTTCGAACAGAACATGGGAACACTGAATGGTTTAAAATTAAGAAAAGGTGTGAGACAGGGTTGTATTCTTTCACCATACTTATTCAACCTGTGTGCTGAGCAAATAATCCGAGAAGCTGGGTTCTATGAAGAAAAACGTGGCATCAGGATTGGAGGAAGACTCATTAACAACCTGCGATATGCAGATGATACAACCTTGCTTGCAGAAAGCTTAGAGGATTTAAAATACTTACTGATGAAGATCAAAGAGCACAGCCTTCAGTATGGATTGCATCTCAATGTCAAGAAAACAAAAGTCCTCACCACTGGACCAATAAACAACATTCTTATCAACAGAGAAAAGATTGAAGTTGTCAAGGACTTCATTCTTCTTGGATCAACCATCAACACTCATGGAAGCAGCAGTCAAGAAATCAAATGACGTATTAAATTAGGCAAACCTGCTGCACAAGACCTCTTTAAAGTGTTGAATACCAAAAATGTCAGCTTGAGAACTAAGGTGCATGTGACCTAAGCCATTGTATTTTCAATAACCTCATATGGATGCGAAAGCTGGACAGTGAATAAGGAAGACCGTAGAAGAATTGATGCCTTTGAGTTGTGGTGTTGGAGGAGAATACTGAAAGTGCCATGAGCTGCCAAAAGAACCAACAGATCTGTGTTGGAAGAAGTGCAGCCAGAGTGCTCCTTGGAGGCCAGGATGGCCAGACTTCGTCTCTCATACTTTGGACATATTATCAGAAGGGACCAGTTATTGGAGAAGGACATCATGTTTGGTAAGGTGGAGGGTCAGAGAAAAAGAGGAAGACCCCCAATGAGATGGATTGGCCAAGTGGCAGCATCAGGAGGCTCAAGTGTGGCAACAATTGTGAGGTTGGCCCAGGATCAGGCAGTGTTTCGTTCTGTTGTGCATAGGGTCACTATGAGTCGGTACCAACTCGATGGCACCTAACAACAACAACAACAACAACAACAACCCTGGCTAGAAAAATATTTTAGTGAAGGGAACAGAATATGCAAAGGCACAGAGGCAATGAAAAGCCACCCAATGGGCCCAAGAGGGATTGAAGGAGTCCCTTTTGGATGGTGCTGGAAAGGAGGCTGAGGCCAGGTCGGGTGGGGCTCGGGAAGGTGGAGAGCTTTAAATCAGAGAGTGATGTGGGTGAATATTCAGTAGATGTCTCTGGGCTGGATGGGAGATTATCCTCTGGAGAAGGTAGTCTGAAAGTAGACTGGGTAGGGGTGAAAAGGGGGCTGGATTTAACCGTTAAGAGTTTCATATGGGTGACCCAGGTTCGATTCCCAGCCAAGGCGCCCCATGTGCAACCATCACCTGTCAATGGAGGCTTGTGTGGTGCACAGGCTTTAAAGAGACTAGGAAGAAAGTTCTGGTGATCAACTCCTACAAATCAGCAGATGAAAACACTTGGATCAAAGGATCAAAATGGCCTGATTCCCTACAGATAATGGGGATAGTGCAGGCCCAGCCAATGTTTTGTTCGGTTGTGCGTGGAGATGACGCCATGGCAGCTAAGAACAGGAAAGAATTTGCTGGTGGAGGAGACTCAGAGAGTATAGGATGAGCCAGGGTCAGGCTGAGGTGACGTGGAAACATGGGAGAATGTCTTCAATCTTGGGTTAATTTATGTCTGTGGATGCCTCTGCCTGGCCTCAAGGGCACCTCAGGCCTTATCTTTCTCTCCCATAGCCCCAGATACAGGTAGGTGGTGCTCAGGTGAGACCCAGGTATAAGCTCAGGTGATTTGGTCCTTAGAATGTGCAGACACGGGCTGTGACATGCCAGGGACTCAGGAGCCTGTCCCCCAGGCTGGGTGAATGTGGGTAGGAATGGGGGCCTACAAGGGGTCTTGTAGTCAAGAGGTCCCCCCACGTGGGCCCCGGCCCTTACCCTTCGCCAGTTCTTCCTCTGCCGACTTGGTGCCCTGCTTCCGCTTCGGAGTGACGAGTTTTGTGCAAATGGCCCCCTTCTCCTTGCTGTAATGCTGTGTGTGTGAGAGGGAGGTCGGGGTGAAAAGGTAGTTGTGAGCCTTACCTGGTAGGAGGGGACCGCTGCACCCCACTGCCCATTTCCCAGGGGTCTCTGAATGGAGTAGGTGGGACCTGGGGAGGAGGAGAGGGGTTCAGTTCCACAGCCTTGATGGGCTGGTTTCCATGGGAACGGGAAGAGATGCAGGACAGGAGAGGGGAGGAGGATCTTTGCTAATTTGGAGATTCCTGGGGTCCCCTGGAACTACCCCATTTCCTGGTTCTACTGTGGGGCTGACTCCCAGAGAGCTCTGAAGTCAGAGGACATCTCTGCATTGGGGTGGGAGTGGGGGCTCTGTTTTGAGTATCCTGTATCTGCCAAACAGATAGGGATGGGGTAGGGGCTTTGGGGATTCATAGGGGCTTATCCCTCCATCTCTGCATTCAGAGATCTGAAGCCCAGCCCCCCACCTCTGTATTGGGGGTCTTGCCCTAGGGGTCCAGTGTCTGCACTGTGGGTAGGACAGGGTGGGACAGTCTACACTCACCTCCATCTCTAGATTGATGGGTTCCACTCTGGGAGTTTTGGGTTTGTTCAGCCTCCCACCTCTGCACTGGGGGTCCTGCCTTGGGGGTCCAGAACTTGCCCAGTCCCCCCACTTCTGCACTGGGGATCCCTCCCTGGGGGTTCTCTGTTTGCCCAGCCCTTGTCTCGGTAGTGGGGGTCCCAAGCCTGCCCACCTCGACCATGTCCATGAGGTTGCAGAAGCAGACTGTCTCGTCGATAGTGAGGTGGCCGTCGCGGTGCAGCACGCGGTAATGGATGACGTCGCGGCCGAAGCTCACGCACAGCACATAGTCCCCGGGATGACGCGCAGACTCGCGCACTAGGAAGAGCCCGTCTTCTGGCGGCTGCAGCTGCTGCACCGCCTCCTGACCCGAGATCTTACCGTGGAACCACCTGCAGCTCCCGGGAGGGAGGAGAGCGGCGGTGTTCCGGAGACAGGAGGGACAGATGGCCTCCACACCACCCCGCCTGCCCACCCAACTCACGGCATGAGGCTGAGCTTGGGGTCCGCCGAGAGGGCCTCGCGCTCCCGCAAGGCGCCGGCCGCTAACAGCCCCTCCTGCCCGCTGGCGTGGTGCTTGGCGCGGTACCAACTCTTGCTCTGCCCGGGAGGGAGCGAGGGGTCGGGGTCGGGGTCCTGGTGGAGACGCCCCAATCCGCAACCCAGGCGCGCACGCCCTTGCACGCACACACACCCCAGCCCCGCTCACCTCGCAGAGTTCCAGGATGGTGACCACGTCGCCCTTGCGGAAGGCCAGCTCCCCGGGCTTGGGGCGCGTGTGTTCACACTTGGTGATACATTGGGTCCCCGGGGCCCAGCGCCTCTGGGGTGGAAGTGACATGAGGCAGCGAAGAGAGGACAGGAGGGAATAGATGCAAGCCACAGAGAGACAGAGGAAGACCGACCGAGAGATGGAGAAATTGAGACAGACAAAGTGACGAACAGTATCAGCAGGAGAGAGGGCAAGAGAAAAGAGCAAGGGAGAAACATTAGTCACAAAGGGGGCTCGAGACAGAAGGTCAGGAAAAAAACGGACGTCAGGAGCAATGGACTAGACTGAGCAGAAACAAGGGTCTGAGGACAGCCCCCTCCCCTGGAATGGAGTTGCGGTCCCTATTCCCCCAGGAAGAGCTGTGGTCTCCAGGGTCTGAGGTGAGGCGGGGGGCCGGCCTGGGGAGACTCACCGTGGGCATCTTGGCTGAGATGGCCGGGGGTTGCCAGGCTAGGAGGAAGCGGGGACTCACCTGGGGTGGGAGTAGAGAGAGACAAGCTTCAACCTGGGACCCCAGGTTCAGCAACTACCATTTCCAACCCAGGCCAGAGGGGCGCGAACCAGGAGGTAGAATTGTTGTTGTTATGTGCCGTGGAGTCGGTTCCGACTCACAGTGACCCTGTACAGGGTTTCCGAGGCTGTAAATCTTTTACGGGAGCAGAAAGCCTCCTCCTTCTCCCGCGGAGCAGCTGGGACCACTATGCTACCAGAGCTCCTTAGGAGGCAGAGAGAGCTCCCCAAAAGGCAACCCCGATGCCAGCTCCTGGAACCCCTTTGGGAAAGTGGTTTTTACCCGCGGGTGTTTCTTAGGAGAGTCACATCCATGAAGTGGCAGCGAGGAAGCTACAGAGCCCCGCTCAGCCATGGTGCCCAAAGGGACACGAAGTTCAGGGAGGCAGAGCGAAGGGCTACAGGCTGGGGAGCACAGAGGGCCTGGCTCAGTTCTAGACAGAGGCCAGGCCGCGGGCACAGTGTGTGTGGGAAGGAAGAG
>NW_006408643.1:5675205-5679440 GCF_000296735.1 Chrysochloris asiatica | reverse complement strand
TTCAGGCGCAAGGCAAGGAAATCAGGAATGAGTCAAAGTCATTCCAAGTGTCTCCGACCTCAGGGTCGGCTGGCGGGGGCGGGGTGCTGCAGCCTTGCTGGGCTTCCCCCTGCAGCCAGCTGAGTCTCTGATCGTCTCTCTCCCAACCCCGGATAGTTCACAGACTCTCAGATGTCTGGGAGGGTGGAAGTCAGTTTTTCCATCCCATCTCCAGAAAAGCCCCCAACTCACCTAATTCAGGTGCCTGGGCAGTGGGGGGGGGGGGCAGGAGTGCGCCCTTCAGTCTGTACCCCACTCACATGTACACTGAAACATGTATACACACCCGCACCCCGAAACAACACCGGGGTTGGGACCCCAGAGACCCACAGGCACGCGGGGCCGCAAGCAAAGAATCGTCCACTTAGAGACAGGTGTGTACACGCGAGTTCACGCGCACAGGCGAACTGCCGGCGCGTCCCCCCAGCACCCACACAGCCACACGGGAACACCTGGGTGCTGTGCGCACGTAGGAACATGCACACGCAGCTCGACCCCACTCGAGCATTTCTCCATGTGGACGCGCGGGACACAACCCACGGCTCTCGGAGACGCGTTTCCTGGCACCTTGAAAAATGCCCCCACCTTGCACCGCACCCTATTCGTGCCTGATCGGTTTCAACCACCCCCGGCTCAGCTGCGTATCCGCCGCGCGCCCAGAACGCACACACGCGCGTGCACACGGCTCCTCCCGTGCATCCAGGGCCCCCACCATCCTGCCCCAGCACCCTCGGGCTCCTCACCCCACCCTGCGGTCTCTGTATCTACCCGGTTCTGCGCTCACCTCCTCAGGGAACGACCCCGGGCCGCGCCCAGCGCCCGCCCCCAGGAGGGCTCTTGTGCGCAAACTGCGCACCCCGAGGCGGCCCCGGCTGTACAACTTGTAGCAAGTTGCTCGATTTCCTCATTTTGGGGGGGTGAGGACAGGGTTGGGGGCGGAAGGCGCCAGGCCTCAGAGGCCCCCGCGGGTCCTAGCGCCGGCCGCACTGCGGGCAGCTCCGCTCGCCGCCGCCGGCCCCGCCCCGCGTAGCCCCCACGGCTTCAGCGGCGCCGCCCACGTGGACTAGGGGCTCAGGAGGAGGGCCACGCACGTTCCGGACCTGGCGCCGCGGATGCACGTACTCCCACCCACCCATGGAAGTGGATCCTTTGGTGTGTGGAATGGGATGCAGCGGGCGCAGAAGTGAGCTTTGTGTGGAGAGGTGAGCAAGGGTGGAGTCCACACACCCCTTCCTAGGTCAGATTCGAATGTGTCCTCAGACGGAGGAAGGCCTGGAAATGAGTTCCCCTGCGCCAGCCACGACTCAGGGATCCCCCTCCCCCGTGTGCCCCCCACCATCACATTCTCCAGATTTAGAAAGCTCAGGTGTGGGCACCGGGGTTGGGTGGGGGGGATGCCAGAATTCTCCGTCCTCTCATCCACCCAACACCTTGGTCTGGGGTGGCACAAATGGTTAGGCATTGGACTAAGATCTGGCTACTCAAACCCACCCAGACATGGTACGGAAGTAAGGCCTGGTAATCCGTTTTCAGAAGTTCACAGCCTTTGAGAACCTTGTGGGGCACAGTTTTACTCTGCACTCATGGAGTGGCCCAGAGTTGCAAACCACTCCACAGCAGCTAACAGTAATTACCTTGCTGGGTGGTCCAACAACCACTTCCTGTGTCCTGGGGAAGTCTTTGAACCCTCTGAGCCTCAGTTTTTCCATCTTAGAAATAGATGCCACCTCGAAGATGACACCAAACCGCATTGTTGTGAATCGATTGTGACTTAGCAACGCTGTAGGATTTCCAAGACTGTCGTCTTTGTGAAAGCAGACTTCCCTCTGTGGAGTTGCTGGTGGATTTGGACAAGGCTTAACCAGTGTGTTGCCAGAGCACATAGAACAATGACCTCACAGATAACAATTACCCTTTAATATTTATTGTCTTTGAAAGGAACGTTGTAAGCACTTGCTATGCTTGGAGCCTTAGGTTAAGCACTTGACCACAAGGTCTGTTTGAACTGCAAGGTTGCCATTTCACACTCACCTCAAAAACCCTACACAGTTGGAATCGACTCCACTTAACAACAACAACACTTAACAACAACAACATGCACCAGACAGAGTCCTGGTGTGATGCTGTAGGATAAGCATTTGACTGCTAACCACAAAGTCAGCAGTTCAAGCCCATCAGCTACTCCTTGAAAACCATACACAGGGTTACTGTGAGTCAGAACTGACTCAAAGGCAGACTCTGAGGACACTGCTGTGTGTGATAGTCCCAAATCCTGACTGCGTTCTAGAATAAGACCAGTAAGTAAAGCCTATAGTAAACAGGTCAAAAGAGGCCTGGTGGCGCTGTGCATTAGGCGTTGGGCTGCCATCTGCAAGGTCATCATTTCAAGCCCACAAGCCACTCCATGGGAGAAAGATAAAGCTGTCTGTTCTCATGAAGATTTACAGTCTCAGAAACCCTGTTGCTGAAATGGACTCAGTGGTAGTGGCCAGGAGGCCTGGTAGTATAAGCCTACCTAGGTGCGCTGAGGAAGCAAGACCTGGTGATTTGTTTCCATAGAGATGTGTTTGATGTTAATGCCATTGAGTCACTTCCGACCCGTAGTGACCCTGTATAGGGTTCCCTAGGAGTGGCGGTAAACTTGAACCACTGACCTGGAAGTTGAAACTGACTTTGCAGTCTAGTGCATTAACCCACAGCGCCACACCAGGATCCCATAAAGACAGCAGCCTAGGAAACCCTATGGGGCAGTTCTGTCTCATGGGGCCACGCAACCCGCAGTCTTAGTGTCAATTCCGACTCATAGCCACCCTATATAGGGTTTCTGAGACTAAATCTTTATGGGAGCTGACAGTCTCCTATTTCTCCCACTGGTGGGTTTGACAGCCCAGTGCTTATCCACCAGGGCTCCTTATGGGGTCACTGTTGTTAAGTGCTGTTGAGTTGGTTCCCACTCATAACCACCCTGTATAGCGCTTCCAAGGAGCAGCTGCTGGATTTGATTTACCAACCTTGCAGTTAGCAGTCCAGGAATTGAAAAAACACTTCATAGCACCTAACAGCAGCCACATAGATGGCTCACAGAGAAACCGTGCCTGGGAAGGAACTGGAGATACATTTCCAACGCAGTTGCCAGGAGGCTCCCCTGAGCAGGTGGTCCAGGAGCAAACATCGGAAGGAAGTGAGGGAGTGCTCTGTGCCTGGAAGCATGAAAAGGTGTCAGCTGCTCTTATCCCTGTCACCATCATTACTGGGTCACTGGGGCAGCAGTCACATTCACCTGGAGCGAGAGCTCTGTGCCTTTCCCAGCCTCTGTCCCCTCTCTGTAGGGTGGGCTGTTCCACCGCAGAGGGTCATTAGATGGGGATTCTGCTCAACCCAACTCCAGGCCAGGTCCCCAGCTAGGGCTCCATTATCATGATTCCTAACAGACCAGTCAGCTTCTCTAAGGATGAAACTCATTTTATTACGAATTGGACCGAGATGCCCAAATACTCTGTGCCCAAGATTCAATTCTGTTGCCCCTGGAGCCTAGGAGTTTATAGTTTGGAGGAGCCATGTGATGTCTGGGAATAGAGAGGCAGGAATGAAAATTATGAAGCCCTTGGGAACTGGAAACAGTTAAGGACGTGCTTAGTGTTGTGAAGTGCCATCGAGTCAGTCCCGACTCATAGCAACCCTGTGTATGGTTTCCAAGGAGCAGCTGGTGGGTTTGAACTCCAGACCTTTTGTTTCGCAGTCCAGCGCTGATCCTACAGAGCCATGCCAGGAATCCATGCTTGGTTGTTGTTGTTAAGTGCCATCGAGTCGATACCAACTTATAGCGACCCTATGCACAGCAGAAGGAAACACTGCCCGATCCTGGGCCAACCTCACTACTGTTGCCACACTTGAGTCCATTGATACTGCCACTTGGCCCATCCATTTTGTTGGGGGTCTTCCTCTTTTTCTCTGACCCTCCACCTTACCAAACATGATATCCTTCTCCAGCGACTGGTCCCTCCTGACAATATGTGCGAAGCATGAGAAACAAAGTTTGGCAATCTTGGCCTCCAAGGAGCACTCTGGCTGCACTTCTTCCAACACGGATCTATTGGTTCCTTTGGCAGCCCATGGCACTTTCAATATTCTCCTCCAACACCATAATTCAAAAGCATCAATTCTTCTATAGTCTTCCTTATTCAGTGTCCAGCTTT